>NC_048596.1:33685614-34055614 GCF_003668045.3 Cricetulus griseus | reverse complement strand
ATATCAAATAGCTACAGAAAATATTATTTATGGTGGAATCGATCTGAAGGCTGAAGGAAGGTTAGGAAAGAACTCTAATTTCTTTAAGTAGAGCAGGTCTCTAGAAACATTGGAAATTGAGAATCTGTTGGGGAAAATCAGATATTGGCAACATTATACAGATGAAAATGGTAAGATTCTACAAACTCATAACTCTAGTTGTTTCTGATCTTTCCCACTATGTATGTGCAGAATAGTTGATACAGTTGGCAGACTGGTGGATGCACTAACACATACATATTGTAGTATGTGTTACTACTACCTGAGACGCTGAAGCAGGAGGATCTCAGTTTGAGGCCAGACTGGACCTCAAAGAGGGAGGGGCAGAGGGTGGAAGGAGGAGATGCTAACAAAGACTGGATAGAGGCCCATTCGAGTTTCCAGTGGAATAAAAGGAATAGAATAGATTCAAAAAGTAGTGAAACCATTGCTGCACAGATCAAACTCTAGCCTGGAGGGTTTAGCTGGTGGTTTTGTCATTCAGAATGGAAAGCGATCTTTAGAAGCCAGCATGGATTCCTAAAAAATCAGCCATGGTAAGGTAGAGTTGTCTCATTTTTTGTTCAACACGGTGAATGGGCATCCTCATATGTTTTTTATTAATTTTTCCATACAATATATGTTGATCATATTTCTCCCTCCCCCAGCTCCTCTCAGATCCTGCCCACCTCCCTACCCATAAGATTCATGTTCTTTCTCAATGTAATGAAACAAACAAAAAACAAAACAGGGATAAAAACCATAGCAGGGAGGGAAGGAAAGAAGGAAGGGAAGGAAGGAAGGAAGGAAGGAAGGAAGGAAGGAAGGAAGGAAGGAAGACACCAAAACAAAACAAAAGCACACGTACAAAATGGAATTCATTTAATGTTAGTCAACTACTCCTGGGCATGGAGCCTGTACTGGACAGTGGTTGGTACACCCAGTGACACTCCATTGGAGAAAACCAATTTTCCCTTTTGCCCAAGATATCAACTGCAAATTGTTTCTTGTTAGGGCTGGGACTTTATGTCCATTTACCCTTCTCAGTGCTGGGATTTTGTCTGGTTTGAACTTGGGCAAGTTTTGTGCATGCCGTCACAGTCCCGATGAGTTCATATGTGGATCAACCCTGTTGTGTCTAGAAGATGCTACTCCTTGGCGTCATCCACCACCTCTGGCTCTTACAGTCTTTCCTCCTCCTCTTCCATATAGATCTCCGAGCCTTGATAGGAGGTTTTGCTAAAGACATCCCACTTAGGACTGAGTTCTCCAAAGTCTCTCACCCTCTGCTCATTTGGACATTCTTTTATGCTGACAAAGGGAAATAAGTTGGCTGGAAGTATAAACAGCTAACTGTAGAACATGTTGGACTTCCCCAAACAGTATTGGTTGAGTTACTCATGCCAAGTTGCTATCAGAGGAAGGGTCCATAGTTGATGATTTTGGCTTGGTCTTGGGGCGGGGGTTGGGGGGGGGGAAGCAGTGTCCTGAATCTGCATGGTGAAAGCTGATGGCAACATTTTCAGAGCATAGCTTGTGTGCTCACAGTGGGAATGTTTAGACTACAAAATAGGAAAGCATGACACATCAGGTATTTCCCTTTCCCCTCCCAAAGAGAATGGACCAGCAAACACTTACAAGCACACCACTGCATAGAAAACCAGAAGGTTAGTTAGGACTCTTGAGGTGAGTTAAAGCAAGCAGCACCCTACCCCAGCAATTTGTTCCTCCATGAAACTTGCTAATGTTAAACTTTTTTTTTTCTAAAGACTGTTATTGAACTACCCAAGAATAAACATCCATTGTCACCCAGCCAAAAGTTAAAAACTATTCTTATCTCCCTGAATTGCAAGCTGTAACCACAAACAAGATTCAAGGCTTCCCGGGTCAGCATGACCTTAAAATGCTGAGCCAGTCAGCTTCAACAAGCTTAGGCAGTAGTGCTACCCTAAAAGGAATGTGCATTTCAAGTAGTCAGGCATGGCAAAGAGCAATGCCCTTCATCCTTCCAGCTGTATAAGCTGGGTCCTACCTACTGTAAGCTGAGTGTCTAGCTCTTTGGAATTTGGAATTTTCTGGATTAGCATCTGTCCTGTCATATTGCTGCCAGGTAAAGGGCTCTTGGTTTTTGTTTTCCTAGAGGAAAGAATTCAGCCGGGGGAGGGGTGAAGTAGAGGGAGAGAGAGAATATTTAAGCAGAGGTTTATTTAGCAAAGCTAAAGTACATTCCAAACCACTCAGGAATGGGCTCACTCGAGAGTGAACAGCAGTGAAAGATGTTGGTTTATTTTCAGAAGCTTTAATGACTTCAGAGGTGGATGATATATCCTTTGGGGTTAGATGACAGCTTTTTCCTCTCCAATTATGGTGGACTGGCATTCCTTCTTAGGGTATTTCTTCTCATGATCCCCTTTAAAGGCTCTTAAAAAAGCAGTCAACACCACAGTTAACCACGGCTGAAGAGATGGCTCTACAGTTAAAAGCATGTATTGCTCTTGCAAGGACCTGAGTTCAGTTCCCAGAACCCATATGGTACCCACGGCATCACTCCAGTGATGCCTGCATTCACACGCTCAAGCACACACACACACACATACACACACACACACACACACACACACACACACACACAATTAAAATATTAAATATTAAAAAGCCTCACAATTGAATGATAAGGTAAGGATAGCATAATGAGTTAAGCTGGTTGATTATTAGTTACTTTTCTATTGCTGTGATAAAACACCATGAGCAAGGCAACTTAGAAAAGAAAGTGTTTAACTGGGTTTGCAGCTTCAGAGGGTTAGTGTCCATGATGCCTGAGCAAAAGCATGGCAGCAAAAACATCTGAGAAGTTATACCTTGACTGGCAAGTAGGAAGTAGAGAAAGGAATACTAGACAGTGCAAGTCTTTTAAAATATCAAAGCCCCACCCACCCCCCTGACATACCTTCTAATCCTTCCCAAACAGCTCCACCAACGGGGGGGCCAAGTATAAAACGTATGAGCCTACAAGGGCCATTCTCATTCAAACCACCACAGTTGAAGACGGGATTGTCTGTCTACTGAACATGATTGAGATGGGAAAGACTCCATAGATTTTTCTTTCCCTGTTTATCATAGTGTACCTAGTCACTTAAAGGGATTGGGCCAAAGTAGGGTCTGGGTGGAGATTAGACATGCTCTCCAAATTTGCCTAAAAGACATCCTCCTCCTTTTTATGTCTTCCCAGTGAGCCACTTTCCCAGTATTACAGTAAGTCTGGTCTAGTTTTGTGTCACAGGAGGGTTACACCAGCAAGCCAGGGAATCTACAAAGCCAGGAGACCCACAGAGTCCATTGTGCTTACTTCTTCGTTGCTGCTTGGAGTTATAGTTTGAGCATCATCTGGTACTCAGCTGCTTACATATTTTCTTGTGCGATAACTCCTTCAGAGAACACATGGACTCTTAAAGCCAATAGAAAGTCTTTATAGCCAAAGGTTGCACTGGGAACTTGCCCAAAGCCTTACTGTTCCTGACTTCTTAAGCACAAAACCACATCATGGGTTGACACACTTCAGCTAACCTAGAACAGTTAGCAAGAAGGGGAACTTTGGCAGGTGGACTAGATCTCTGTTCCTTTTTGGTTGGTGTTGTGGCCTACATGCTGGGTTCCAAGGCTCAAATGGGCTTCTGTCCTGGTATCGGTTGTGCTAAGGTTTGGGGGCCAGCTGCAATCTAAAAACTAAAACATGGAATTTTGTGTTTTTGAGAAATTATCTTTAATGAGCTTCATTGAGGGTAATTTAGAATTGTTGGGGCACTTTGGGGATGTCTACCTTAGATAAAATACTTATTATTAGAAGTGCTTTGAGGAAAGATGTTATAAAATCTCCCCAAACCATGGGATGCATTATTTAATTGACACATAAAGGTTTCTAAAAGAATTACACTCCAATTCTCCCTGTATGAATTTTAACAATGTGCTAATAAATTCAAGGCTAAAATCAGACTGGAGTCAGTGGGGGCCCTCCCTTATTCGCCTCTGTTTACTTCCATTGCCTGACTATTTTGAATACATTAGTCCTGTTGATTATTTCTCTTCCTTGTGAACTTATTCACAACAGATGCCATTTAAGGTAAGGTAATGAACTTGCGGTACCAGCATAAGCAGAATTGGAACACTGGTCTCAAGACAAATTTTGAGCCAATGTGAAGTGTTTTTCAGACTTGAAAAAACAAACAAACTAAAGGTATGGGCAATTTGGAAGTTCTTTGTGTCTAAGCTGCTGCAAGAATCCCCAATTCTATCAATCTGTCTATGTGATAGTCTTGGATTTAGACTGGAATGGTCCCTCTAGACTTTATAGCAATCCTATGAAACATGTCTCCAAGGATGGATGACTTAGAGCTAGAAAAATAGGAAAGTAAATCTTGAGAACATTCTTAGCTTTTTTCTTGAAGAATAAATACACAATTCAGTCTTCAAACACACACACAATCTGCTGTGTGCTATCATATATACCTAGAAAAAATATTTCAACAGCACTGTGGTCTTATTGGCTGATCTGATGAAGTGGCCTTGCCATTCCATTTTGTTAATGGACTACATACAGAGATAAGCAATTGATTCAAGAAATATCTGTTAGAATGGGAAGTGACTCCTGATAGAATTACAGCATTTAGCAGAACATTCTGAGAGGACATTAGGACAGAAGAGGAACCAGTGTCAAGCAAATGAATGACTTTGTATTTACAACTGTTCCAAGATATTTGCTCTAATTTTTCTTTCTCCTGTGTGAGTGTGTGTGGTGCAGGGTTCACATATGTATTTGTGTATGTAGGAACAAGTGTGTATACGAATTCAGGTGTACGTATGTACCCACACACATGTGGAGGCCCAAGGTTGAACTCAGGAGTCTTCTTCCATCACTCTTCACCTCTTCCTTGAGTCAGGGTCTCTCAACTAAGCCAGAGTTTGCACTAATCTAATCTGCCTAGCAGTTTACACTGGAGATCCATGACTCCACCTTCTGCACACTAGAAATGCAGGTGTGTCGTCATTTCCATTCAGTATTTACATGGGTCCTGGGGAGCTGAACACTGGTCCTCATATTTTTGTGAACAAACACTTTAACCACTCAGTCACCTCCCAGCCCATTTGCCCTAACTTTAAATGACTTTTAGATTATGTCTCTTTGGATGAAGACACTTGTTTTGTTTTGTTTTTGTTACAAAAAGAAAGGACATTGCATAAAGGATTCTCTTAAAACCTAAGATATACAAGAATCCCCTCTAGAGAAGACTGGAGTAACAAGGATTTTGTACCTTGTACCAGTCTGTAATGGTGTTCTCTACTGTGCCCATTAAAAACAAAAATCCAAACAAAACAAAAACCTGGACAAGAATGGAAATTTGCAAGAGACCTTAGAGTTGAAAGCAAAACTATTATTCCAAGAACTAATGTGGGGTATGTGGGGAGTGAGTGTGTGTGTGTGTGTGTGTGTGTGTGTGTGTGTAGGTGTATATGAACACTGAGGCCAGAAGGTAATACGTCTTCATCTAATGCTCCCCAGAATATTTTTTTGAGAGCTCACCAACTGATTGGAATAGCTGAGTCATCTCCCCAGCCCATGTTACTCCAAAAATTCCCATCTTATGCTAAGATCCTAGTGGCAAAGGCACAAGCTGAGCCAAATGGTCTGCAATAGAAGACTTAGTTCTAGTTTTTAGCATCCCTTTAGAAACAAATGAGCACATATATTTGCTATTACTTGGGGAAGGGGGGTCAACAATACAGTTGATACTAGGGCAGCAATGTCTCATAGTTTTTTTTTAGTAAATATAATTTTTTCCTAACTTTCCATCAGGATCTGAAAGTCCTTCAATTTTTCAGAATGTCTATCCTGATGCTGAGATTTGTTTCTTGGGCTCAGGAATTGACTAAATCAATTACTGCAACAATTGCCTTTAAGTAGCCATAAACTTCCCAAGGGAAACTTCAGTTTTCCAAAGTAGTCGTGCACTGTTGAGGCCATGATGTAGTTGCAACCAAAATTTGTGTATTTCAGGGAAGAATGGATATTGCCCCCAAATTTTCCTAAACAAGTGATGCTTCATATGGAACTACAATGATGCCTCAGACGTAAAGGGGTCAGACGACCCTGAGTGCCCAGTTTTTCTTATCTATAAACCAATTTAAAATCAGCATTCAAAAATCTCTCCTGTGTTGAAAAAACACAACACAAGGAGCCCTTTACTAAAAACAATTTCACAAAATCTTTGTAAAACAATCTCACTGGCCTTCTCCTGGTTACTTAAGTCTCTTGAGAATTACAGTGACAGACTAATGACACTTGGAGTCCATCATCAAATTCTTAAGTGTCTTAATTTGATTTAAACTATGGTCATTCAAAGTGCCAACGTTCAGGTGTCAACATGCAGGAAATAACCATGGTATATTCCTGATGGGTGGGGCTGGGGCTGGTCTCCACCTAAACACTATTCTTTCTTTCATTCTTCTTTCTCTTCTTCTTCCTTCCTCTTTCTTTCTCTTTCCTTCCTTTTCTGCAGTTCCTCTCTCTCTCTCTCTCTCTCTCTCTCTCTCTCTCTCTCTCTCTCTCTCTCTCTCTCTCTCTCTCTCTCTCTCTCAATGTGAATTGCTGTTCTACCTGCATGCATGTCTGGGTGAGGGTGTGTGGTTCTCTGGAACTAGAATTACAGACCACTGCGAGCTGTCAAGTGGGCACTGGGAATTGAACCTAGGTTCTCCGAAAAGCAGTCAGTGCTCTTAACTGCTGAGCCATCTCTTCAGCCCCCTTAACATTATTATTAATACTGTGCTCCCCACTCCACATAATAATGACACAAAGTTTTTCGACTCAAATACTTTGAACATTTGAGTTTTCCTAGGGCATTTCTCCTTCAACTAATTTTTAAGTTGGGGGGGGAAGTCACTTACCAATATATTTAAGCTCTTTAACAATCACTTTAAAAAAGTTCTTTCTTTATGAAACACTAATGAAATAAGACTAAGCTGTATATCAACAGGAGCATTCTTTTAAAAAAATCAACTGCTTAATGAGGAGGAGCTATGTGCCCTTATTGGAGAACAAAGTGGTTTTTCTATCAGTAAATCAGAGACTGTAGTCACGAACCTGAGACCTGGACAGTCATGCCCATGTATTCTACCCGAGAAAGGACAATTAGTTGACCTGGTCAATAAGTTTCAAATGTGGAGAGCCTTGACTTGGGGTATGTCTCACCCTTGATATTACCCTCCTATTAGTCATATTTAGAATCATCCTTGAGTTGCATTCTGTAAAGAGGCTTACATGTTTGTTAGAGGCCACTAACTTATGGGATGGAACCCATGAAAACTGAGCCAGAAAATAAGAGGAATAAGAGCAACACTGACTACCACGGTCATGTTTAACTCACCTGAGAGAATGACCAAAGTGGGGCAGCTAGTGAACTTTCTGGAGGCCATAGTCTGAATAGCCCTTACCACAAACATCCATGGTCATCTAACCAAAACTGAAAACAGCCCCCTTCCTCAGAAAGGCAAGCTCCATCCACCAGCAAAACTCGGGGTTTCCCAGACCAGCATGAAACTTAAAATTCTCAGTCAATCAGAAGTGAACATGGAAACTCACAGAGTACAGTTGCCTGGAAAGGCATGTAAGTTTTAATCATCAGTCATGACAAGAAATAACATGCATTGTCATTGTTGCTTCATCAGCCAGGCTGTCATGGCCACACTAAGTTTCTTACAGTCTCTGGGTCCCACTCTCCTGGATGGTGCTATGTGTTTTTTCTTGGTGCATGAAGCAAACTTTTTCTGATTTTATTTTTTGACAAACTGAAAACTGAAAGTTAAATCTAACTTCAAGCATCAACGGGTTGGGGCTCAAATGATGCCATATAGACTTGGGTATCCCTGTCTCTCCCCACCCTCTCTCCTCTATTTTGTCTTCCTTTGCATTGGCTGCATGCAATAGTATCTCAAAGCTTTTTATCATATCTGTATTGCAATTTGCTGGACAAAGAGCCTATCCTCTTCAACAGTTTCTACAGAAGCTTCCATTACATTCTCCCTCTGGGTACAGAGAAATCAGGGTGGTGAAAAGGTTGATCAAGGCAAGTCATGATGCTGTTATCACAGGAAAGGAATATGGATGCTGGGAAACCAAAGGCAAGGTGTACTTACTCTGTAAAAAAAGACCAAGGGATTCTAACTCAGTCAAACAAGTATCATTCTGGGATGATGGCATTAATGGGCAGGATACCAAGTTAAGAAATGTAACAGCTGTGGTCTATTTAACCACTCCTGGATTATAGTGTCCAGTTCTTCATACTATACTTCACATGAGACTTTAAATCACCCAGAGAAAGCTAATGAGGCTGTCCTCAAACCATGCCAATAAGTCAGGAATTGTATCCTGAATCTCAGAGACTAGGACCCTCAAGTTCATTTAGTCTACTTAACTGAGAAAAGCTAATTAGTTGATGTGTGCTTGTCATGTTACTGACCTATATTATCACAGAATAGCTAAGTCTAGTGATGACCAGCCTGTGCACAGGAAGGCAAGGTCAGCTAGGAAGAGAAGGCAAAACCTTTTATATTTTTTGGTGGGGT
Source organism: Cricetulus griseus (assembly GCF_003668045.3). Classification (NCBI taxonomy): domain Eukaryota; kingdom Metazoa; phylum Chordata; class Mammalia; order Rodentia; family Cricetidae; genus Cricetulus; species Cricetulus griseus. The sequence goes on along the minus strand of NC_048596.1, from coordinate 34,046,980 downwards.
GGGAGGGTGTTATATATCTTTGGCTAGCCTGGAACTCATTATGTTGCTCAGGTTAGTCTCAAACTTACATCAATTCTCTTTCCTCTGCCTCCCAAGTGTTGAGATCATGGGCATACACCACCATATCAATTCTTCAGAGCCCCTCTTTCTAAATCAGAATGTGGCCTGAGACATTAACACCATAATAACAAGAGGGCATTGTTTTAGTCAAGATGTCTATTGCTGTGATGAAACACCATGACCCAAAGCAATGTGGAGAGGAGAGGGTTTACTTACATTTCCAAATCACAAGGCATCATCAAAGGAGGTAAAAGGAATTTAAGGCAAGAACCTGGAGGCGGAGGTTGATGCAGAGGCCATGGAGTGCTGTTTACTGGCTTTCTCAGCCTGCTTTCTTACAGAACCCAGTGGTAGCATCACCTACAATGATGGCCTTGACCTTCCCACATTAGTCACTAAGAAAACACCCAAAAGGCTTGTCTGCAGCCTGATCTTACAGAGACATTTTCTTAACTGAAGTTCTGCCTTCTCAGATGGCTCTAGCCTGTGTCACGTTGACATAAAAACTAGCCAGCATAGGCATGCTCATGGTCTAGTAGCTTGATGGTGGCCAACATATTCCTTGGCCTTCCTTGAGAAAGGCAAATCAAAAATATTGACAACAAGCTGGGTATGGTGGCGCATGTCTTTAATCCCAGCACTCAGGAGGCAGAGGATATCTCTCTGAGTTTGAGGCCACCCTGGTCTATATAGTGGTTCCAGGATAACCAGGGCTATGTAGAGAGACTGTGTCTCAAAAAACAAACAAAGAATTCACAACCAATTTCACAGCCATGTTGTGTAGAGGAATGACTTGTAAAAATCCTCCAGGGCCACAAGTTTAACACATTATTCTCCTGGTTCCTTTAGTCCCAGACCTGATGACAGTAGTATATTCATTCTGAGATGCCATCTTTTCAAATCCAGTATGGCGCTCTCCTAAATATTCCCTTAGCATGGAGGATCAGAGAACTGGGAATGGAGGTGGAAGGCACAGGGGAGCTCTCAGCTGAGTGGGAGAAAGGGCTTTGTGAATTGATGGGGGTTCCTCAGGAGATAGGAACCAAACTCTGTCTACTCAGGGACAGACAAATGAGCAGATATTCGCACAGCCAAAATGCAAGGCCCTACAGCATAGTTCTAGCCTGACAGTCTGTTCAGGGGAAAATAATCTCAAGTAAAGAGTCTTTAAAGAACTATGTTCTTGCCATGGATATTTCTCAGCAATAAATCCCACGGGAGTGCTGCCTGCATGATGTTATTTAGGACAGTTAAGCGATATTTTGGAATTACTGCAATGCCATTTAAATTCATTATCTAATGCTAATTGAAATGATCTGTTTCTCTGTCACCAAGGAAAATCTTGTTAAGGAAACTGATGAGCTGCAGCAAGTTGTTAGCAAACTGGGAACACATTATCATGGAACTGCCTGTTGAGGGAGCATTAGCCTGCACCTGGCCATGGGCAGGTCTGAGGAGCATCCAGGCATCTAAAGAATACTCACAGCACAGCAGAGCTGCCTCTAACTCTAAGCCAGGAACTTTGAATTCAGCTACCCAATCTCTCTGGAGGGCTAGACCATTGGTTTTCAACCTTGAAAGTCACAGCACATTCATCAATGGTATTTTAATATTCCAAGTACCAGATCCTTACCCTAGGCAATTACCCAAGAATCCCTGATAAATAGGCTAAGCTCTTTAGATGACTTCAAGGTGCAGCTGGGATTGGCTACTCCTGCATTAAGAGGACTCTGTGATCCCCTTAAATCCCAGGACTCACCCAGTTTGCAGATGGAGTGATGGGGAAGGCACTGGCTTTTTTTCATTACCCTCTTTCAGGTTCAGGTGCTCTCTATGATGCCCAGTCTTCACCATCAGCTTGACTGGGTTTAGAATCGCTTGGGAGACTCTGTGTGTGTGTGTGTGTGTGTGTGTGTGTGTGTGTGTGTGTGTGTGTGTGTGTGTGTGTGTGTGTGTGTGTGTGTGTGTGTGTGTGTGTTTCCAGAGAGGTTTACCTGAGAAGACTCCCCTGAGTGTGGGCAGCACCATTCTATGGACTGGGGTTCTGGATCGAAAACAAAGGGGAAAGGAGAATTCAGCTCGGCTACGGCATCCCTGTTTCCTGATTACAGAGGCATGGGGACCAGCTGCATCATTACACTCTTGCCTCCACATCTAGAGCTGTCCTCACCACCCCATCGTCACTTCTGTGGTGGACTAACCTATCAAACTGAGCCATGATAAAGCTTTCTTTTCTTCATTTGCTATAGTCAGGTATTTCATCACAAAAAGAGAAAAGGAACAAGCACACTGGTTGCCAGTATGATTGACATGCACTCCTGTGAATATCCGCTAGACACCAAGTGCCTGTCTGGGTCATCTTTATATACCCCTAGCACATCCATGGTCCTCCGCATACATTTGATGAGTGAATACTGCAGAGGGCAGCAACTCAATTTGCAATTTCTCTTGGCTTTCTGGTTCACTTTGAGGAACATTTTTACCCATTTTGCTGTGTGTGTGTGTGTGTGTGTGTGTGTGTGTGTGTGTGTGTGTGTGTGTGTGTTTTAAACTCATAACAACAAAAAACAAAAGAGTGAGCTATTAGGGGCTGGAGAGATGGCTCAGAGGTTAAGAGCACTGGCTGCTCTTCCAGAGGTCCTGAGTTCAATTCCCAGCAACCACATGGTGGCTCACAGCCATCCGTTATGAGATCTGGTGCCCTCTTCTGGAGTGCAAGTATACATGGAAGCAGAATGTTGTAAACATAATAAATAAATTTAAAAAATTAAAAAGTGAGCTATAAAATGTCAGTAATAACAGAGTGCCCCGAACAGCAGTGGCTTATGCAAGGGAGACGTTACTTCCTATCACATAGCCTCAGCTTTCACTAGTGCCATAACTTGTTAGAAATATCAAGCCTTAGACTTCAAACCAAATCTGTGCAGTTGGAAACTTTTTGGGTAGGATATAGAACTCTTTTTAATGAGTGAGTTTTCCATGGATTTAAGAACCACTACATAAGAAACTGAGAAGGAGGCCATCCAAGGAAAGTCCCAAAGAACCAAGAAGCTGCCGCCATTTTCACTGCCAGGTATGAACCTTGTCCATAGGTTCACTAGGACAGCTAGCTGTTGGAGTCCAGTGATCACAGCTGGACCTAAGGGAATAGAATGCAGAATGTTCTCCCTCCTTTAGCGTGACTTTGTGTCAAAACATAAAAACTGAAATAACAGCAAAACCAAGATTCTTTTCTGTGAAAAAAACTGGAATGACTGTTGGCTGGATACCTGACTACCCAGTTCAAGATCAAGGTTATAAAAAGGAAAAGAAAAAAGATAGTGGTGGTGGTGGTGGTTGTGCTGTGTGTGTGTGTTGGGGGGGGGCAGGCAGGGTACTGTGCTAGCTATATAACCACAGCCCAGGAGTCAAAGCATTTGCTAGACCACTCTGGATCTCCAGAACCCACATAAATGCTATCTGGGTTTGGTAGCCTAACTATAATTCTGATCTCAGAAGGCAAAGATAGGATCACCAGAACAAGCTGGCTAACAAGACTAGCCATATTAATGAGCTCTAGGCTTTATTGAGAGACCCTACTTCAATGAATGAAGTTGCAAGAGTGATGGGCCTCCACGTGCATACATATGTGGCCACCCCCACATACATATATCACACTTGAAAAAAACATATATACACACATACAAATCATACAACCACAAAAAAAGAAAAAGGAAAAAAATTGAGGGCCCGTTTCCGAGGTTTTGAGAGAGTAAACCAGTTGTTTCTGTTGTAACCAGTCATCCAACAATGGCGATAAGGAAAGTGAACCTATGTGGACAACCTATGCATGCAGACTATTCTAAATTTATTATGCCATGGTATCCTGGTTCTTCTTCACAGTTCTAAGGGGGAATTGTTATTCATTTTATAGGTGAGAAAAGTGGCCCTGAAGAGGTTGTTAAGGTGTATCTTGGTTTGCTTTTTTTGTTACCATGATAAAACTCTGACAAAAACCAACTTGCAGGAACAACACATCACACTCCATCATGGAGGGAAGTCAGAGCAGGAACTCAAGCGGAAACATGGAGGCAGGAACTCAAACAGAGACCATGCAGGAATACTGCTTTCTGGCTCACTCAGCCACTTTTCTTATATAGCCCAGGCCCATCTGACTAAGGCTGGTACAGCCCACAGAGGTCTGGTTTGGGCCCTGCCACATTAGCTAGTATGCTGACTAGTTTTATGTCAACTTGACACAAGCTAGAATCATCTGAGAGAAGGGAACCTCAACTGAGAAAATGCCTTCATAAGACTGGGCTGTAGGCAAGCTTATAGCAATTGGTGTGGCTCAGTCCCAGTGATGCCTCTCTGGCCTAGTGGTCTTAGATGCTATAAGAAAGCAGGCTGAGGAAGCCAACAAGAAGTGGTCCTCCATGGCCTCTGCATCAGGTCCTGCCTCCAGCTTCTGTCCCCTGCCCCACCCCTGGTTTGAGTTTCTGCCTTGTCTTCCCTGAATGGACTGTGACTTGCTATATAAGCCAAATAAACCCTTTCCACCCCAAGTATCTTTGGTCATGGTTTCATCACGGCCAATAGTAACTCTAACTAAGAGAGTTAGCAATTTAAAAAATGTCTCACAGATATGTTGACAAGCCAGACTGATGGAGGCTATCCCACAACTGAGGTACCCTTTTCACAGGTGACTTTGTTTCAAGTTGGTGAAAACTAACTAGCACAACCCATGTCCACGAATAGAAAGCAATAGAGATGGGTTGAAAGCAGGAAGGTCATCCTCAAAAATGCATTCTTAGCATCAATGCTACACCACTGCGATAGACGAGATGAAGAGGAAGTCCCACCTGACACTTTACAATACATCTCCTTACCAAGAACATCATTGACTTAACCATCACTTAATACAATTGAGTATGCAAAGCTCCTCCCACCCACTCTCTAAATGGCTAGAACATTCTAATACATTTCTAGACAGGTCTGTAAAAATGCCTGCATAGTAAGAAGCACAGGGCTAGCACAAGGCAGCGTGGAGCCTAGAGTTCTGTACAATTTAGGACCCTTCTTTTGGAAAGAAATGCTAAATTATGATGCTCATGCTATTATGGAGTATGGAGTGTGGGCTCTGAGCCATGCACAGGAGGGCTCAGTTGGCTTCATAGGAAACGTGTCTCCAGCCTAAGGCTTTGTGCCCAACACTGCCTGCTGATAGCACCAAGGACACAGAGAAGGTCATTGCAGTCAGGTATTTGGGGACCCTTTCATCTGGAAGGAACACTGGAGATGATACTGGTGAGTGCTTCTCTAACTTCCGTTTGCCGTTTCCTAACCACAGCATGGTTACAAAAGAAGCCCGACTCCAAATCTGAACACATTGAGCAGATGCAATTGGGCTGGCTTGGTTGAGCCCTGGGGGAAGGGGCTCTAGACTCCAATCTGCACTGCCCCAACCTGCTCCACTTGGCTGCTGTTGCATCTTACAGAAATCAGGGCTCAAGTGTCTGGTCTGAAAACCGCCTGATATCTCTCAAGATCCCCTTCTGATGGGGGACAAAGTGTGACTAGCTCAGCCCAAGTCACATGCTTATGCACTTGGGGAGAGGGCCTAAAATTCTTGTCTACCCACAGATCTTACACTGTACCATAACAATGTCTTGACTCTCATCAAGCTGTCTCTTACCTTGTCCCCATAGTAAACTCTCTGTAACTTTACTAATAATTATTAGTAGGGCAAGTAGGATCGCCTTACACCAGGTATTGCCGGGTATGGAAAAAAATCTGAAAATCTCTCCCTCACTGTGACCCAGGAAGAAGGGGACTCCTTCCCTCAGCCATGTCACTCACTGGAGGCCACTGCTACGTGCAGGTCCTGTCTGCCCTTATCTCATACCACTAGCAAAGTTCCTGGCATACACATGGAAGGCATGAGACAGAGAAGGAAACCGGTGGACAACACTGGCTCCAAGAAACAGAAATACAATCTATCTCTAGACAGCTATAGCCATAGGCCCTTGGGCTCCTCAGGATATGTTGATAAAGTCCACATGCTCACTGAAGCACATCTTCCTGTAGGTTTTAAGTAACCCACCAAATATTTACATAACACATAATACCTAACGAAAATCTTAAGCAAATAATTATTTTTAATCACTTACGAAGTGACAAGAAACAAGTCTACACACATTCAATACACAGTTCAATACACTGTGCGTGTATGTGTCTACATGCCTGTGCGCAGGTATTCATGGTAGGGTTGGAGACCAGAGGTCACTATCGGGTGTCTTGCTCAATTTCTCCACCTTATTTTCTGAGGTGGGGCTTCTTGCTGCACAGGAAGGAGCTCATCTATTTGATAAGGCTACCTGGCTCACAAGCCCTGGATCCCGTCTTCACCTCCCCTCTCTAAGCACTGGGATTTGCATGCTGCCACGCTCAGCTTTTTACACAAATACCGGGGATTTGAACTTGGGCCCTCAAGCTTGTATGGCAAATACCTTACTGATTGAGCCACCTCTCCAGGTCCTGTATGAAAACATTGAAAAATATTTTTTTCTGAGGCCGGGGAACATAGCTCAGTTGGCAAAGAGTTTGCCAGGGATGCAGGAGAGGAGCTTGCTTTTTCTATTTGGAAACCAGTTATCACCTGCATATTCCTTGGGTCTGTGCCTCAGCAACACATAAACAGGGTCTGTTGGTACATGTCTGTAATCTCAGTACTTGGGAAGTAGAGGCAGGAGGATCTGAAGTTACAGGCTAGCCAGAGCCACACGATACAGTCTCAAAACTATTTTTGATCCTCAGTTGGCAGAATCTACATATGCAGAGCTGACTATATGAGAATAGAGAGAATTAGGTTATATGTGAGTATACAGGGCCAAAAAAAAAAGAAAGAAAGAAAGAAAGAAAGAAAGAAAGAAAGAAAGAAAGAAAGAAAGAAAAGAGTATAAAAGAAACCATCCAAAATGGCCCAGGGAGAGCTAAGGAAACATATGTAGGCACAAAGACACTTGCTTTTCTAGCTTTCACTTTTATTGCTGACTGACTTAGATATGAGCTGCAAACTTATTCCTCCCCACTTGCTGGGACTACATGTCTTTTTTTGACTGTGCTTCTCTGGTCTTTGCCTTAAGCAGCTTCTCGAGAGAGATATTTTAAGTTGTCCCTCATTTTCATAGAATATCAATTTCCCCCCACTTTAGTCTTGAAACAAATGTTCCCTGCATGTTATGTGCTTTCTGCTTTTCTTGATTCAAACAATTGTATTGTAAATCGTGTATGGGCAAAGTTTCCTGACTTAGGTCTTCTAATGAGAGAAGTCTCCTGCTTTCCTCAATTACAAAACTTCAAGGAACCAGTTTCAAGCCAGCAAGAAGCTTTAATGTTCCTTGGTGTGGTAGTCTGAAGACGAATGGCACCCATAGGCTCATATATTTGAATGTTTGGTTCCCAGTTGTCAGACTGTTTAGGAAGGATTAGGACTCCTTGATGGAGTTGAAGGGCCTTGAAGTTTCAAAAGCCCGTGCCGGGTCCACTCTTGCCCTCTTTCTGCTGAGTGATTGTGGATGCTAAGTGAGCTTTCAGCTCCAGCTCCATGCATGCCTGCCTGCTGCCACGTTTTCCGCTGTGTTGATCATGGACTAACCCTCTACAACTGTAGTGATGCCCTCAATTAAAAGGTTCCTTCTTTAGGCTACCTTGTTCTGGTGTTTCATCATAGCAACAGAACAATAACTAAGACACCCAGTAACTGAAAATGTCACTCTTGAACACTTTCTTCTTACATGCAATCTGAATGCAAGGAAACAGCTCTTCACAGTATCTCCATCCCTGCACTGCTGCTGATGGCACAATCGCAGAGGGTAGACTGCTTTTCTTATTCGGGAATCAGGCATTGCCTTTTGCCAGGGCCAGATGATGTCTAGGTTTTGTTGCAACAGGAAGGTTGCAAAATAACATGATTACACCTAAAGCACCGACCACAGAAACACCAAACCACAGCATCATAACTGAAAAAAAAATCCTTACAAGAACATTGTGAGTCACAGATTTACATAACTTATCAATAAAAAAGTAAGTAGGAGGTATAGTAAGCTCAAGGAAAGATATAGCAGATTAAAATGGCACGCATACACACACGCAAGCAGATAAGTCCTAGAATAAGATGGCAAATTTAGATCAACATGGGTAAATTCTAGAGGCCAACTCATCACAGGGGTTTCCTGTGCTACTGGGTAGCTAGTGTTTGCAATTCTACACACCACATTAGCCTCCACTTTTCAAATAGCTATGTCTCCCTTAGAAAGACTGATGCCCTGTGGACATTGTTCTAGTATGCTTGAATGGATCAATTCTGATTCCTTTTGCCAGACGGTAGAGGTTTTGTTTTTTGCCTCTTTTCCCCCATCTTTCTTTTAAATCTGTAACCTATAACTGTCATGTGGGTCCAAAACAAGTCTAGGAACTTCTGACCACCTAATGTTCCACAGGCATCTTTCTACAGACAGCCTCTGTGAGCCTGGCACAGCAACCTGAGATCTTCAGGGACTCCTACCTTCACTTGGAGAAGAGTGGAGGGCTCTGGAGATCAACCTTTGCCCACATTCCTGGCCAGAATCAGGGCCACACAGTACTTCTGAAGACAGACCTGTTGGGGGTGGAGGGCTTGCTTACATTCAGCAACTCGGCTGTCCACTAAGTGGATAATTTAACGCAGGTGCTGTCCTTTATAAATGAAGAAACTGAAGATCAAGATCACCTGGTGGCTAGTTGGCAGATCCCTATAGTAGCCACTTCTCCAAAATTCAAGGTATTTCTGCCACAAAAACACCACCTGGAGGCTAGCCTGTCTTGCCTCTTGGCACTGACTCAAACTTGACCCCTGGAGGCCAAGACTACAAGGCAACAGGAAGGCCCCACTTCTCTGCTGTACCTACACCTAGGGAGCCTAGAAATGACCTCATTTTACCCCCTTCCTTTTCCCCATGGAAACAGCCTCCCTTTCTAACCTGCCTTGCTCTAAGCCATCGACATAATGGAGTTGATAGACTTCACAGGTAGGTGTTATGACAGGCAACAGCTCAAGGTGCTATTTCCATCAGGGTTATTTGCATTTCAAAAGGATTCTATTTGGGCTCAGATGATTTCCCTCAGGCTTCCTCACCAGGAGGCAGAATGACTGGAGGGGATTGCAGATCTGCTCTTACCCTAGACAATAGCTGAAGCAGTGAATGCCCAGCTCCAGGGAATCCTGTGTGTAGGGAAGATAGGCAGAAAGGCAAGAATGTTCTGCCCCCAAAGGCTAGAGAGTTCATTGCAAGTCACAGATTTTAGAGTTGTCCCTAGGCCTTTTGAATAGTTTCTAAACTATCTAAATAGTTTCTAGCTGGTGTAGGAACCCAGGCCTGAGGACCGACCCCTGATTGGCTAGAGAATCACTCCTGATTGGGCTAGGTCCATTCCTAGGTGTTTTATATGCAAACTCATTTCATCTTCACAAAGATGTGGGGAGGTATGCATTATCTTCATCTCATCAGTGAGAAAACAAGCTGAAGATGTGCAAAACCCCTGACAGTCAACCAAAGTGCAAAGCTAGGTGCCACATCAGTCATTCCAGGCTGGAGTTCTCTGCCAGACAATATCCTTTACTGCCTCCCACTTTGCCTGGCTTCCATCTTCCAAAGGGGTGTGACCTGTGTACAAATACATTTCAGAAGATATGTTTTCTCACCTTGCTAACCCCTAGGAAGGTCCAGCAATAAAGATTTCAAGGACTGAAAAGCTACTACAGAAAAGCAAACCAGACTCCTGCAGAGAAGACAGGCAAGGGCAGAATACTGTGCCTTACTTAACACACTGTAAGCCCAGGAGTCTGTTATCTTACACTATCACCGAGAGAGAAAAAGAAGCCACCTTCCAACCAATGCATCCCTGTTAAGAGGCAAACTGAAAGGATCTGTTAAGGTGCAATTTTAACGTGTGCAGAATGGAAGTGACAGAGTGCGGCCATACCAGTGCAAGCAGCTCAGCCAAGAAAGAGAGCATCTTTCACCATTTTCTCACAGAAGCTGCAGAACTCAAATGGTCTCGATTCTGACTGCATGCTATTAATTAATCACTGTTCCTCAAAGAACCAATTATGATTTTGGGGACCTGGGGTCACAATTCCTGGGTTTGGAGTGGGCCTCCTCTTTCCCCTCAAGATGATCATCAACTCAGCTGCTGGCAAGGTGCCAGACAGGTAAACACATGTGTCCTGAGGGCTGTAACTTCCAGCAGGCCCATGTTTCTTGGTTTAGATACTGAAATAAAAATGGCAGAATGGCTGATCTGCCAAATGCTTCCCAGAGAACACATTCCTATTGTGACGCTGGCCTTGTGTCCCATCATGGCCTGCTGCCGATGAAGCAACATCACATCATCTGTATTCACTGGCAGATGCATAGACAGGGCTAGGAATATGAGCATTAAGTGCAAGACAAGCTCTATTTAAAAGGAGAGTCTGTTTTCAAGCATCTGGAAGTGATTTAAAATATCTAAATTATTCATTATGATTAATTGTAGACATTAATAACACAAAGTCAGATGATTCTCATGACCTTAGCAGCCCGCTATCACCTCCCACCCAAGCAGTCAACACTTGAGGAGCTAAGAGACAATCTTGTTCTTCCAAGATGAAATTAAGAACACAACGCAGTCCAAAATGTCTTTATTCCCACATCTTTGCAGCTCTATCCATCTACGGGCTTACAAGCACGCTTACCAGTTGAGTAAAATAGTGTGAGTGAGACATTTTCCTTTTCAGGAAGAGTCCAAAGCACCATTCTTTGACAGCCTTCAGAGAAGAGGCATCAGCGATACCTTGGAGGGCACTGTTTGGAGTACAGTCATAGGCATGGCACTGTTTGCAGGCTAACGAATGCACAGCAGCAACCTTGCACTGCCCATAAATCGCACACTGCATCTCCTGGGTGAGGTGACTTGTGAAAATCTGTAGAATTCATTCAGACACAGTGCACACTTTGCTCTGTGTGGCTAGGTCCTGGAAACCTGACTGGGGTGGCAAGGGAATTCAAAAAAGACACGCAGAAAAGCTGGGATCAGGTGGACACGGTTCTCTGATGGAGAAGCTGATTCTTACATACAGGTGAACAGGAAGGTGGGGTTATTGCATAACAGCTGAAAAAGGAGGCAGGTTTAACTAATCTCCAGGGAAAGGTTTACCACTCCCATGGGGCTGAGACACTGGGATCACTGACATGGACACACTCATGTCAACAATCCACTCAGGGTTTCTTGTTCTCTACAACATAGGCTAAGGGATTTGGGGCACTTTGGTGGTGTCTCAAATTTGGAAAGGACTGAAGGAGAGCATGGTATGACCTGTCTCCTTGGCTAAGCAACATCACAACTCAGAGTTGGCTGTGCTTTGACTTTTCTTTCTTGGGCTGCATGCAGCAGGTAATGGAACTCATGGCCTCCTGCATGCTAGGCAAGTTCTCTGCTACAGAGTCACACTGCCAGCTCTAAGTGGCAGAAGTTATTGCTTAGTTCAGTGTAATTGGCTGTAACTGGACTTTCTTTGGACCAGCAGCTCCCAAATAATGACAGGGACTTATTATTATGAAAGCTTTGCCTTTAGCTTAGGCTTATTTCCCAACTAGCTTTTATAACTTAAATTAACTCATTTATATTAATCTACATTCTGCCACGTGGCTCATTACCTCGTTTCCATACTGTATGTCTGCTGAATCCCCCTCCTAAGTTTGAGGCCCAGCCTGGTCTACATAGTGAGTTTCTTTTCTCTCTCTCTCTCTCTTTTTTTTTTTTTTTGGTTTTTCGAGACAGGCTTTGGAGCCTATCCTGGCACTCACTCTGGAGACCAGGCTGGCCTTGAACTCACAGAGATCCACCTGCCTCTGCCTCCCGAGTGCTGGGATTAAAGGCATGCACCACCAATGCCCAGCCTACATAGTTGAGTTTCAAAACAGCCAGAGCTACATAGAGAGAGCCTGTCTTGAAAACCCAAAATCAAACAAACAAACAAACAAACAAAAAAGCCATGTCCTCTGAGTCCCTTCTCCCACTGCACAAACACTGGAATTGAAAAACTGGGCAGGCCGCTTCCTGTGGGCAATGTCTGTCTGCCGGAAGAAGCAAGGACTTGATGTGTGATGTGACTACGATCAGCGGAGTTTTCTGATTATAGAAACTCTCAAAATCTTTATGCTTATCCATGGGAAATTAGTCTTTTAGGAAGCCAGGTCTATGGTTTTTGTACTTAAAGAAAGCCATTTGAAAACTGTTTACAAACTAGTACATCATCTCTATCCCTTCCACACATAATACAGAACTAAGAGGCATGGTATAGCCCCACAGGACAAAGTAAACAGGGACCGGCTCAAATGTTATCCACTCCTTCCCTACCCTAGACTCTGTGGACTAGATTTTGCTCCAACTGCTCAATACTAGGAGGTATGAGAGGGAGAGCAACTACTGAGATTAAGACTTGTCCTTGAGCCGGGCGTTGGTGGGCGTTGGTGGAGCACGCCTTTAATCCCAGCACTCGGGAGGCAGGCAGATAGCTGTGAGTTCGAGGCCAGCCTGGTCTCCAGAGCGAGTGCCAGGATAGGCTCCAAAGTTACACAAAGAAACCCTGCTTCGAAAAAACAAAAACAAAAACAAACAAAAAAAAAGACTGGTCCTTGAAAACCTGCAGTGCTGGGTAATCTGGTGCTGGCTACAGGTGGAAGACCCAGCTCCCCAGGAAGCACAGCAGGGTTCCACACAAAAAGCCCAGACACTGACATCTGGAGTGAAGCAGGATACCACCCACCCCATTGCTCACAGGGGCCACATGCAGAGTGCATGCAGAAAGAAGAAAGCCTCTAATAGAGACCAGACAGAGAAGGAATCAGAAAAGTGGCAAAGCAAAGTAAAACAAAAGTATCTACCATAAATATAGAATCCCCGAGAGCCACAGACATATATCCTAGAAATAAGAAGACATTTCACTGGAAGGGAGGGCCAAGAAAGTAACTCACAAAGTCAAAGAAATAAAACAAGAAAAGGCAGTCCAAAATAGCATCCGCACCTGGGGGATGCTCAGCCAGGTGGGGTGTTTCTGAGCTATTTAAGGATAAGAAACATCAAAAGGAGGGTGGGTGCTAGACACAATACACCTTCCAGAATGAAGGATTTGGCTTTTCTCATTTAAACGCAAGGAATACACATGGTACACCTATGCATATGATCCTGGGATGAAGACAGAGGACGTTAAAATTTTTTCTATAATCGTTCTCTTTCACCATCTCTTTTAACACCCCAAGGGTTATACCTGTAAAAGATCAAGATGTCACTGGACTTACAATGCAACTCTATACACAACAGACAAGATTAATGTTTCCAAATTATGTGATTAAATTAACTTTAGACTATTTGTATGAATTCTACATCCAGCTAAACTGTCTAAAAGAGTAGAGCTTCAGACCTCCCAGCAATCTATTTGACTTCACAGGTATATCTTCACAGGCAGCCTACTAGAGGCTGTGACTCACTCAGTAAAAGTAAAAGTAGGGATGAGAGAAACCAGGCTTTCCACAGGAGATGAAGGTGCAGGATGATGGCAGTAGGTGTGTAATTCTACAGGACACACAGAAAGCCAGAAGTCTCTCCAGATGGGACCGCTGACTGACCTCAAGTGCTGGGCAGTGTGTAAAGTAAGTATTCTGAGCTAGGTTAGCTCACTGAGCTGCAAATTTCTATATTGGATATGGAATCCAATTTACAATCAATCAAATGAATGAAAATGAAAATGGAGGTCTGCTTTCCCATGTCTTTAGGAGTTCAAGGCTAGCACAGCTTCATTTGACTTAGCAGCTCAATATCATGACAGGTCTCAATTCTTTTTACCTCTTGCTCAGCCATTCTCAGCATGTCTGCCATCGTTCCTTATAGTGGCAAGACAATCTCCAAACACCCTGTCCTCATGACCACAGCTGCCAGGCAGCTGGATTGAAGATCTGGGTTCTCAGGAACCGTCCACAGCAATTCCACCTTTCTTCCAAGATTCCCCGCTGGACTCTGTCCTCAACCACTGCTCTTGTGCATAAGCCTCAGAGGAAATGTGCGTATGCTGGATGAGTGATGAACACCTGTGACCCACACGAGGTGGGAGACCCTGATGGAGCACCTCGAGTGGACACCAGGACAACCCTGGGGAGCCACTCCACACAAACAGAAGAGGAAAATGGCTGCAGGGGAGGTGGTAAGGCAACCTAAGAGAAATGTTGTAAGGGATTCTGGTAAGAAGCTTTGGGGAGAGGGCATCTAGTAAGAGGAATGTAAGACTCAAGTAAAGGAAAATAAATCTGACAGTGACTATTATAGGGGAAATAAAATGGTAGCTTAGTATGTCAATTCAACTCAACGATTTATGTAGAACCCTTTTACCAGATGCAGCTGTATTGGGGTGAGGAAAGAGGAGGAATGATGAAGTTTATAGCATGTGTTTTCTGCACTATGAAGTCAGAAGTATATAAAATGTATATATTCAAATACATAATAGAAAGCACATTTAGAATCCACCAGAGCTAAGAATGCAAGTGATTATGGGAATCTCGAGTTAGGGGTTTGGGAGACGGCTGTATCTATTACAAGCTGTACAAAAGTGCCTTTTAAAATTACGTATATGCTTAGCTTTTCACTTTTAAGGATGAAACATGTAGCACCACCATCTCTCATCTCTGAATGGTCCTTTCTATAGAGAACTCAAACCCAAATCATGATATATTAAATACACAGAAACAAAATCAAATTCTCTTTTCTCCATTTACCGCCTCACTCCATACTCAGCTGCCCAGAGAAGCCAACCAATAGCAGACAGGTGTCACGCCTTTGGAAAGGGTTTAATATAGTCTGGCAGGAGAGTCCCAGAAGCCACATTAGTAGTCCTGGGACCTTGAAGTCAGGGCAGGTAAGGCACAGCCAATTCCCCAGAGGGAATAACTACTTACAGGCCTCATTACAGGTCTCATTACACCAGACACCTGAAGGAAGGACAAGGCTCTGTACTGCAGAAGCCTGCTACATTGAGCCCAGGAGGTCTACAGACCTTCTCTAGCTTCACTGCTGAGAGCCACCCATTTAAAATCCAAACAGCCTACCTGCACTCAAACCTCTCACTTTAACACACTAGCCCTCATACTCACCCTAAGGGCTATAATTTAGGGACTGTCCCAAGGGAGAATGCCCTATCACAAGATAGGTAGGTACTCTGAAGCCCCAAATCCAGAGATAAGACTTTCCTTGAACTTAGCAATGATCCATGATCACCTAACTCCACGTGCTGAACTTACCAGAGCAGCTTTCAAAACAAACACGACTGAACTCAGTTTGCACAGCAGAGAAGCAGCTGTCCCCAGCACAGGCTGCCACTAGGGGCAGTTCACTTTACTGCTCCCATCACATACATTCCATGTGGCTTTTTCATGCCCTTTTGTCATAGCAGTCCTTGAAAGTACACCTTTTCCAGAAAGCCTTCTCAGTCTGCAGCTGGCGCCTTTCTTAAATCAAGCCATTCAACCACACTGCACACATCCAGGCACACATCAGTCTGATGCTACACTGCCATACTTCGATCTGTGCAGTGCTTGCCTGACAGGTCAGAAAGTTGGCATAAAGCAAAAAGTGTCTTTTAGAAACAACTTTATATAAATAGGTCCTTTAACAAAGAATACATGTTTAGAGTGTCCAGTTTTGAGTACGGTGGATCCGCCCTTCTTATCCGTGGGAAGCAGGTTCCAGCTTGCTTGTCCAGCGCGCCTATGCAGTTAGCTTTTCTAGCAGAATTTCTACTCCTTTGCTGGTGCTTTTGTTTTTTTCCAACGTTGGAATCAGGCTTTTCAGTCCAGCTTTGACTTTGTTTACAACTTCCTGGTCACAGCTCTGAAGAAGGCTAGAGAAAGGAAAAGAGTTGACAAAATTAAATGACATAAAAGCCCTGAACCTGCTACTCCACCCATATGGACAGTGTAACCAAGTCATTGTTCTATCATCTTCTTAGCTATGTACAGTGTATTACATAGATTTCTTTCTTTCTTTCTTTCTTTCTTTCTTTCTTTCTATTCCAAATTCATCAGATGAAGGCCAGTGAGATGAGTCAGCAGGTGTGTCAGCACCTGCTTTTTTACCAAGTCTGATGACCTAAGTTCCATCTCTGGAATCCATATGGCAGGAGAACAGACTCCCACAACTTGTTCCCTGACCAGTACATGTGTGCTGTGGCAGATACCCACACCCACCAAACAAACAAATAATGTAGCTGAAAAACTTAAAATTCAAATGAATGAGAGCCAGTAAGTCTGCATCCTAAAACTATGGAAACGCTTTATAATCTTGGGTGGCGTCACTGAGAAGACTCCAATGACTTTGATTATCTCATAACTGACTTGCATCCTGCTTTAAGATTGGCTGGTTGGCAGTGTGGTGGTTTGAATGAGAATGGCCCCCATAGACTCATATATTTGAATGATTGGTTCCCAGTTGGTGGAACTGTTTGGGAAGGATCAGAAGGTATGGTCTTTGGGGTTCAAAAGCCCACACTGGACCTAGACTTGCTTAACCTCTGCCTACTGCTTATGGATCAGATGTAAGCTCTCAACTACTGCTCTACTGCCATGATGGTCATGGACTTGCCCTCTGAACCTGTAAGCAAGCCCCCACAAAAAACTCTTCTTTTATTAGCTGCCTGGGTCAGGGGTGTGTCTTCAGTGACAGAATAGTGGCTCAGACAGCAGGCTACTGTCTTATCTGGGCAACAGCTCAAAAGCAGTGACTGTGTGGCCTTACCCACTTATTGATACTATAGCACCATATGCATAAAGATGGCCGAGGAACATTGCCTCCACAGGTGAACTCACCCTAGTGAGCAGGTGCAGCAGGCAAACCACGGAAGGAAAACTGAGTGTTAGTGACCTTGATACTGACCTCTACACCTATGACAGACACTGTGCTGTGGAAGTGAAGGGCTTTACCTAATAACGTCCCTGATTTGGCAAGAGAACTGCCTTCTGTCAGTAACCATACAACCCAGAGCAGGCTGTCTGTCTGTCTAAGACTTGCTTTCCTGGTCTGCAGAACAGAACCCAGGATCTCACACATGTTTGGTACAGAGTCCACCACTGACTGTGTGCATATCAAGGCTGCACTCTGGTGCCAAGCTGAGCCACACTCACGCTAAGCCACACTCAACACTGAGCCCACACAAACACTAAGCCCACACTCAATACTGAGCCCACACTCACTCTAAGCCCACACTCAACACTGAGCCACACTCATGCTAAACCCATACTCAGCCACTGAGCTATACTCACACTAAGCCCATACTCAGTCACTGAGCCAATCACACTAAGCCCACACAGGCACTGAGCCAGGCCCCCAGGTTCCAGAGGGGTGCTTTTAAGGTAGAGCTTGATACTCAGTAAACCATAAATCTGAACCATTAAACAAGGCTAAGTCACAGGCACTCAACTGCAGGCCACCAGGCCCAAATTTCCTTTTCCCTCCCAAGTTCTTTAGGACCACATTTAAATGTTGATCTCTGAAACATACTCCAGAAGGAGATTACTTGGCATTTTCAAAAGTCCCTAGTCACAGTAACTTACATTATGCCTACAAAGAGCAAGGTGAGCACCAGACAGTGCTCATGGGAGCACCTATGGCTCATGGGAGATGACAAGAGATGCTGGTAAAGTGCCCTGAACACCTTGTCTAAACAGCCACATGGTATATAATATTAGTACAAGTTAGCAGCTATTAAGGATGTGCTAAACACAGACGCAGTGAAAGGCATTCTACATGCCTTGCTTTCTTAACAACTTTAAGACTTTAAGATTATCATTAACTTTTTGTTTTACAACCAAGAAAACCTAGGAAAGCTCAATGATTTTCCAAGTCATGTAGTAGGCAGGTCTTGAAGCTTAGGCAGGCTGTCTAGGACCTATGTTCTTAGATGCTAGAGAACTCTACAGAGTTATTTCTCAGCCTACATCCAACACTTTTTCCTCTTTCCACCCAAAATGCTCTTTCAGTAACTCAATAACAACTATGTTGAACAGACAACAAACACAGCATTAAATATTCCCCAAAGAAAACACACATTTTAACAGGCAGGGATTTTGGCAAACAAATGCTATTCAAGAATCCAGTAAATAAGATGACTACATTTAAAGCCACGTTCAACTTCTGTTTGGAATCTCACACTGCCTGTGTCTCCATACAGTTCCAGGCAGAGCTCCACAAGAAACACACTGGATCTGTCTGAGATCTACGCATGGGAGTGCTGACCATGAGCAAACTTTACACATTAATTTCATGGCACCACTGGAATTTCCAGTTAATTGAGCACAATGAAAGCATGTCAGTAGGTGTTAACATTCCAAACGCCTGGTAAAGGAATGCGAGACAAAAAAGTTCCTGTCACGGCTAATGGGTTCTGACTCTTTTAACATCCATTGGAATATAAACTCATTTCTCTAAAAACAGAGCCTGATTTGCATGTAATACCCATACATTCAAAGACACTGACTGACTTAAAATGAATTCTTGTAAACCAGTAAACAGTAAACCAGATCATACATTCCAGTTTTTAACCTAATGTTTACAAACCACACAGCTACACTGCACAGGGAGTTCCACAAATAAGGTGGATGCTTCAAGCTGGAGTATCGGTTTTCACATTGTTAGTAGATGTGCTGGTTAATTTGTCAACTTGATTCAAACTAGAGTTACCTGGGAAAAGGAAACCTCATCAAGGAATTGCCTCCATCACCCTGGCCATAAGGCACTTTCTTAACTGTTAATTGATGGAGGAGGGCCCAGCACATTGTGTCACGTACTATCCCTAGGCAGGCAGACTTGGGCTGGGTAAGAAAGGTAGCCAAAGGTAGAACTGGAACAGACTAATAAGCAGCATTTGTCCACAGTCTCTCTCCAGGTCCTGCCTTGAGCTTTGCCCTGACTTTCCTCAGTGATGGACTGTGATCCAGGAGTTGTAAGATGAAATAGATCCTTTCCTTCTGAGACTGACTTTGACCAGTGTTTTATAACTGAGAAGCAAACTAGGACAGCAACACAGCAGAAGAAAAACGGTAACCAATTCAAACAGCATAGAGATGTTATAAAATGAATATTTTAAGCAATGACCTGTACATTATAAACTCAACATAACCTACTCCAGGGAGTGATCTATAAGCAAGGTCTCCAATTATACATCAACCTCTATCATTTAACAAATCCTTTATCAATGTCAGAATCACTAAAGACAATGGAAAAAAAAAAACTACAAAGTTAGGCTTGACTTAAAGAGCTTTATGACAGTTTCCAGAGGCATACAACTTATTCATTCATTAAGAGAAAATTGTGTGTTGGTCAAAACTACAAATGTAATGAAACTATGAACATCGTAAATGGCACAATTCTGTGACCTGACACCCAAAAGATGATAGTTAAATAGTTAAATTTGAGAACTCAAGAGCTACATTTGCTTTTAAAGAAAAATTTAAGTCATATCAGGTTAGTGTTTCCGTGTGAGCACACAAAGCTGTTTGTCATAGCATGTGTGTATACACCAGAGGACAACTCATGGGAGTTATTTCTCTCCTTCTATCTGTGGGTCTTGGACATGCAACTCTGATAGTCAAATTTGGTGGCAAATGCCTTTGTCTCACCAGCCCATACATGTACTTTTTAATATTTGTCTAGAACCATGAGTGATGGAGTAATCCCACATTATGGGGAATAAATTCTAGAAAAAGAAATAAAGGTAAACAAGTGTGCATGTGTGTTGCATGATGTATCTACCGACCTGGAAAGAATAATGGCACCTCGATTGATGCTGGCCCAGGACTTGAGGTTCTTCATGCCAACCCGCTCTATAAGGGTTTTTGCAAAACAACCTGTAAAGTAGACCGGAACATAGTTAGCATAACACGCATGCTCCCATCCCTCATCTCAATACTTTTAAGTTTGCAAATGTTTCAACAGAAAAGTTAAAAATAATCCTCACCTATAAAACTAAAATTCTAGTACAGATTTAGTACTATTAATAGTGCCAATTTTCTTAACTCTGATGCAAATTCCAAACTATTTTTAGCAGTAATTACACAAGAAAAACAAGCTATTTTAATAAGCTCATTTGGTCACATCTACATTTCTTTGTAATATTTAATGATTTGACCTTGACCTGCCCAGCAAGTAAATGTTTGACAGTGCTACTCCACATGTAGCCAAAAGCAGTTCCCCTTGTATAAAAACGTTTAACTCGAAGGGACAAATAATGACCATTATTTGTCATTAGTGGCCAAGAATGACCATCTATCTGGGTTAGTCATGGCAATTTCTTTCTATGATGCCTTCAAGAGCCATATATCAAAAATAATTATACCTCTTTCCCAGCTCCAAAGGCTGAGGCAAGAGGACTGCCATGAGTTTCAGGATAGACAAGACTCCTCCACCCCAAACACTGTTCATCTTTAACTCTATTTCCAAGTCTTGGCATCTTATTCACCATGCCCTCTCTGGGCAACTCATTCTCAGTCAATGGGAGAAATTCTAACGACTGAGATTTGGTGCAGACGGAGGAAAGGATGACCCACGTTGAAGGTAAAATTCCCAAGTAGGTACCATGCATAATAGTGAATTCAAAAATACTCATGGAGTCCACATAGCATATGTATGGTAGACAGGGGCAGCAATCAGCCAGTGGGGCCACCTGTTTTCCAAAGTTGATCAAAACAAGATGTCCTACATTGTGTGCATTTCTAGATGCTGTCAGTCCCCCATTAAGGGTGGAATCTCAGTCTCCTGTTGACTCAGGGCGGTCTCACTGCCCACACCAAGAGAACATGGTAGAAGTTACATATGATGACTTCTGAGGATTAACATGAGACATAAACATACGTATGCTTCATTTCCTTGGGATGCTCAATCTAAGAACCAACCACTGGGGCCAGAGAAATGAATCAGTGGGTACAGTGCTTCCTGCATTAACATTGAGAACCTGAGCTCAAATTCTAGAACCTATGCAATGCTGAGGAGATTATTATTATAAACTCCTGTAATTTCAATGTTCCTAGGTGAGAGAGGCTGAAACAGGGGAATCCCTAGAAGCACAAGGGTCAGCTAGCCTTACCTGACCTCCACACATGTGCCAGGACACACATACATGCCAGAAACAAAAAATTAAAAAAGAAAACAACTACCATGTGTGCAAATCCAAGCAGTCTAGGAAGAGGAAGTGAGGCAATTGGTTACAATCTAAAACTGACAGTCTGGTGAATGAGCTACTGTAACAACAGTGGGCAACACCCAAACTGTTTGTTTGCCTTGGAAGGTAGATAGAGGCAAGCTCCACTAAACCCCAAATGACTGCTCAGAGTACTATTAAGCTCTGAGGTCATTTATCACACAGCAATACATAACCAAATAGACAGACATACTCATTTGTGCTTGAAAACATGTGCCCTGAGCCCAACAGCCTTGTCTTAGGGTTTCTGGCATTTTTATTATGAAAAATCATTTGGAAATTTCTTGGACGTTAACAGCTTGTCTAACTCATTTCAACTATACATCGACTTTTTCAGTAATGAAAAAGTTGCTTTACTACATATTATTCTCGAATATTAAAAGCTTCTTTATCTAAAAATGCAGGAAAAAATAGTCTCAAGTCCTTATTTTAAAATTTAGAGTGAGAGATGTCAGTGCTGCTCTGTACTAATGGCCTTGCTAGCCACAGCACTGTAGGTTGTGTCACCCTTTCCAGCCACTTTTACAGTTCAGACTGCATGATAGGCAAGCAGTCTACCATTGAGCTGCAGCCCAGCCCTTGAAATTTAATCATTACCTATTCACAGGCATTTCTACATACTTGGCAAATCCCACCTGGACCTAAATGGCCAGCATAAAGTCCAGAAATGCAGAAATTTCATGTAACACACACACACAAAAGCCACACGCCTTACCTTCTCTTCCATTGTCTTTCATCTTTTTATCTTGCTCTATTAACCATTTGAGAACGAGATGTCCTGCGGGATGCTCGGCAACATGAAGCTACAAGAGAACAGAATTGTGTTATTTCAAAAGCTGTCATCCATCTCTAGCCCACAAGCCTATCCCTATCCCATGTATAGACATGGATACAGACAGGTTTCACAGTTTTAAGAAATCTTTTCCTAGAATACCCATCACATTCCCAGGATACAGCATGTATAGTTATGTGGGAGACCACAGTCCCTGAAAGGTAGTTCAGAGATTGGTAAGTTTGTTTGAACAGAACCATACAATGTTCTAAAAATGAGGTAAACCTGCCAACTCTTCCTATGGTAATACACTTATCAGAGATACAAAGAGACCTCTTGGGAGAATACTACATGGTTTTTAGATACCATTCACTACCATGACCTCATGAGCAGGCCATGAAAACATTCTGTAGCTTATTTGCTGGCCGTATCAACTGTTCCCACAGTAACAGCGGTTTCCCCTCATTTAGTATGAGAAATAATGAGCACCATTTCCATTGAGAGCAGTATTTCATCACACATTCATCTGATCTGCTCCAGGAAGCCAGGGGCCTGAGCTTCAGATCACAACCCATTGGCCTTTTCCAATCCATTTGTCAGTAGCATGCCAGGCACTCAATACCATGCATCCTTTTTATTCAGAATCAAATGCATGGTTAAGCATTGCTGAGGGTCAGACTTAACCCAAGGCTAGAGGGAATTAGAGATGGAAAGAACTATGCTGTGGAAAAGATGCTGGACTGTGTACTCAAGAGGTAGCCCCCAACTAGTTTCCTCTAAAGGCTGTGTTCTTATGGGCCACACTTTCAATGGCTGTAAGCAGACCTAGCTACCCAGTCACTCTGCCAGAGATTGGTCTGGAAGCTGATGTGACTCAAACCAATTCTTAGGTAATGACATGGCAGGAAAGCCTGCCTGGAGACTGTCTTCTGGTCAGGAAAAGGCCCCATCGCTCTCGCTTTCCTTTCTGCCTGAGACCCTGATGGGCAGAGATGCTGAGGCAGTAGAAGTTGGCTATGACTAGAACACAGCACATGGAGAGATGGTAGAGCAGAAGAGCTCAGCAGGGGAGGCAGACTGGCCCAGTGCAGCAGCACCTCTGCATTGTGATGATTCAGTGCTGTTACCATAAGGCTTCCAGTAGACTGTTCATTGGAACTACATAGACTACGAGTTTAAAGTCCCCGAAACTGGACTAAAATGCAGATGTTAGCATTCAGCTAACATAAAGGTATGCATAAAAGTGACATGCATATGTCTCTCCAGTGGATTCAACTCTAAAGGCAGGGAGTATCTTTTAAAGCACTCCTGACAGATTCATTGCTTTTTCAATTAATGAGTGAAAAGCTTAGAACTTGAACAGCTTATTTTGCATCCTTAAGCAATGCCAGGGATTATAATAAAAGGCTACTCTATTTAGCACATAAAGGCTTTTGTGAGACTAAGTGACAGCAGAGATCAAAGCTTCAAAAAATGGTAGTTCCCCATAACCAGCTAGTTCTGAGCTGTGAGCTCACAAGCCAGCACAGGACAAAGGCCCTGTGTGATCTGGCCTCTGCCTTCCTCTTGTTTGCTTGCTACTGCCAACTCGGAGTCTTGGACTCAGTAACTCTCCCTTCCTCAGGGCTGCAGCACACCTTCCACATAGCCCGAATGTCTCTTTCTACCTTTCTTGGCCAAGCTGCTAACCCTTCAGGGCTCAGCTTGGCTCTTCCCATTTCTAGGAAAGCTACCTGGGGACAAGCTGGGTCTTACACAACCCCACAGAACCCATAGTTGCCATTCATAGTTTTTGTTTCAATATTAACTTAAATAATTATTTTACTTATTCAAACAGTGTGCCTTTCGAGTGGCAAGCTTTTGGGGTGCTGTTTAGCTCTTAATGTAATCAGTGACCTTAAGATGTAACGTAGAATCACACCATGCCCAAGTAAATACAAGCAAGAGTGATGAGAATAAGCAACTATATTGTTTGACAAAGTCTCATCTAGCTCAGGCAGACCCGTAACTCCTTATGTAGCAGAGGATAACCTTGAACTTCTATTCCTCCTGCCTCTATCCCTCAAGTCTAGGTTTGTAAGTACACACCTGGTTCAGCAAGTCATCTTTCCTAAGCGCTAAAATTAGGGGAGACTTCACAGAGAATTGTGGGCTTTAGGACAAGTTAGCCTTTCTTTGTACTGATGGAGCACAGGGCAATGAAAAGGATAGCATTTCACACTGGAGGAAGCAGCAGCCACAGCAAGAATGCACTATTCTGGAAAGGCAAGAACGGGCCGGTCACAGCTATCTAAAGAGTCATAGCATGTACGACTTAAAGAGGTGTAGAATTACTGCATTGCTGGGAAGGACAAGCACCTCCACTATGGCACTCGGATCATTTTCAAATGTGCTATTGGCAATATTGTTAGCATTCTGTAGTCTCCGAGACTGGGGCTTTTGCAGTCTCTGTGGCTCTCCGGCCAGTACTATCATTAACTGCACATCACCTCTCCATCCTTGCCACCAGGATGTAGTTCTACTGCTGCCAAACTGGCGATGGCATCCATGGCAGGCTGAACATCTCCAGTAGCAGATCCCAGGATGTCAGACACCAACACACACGCAGACTTGTCCAGCACCACCTCTCGAGCATGTCCTTGCAGGTGGTTTAGCAAAGCTGGAGAGATGGATTCTAAGAGCTCACGCCGGCGGATGGCAGTGTCTTTCTTACTGTGGGAATATGTTGAATGAGGTGGTAAGATAAATGGCAGATCTTGTTATCACAAACCTCTAGGAGCTTATCACAACACAGGGCACCCTCTCGTAATTGTCTATCCTTCTGCCGAGGATGCAGACAGTGAGTGAGTGAAAGTTACAGGCTGGGCTTCATCTTTCCATTCCCAAGATCTTAACACTACCTGGCAAGGAACAAGACTTCAATACAGGAAGCTGTTTTGTACACTCCAGACAAACAACCCTCCCAAATCCAGCCAATCTTAAAACAAACAATGACAAATCATCATGCAAGACAGGGTGTGTTCAGAATACTTCACAGACTCTGTTCTCAGGACATTAAAATACATGACACCAGCAGCTTTGAAAGTAAAGCAAAACAAAAACCAAACTACACATTTGAATGCCTACTGGGTGCCAGGTGGCTGCTCAAGAAGGAATCTTCTCAGCCCGATCCTGCCATTTCCTTTCAAGGTAGGATCTGAGGCTGTCAAAAGCCCAGGCTTAACAATGGAATTAACCAAGAAGTTCTAGGGAAACAGAGGGAGAGAGGGATTTGTGTACGAGGTTGTCTTGGAGCATGCACCCCTCACAAAGAATCAAGCACTCAGGCAGAGGAACAGAGGCACTACACCATCAGCTGCCAGTTACCTGTGTGCATTGCCATCACCCTTCTGCAGAAGCTCGATGATTTCTCGGACTGTGTGGGCAGGATCTCTGGGACTCAGCAAGTACAGCAGGACTTTCCTCCCATATTTGTCATTTACGATGCTGGGTAAGGAACTGATGATTTCCTACATAATTAAAAAAAACAAAAAACAAAAACCCTTTGCAGTGTTATTTACATTCTCAAATGTTGGTTGGGATTTGATGTGAATGAGGAACACACCCTTGGCTGTTTCCCTCAGTGTACCCAATAGCAAATGTGAAGTTAATTCTGACATGTCTTATCAAAACACAAAGACTTATATTCAGAACATAGTTAATTATCTACAGTGGCCATCACTGTTGAACAACCTATTTGTATTAACTGATCAAAAGTGAGGACATTTAAAAACTTAGAAGAGCTATCTCCATTCATGCTGAGGAGTATTTCTTGGGCTGCTGTTACTAAGGACAGTATCTTCTGTGATCTGAGTAGACAAGGGTCAATTTGCAGGCACACTTAGTGTAGCATGAGCCTTGATGAAGTACACGCCCCAGAGCTTCCCTGCTGAGAAAAGAGAGGAGTCTTCCCTGTTAAACACAGAGTTGGCACGGGCTTAGTTGGGTTGCTTATTCACAGCACATGAAAGCTGTTTACTACAGTAAGAAACACAAACAGGATACCTGGAGTCACAAGGAACACTCTTCCACTAGGTAAGTTTACAGGACAGGATTAAAAGCAGGGATCTCACTAGTCCTGATCCTGATTCCAAATCTGTCATATCCAAAGAAAACACACACCCTCCTCTGAAACAAAGTTATCCTCTTAAGATGACATATACCCAGGATTGTTGATTTTTTAACAATTAAAAAACATTTTTATTGTGTGTATGGGTGTTTTGTCTACATGCATGTATGTGCACACCATGCATGCAGTACCCAAAGAAGCCAGAAGAGGGTATCGGATCACCAAGGATTAGAGTTACAGAGAGTTCGAAGCTGCTGTGTGGGTTCTAGGTATTGAACCAGGGTCTTCTGGGAAAGCAGCCAGTGCTCTTAACCACAGAACAAAGCCACTGCTCCAGTCCCCAGTCTACCCTTAAAAAACAAAATAAAACAAAACCAAACCAAACCAACTAACCAACCAACAAACAAACAAAAAAAAACCCAACAACTATTTATTAATAAACTAGTGATTTTAGTAGTACAAGGGACTAAACTAAAAGGTAAGTGATCAACCATCAGCTTAGAAGAAAGCAAAACTCAAGAGTCTCATAATAAAATCTCAGGCTTCCCTCAACTTCTGCACAGTCATGTTCTTCTGATACCCAATGACAGTAGCTAGCACTGGCTACCTGCTGAAATGGAACCGGATACTGTCGAGTGCTGAATGCTTGGTTTATGTAGTATGGTGTATGAAGTCCCTGACTTCAGGGACATGAGACAAGCAATCTACCAAATGAACTACATATATGAGATCAAAAACATAGTTTGCAAGAGTATTAAGAAACACACTAACTACCACCATGAAGATAAAACCCATAAATTTCAGTGCAGTCACTAGTGGACTACTTCCTACTTGTCATTGAAAATAAACAAAATACACAAAGGTGGGAAAATTATGGTCCAAAGGTCAAATCCTATCTGTGCCCACTTTCTATACACCCATCAAGCTAAGAATGTTTTTACTTTTTCTTTTTTATTGCAAAGCCTTCTTTAAAAGTATAGTCAAATCAAATTATACATGGCCCATAAGGCCTCAAATAATTACTATCTGGCCCTTTACAAAAAAGAAGAAAAAAAAAAAAAGGATCTTACTATTGAGCCCAGGCTGGCCCCCAAATTCATGGCAATAATCTAGGTTTGTTGGACTCTCAAGTGATGGGATTATAGATGTGAGCTACTATGATCAGACAGGTTTTACTTATTTGTGTCACATGATGGAAGGCTAAGTAGTTGATATATTATTCTTTGTAACGTGAATTATTTATTAAAGATAAGGCATTTAAAATATGCATCAATACTTCTTCATTCCCAGACGGCAACTGGCTAGGCTACCCATCCCTTTCCTTAAGAACACTGCCATGAAACCAGCCAAAGTACACCCGGATAAATGGGATCACATTTTCTTTGGAAGTATGTTCATTTTGGAAAGGAAAGCAGATGGGAGACAGCTTGAATTTATTTTGAAAGGTCAAAGAAAGGTAGAGCTGACCGTGTTGTGATTCCAACTTGACATTCTGGGAAGTATGGATACCCTGAATGGAGAGCTTGGCAACACTCAACTTTCCTGGTTATTTTTAAAAAGCCTTGCAACAGATTCTGTGGTGGCTGGGTGAGAAAATACAAGAGCAATGAACATGTCACAACTTTATCACTAACTTGGGGGCTTAATGATACACAGAACCGGTGGAGCATTTGTCAGTGAGTGGCATGTCCATGAGAGAGAGAGAGAGATGCCTCAAGTTAGTCTTTAGGAATGTGGATCCCATAGCTGTGGACCTCAAACAGATAAGCACAAGAAATGAAAATGGTTTCAACAGCAACTTGAAGTGAGATAAATCGCAGGGAAAGACTAACCCAGTGATAATCTGGCAAGTCCTGAAGGGAGCTTGTTTCCCTTGAAATCCATTTGGAACAGTTATGCACATTTTTGTTTTTGTGAAATATTACACAAAAGCAAACTTTTCAATAGGCTAGACAGTTTCCATTTCTGTGAAACAGCTTTATTCATAGTCAATTCTATGGTGTCACATCTCTGTCACAGGAATGAAAACAATCACTATTGACTGGAGTCAAAAGGATACTAAAGTCACAAGGAACATGTCAAAATATTCAGTCTGTGGCACAAAATCTTGCCAACTTGTTCCTTCCCACAATCCTGTTCCCCCAAAAGTCACCAGAACTTTCAAATAATCAAGAACAAAGTTGGAAAGTGGCAGCAAGGGCATGAGAAACCCACAACCGGGATTTCCAGCTGCCGTCTAGGAAAACAGACTCCCAGTCCCTCCCTTCTATTATGGATAAACTCGGAAACACCCTGCTGGACTAGAGAGGCCACAGCACCCCCACCTCACCACAGGCATTTTCTCTACAGACCCTGCAGGAGTCTCGTTCGTCAGTAAGATTTCTCCAAGACTCTATTCATGTACAAACACAATGGTGCATGTGATTTTCAGGAGGAAAAAAAAAAATCTGTGTTTACAAAAACTCAGCTGTTTCTAAAAATTTCCAACTTTGGTCATTGCTACCAATACTGTAATTTCTCATCCCTAGTTTGGCACTCTCTTGTGCAGTCAATACTTGTGCACACTGCATAGGAAGGCAAGCTCACAGAATCAGAATGAGAAAAAGGAGGGCCACAGAGGATGGAGGGGAGGCACACAGTTCCAACCACTATGTCTACACTGGAACAGCTTTTCCAAGAGTTCCAAAAGTTCAGGGATGAAGATATTTACTCAAGGATTACCACCCTATGGTCATTGTATTAGACAGGAGTAATTGCTAAGGCATAAGAAGGAAGTTTTAACAGAAGGATGTTACAAGCACAAATGAATGGGTTTTAGGTGTTCTCTTCACCAGCTTAGCCCCGCACATAGGGACAGATGAACTGGAAAACCATGCAGGAGCTGCTTGTCCACGGCAAGTGTGTTAAACTCAAGAATCATTACACAAGACAACTGCCAATCACATCCCAGTACTGCTTTGCTTTAAAAAAACAAAACAAACAAACAAAAAAACAAAATCCACGCAACCTTAATTCGAAGTGGAAATGTCAAGTCTTATTTTAACCATGGTTATTTAGGTGTTTAAAACAACTAATATCCAGTTACAAGGTTGGGATTCATACAGGAACATAACAAGCCTCTAAAATAAGATACAACTGAGGCAACTAGAGTCAAAGTGTTTACATAACATGTGAAATGAAACTCCAGCACTAGCCACTGGCACATAACCAATTCAAGCCCATCCACAATACTTACTGATATGATTATCTGCTTCACAAGCTTAGTGTCATCAATACAATCAAATGCTGCCAGTAAAACCAAATGAGAGTATTGGCCCTGAAAAATGGGGAGACAGAGAAGGTTAAAAAACAATTGTATAGAGGGCTGGCAAAACCATCTTGTGGGTAAAGGCACTTTGCTGCCAAGCCTAATGACCTGAGTCCAATTCCCAGAACCTACATGGTGGGAGAAGAAAACAGACTTTCCAAAGTTGTCCTCTGGCCTCCACACATGTGCACAGCACCTATCCCCTACACATAAATAACTTACTATAATAAAAAATTAACAAGACAAAATAAGAGCAAACCTAGAAAGCTGGGTATGGTAGCACATGGTTCTAATCCCAGCATTTGAAAGGCAGTCAGATCTCTGTCAGTTTGAGTCCAGCCTGATCTATGCTATCATGATGTACTGAGACCATGTCTCAAAAAACAAACAAAAAACTTTCCCTCTTACATACCCTGCCCATAGAGCCTACACAATAATCTGTCCAATCTTATGCAAACAGGGTGAGTCAAAGTCACTCAAATGAACAGCTAGTTATATTCAAGATAAGATGATTTAACAAAAAAGAAAAAGAAAAAGAGAAACATTATTTGTTAAATAGCCCAAGAATCAGGATGCAACATCTAAGGAAAACCCAGTACTTGAAAATTTTAACTGAGACAATTAAATGAAATATTATTTGAGGGAGGAGGGCATCTGCATAAAACTACATACAGAAACTATTCAAATCACCAAAAAAGAAATGGATAATCTCAAAGCATGACTTATATATACACATTATAAAATATATACATATATCCATAAAAGTATGAATTATATATACATTTATACGTTTTTGTACATATACAGAAAATTCTAGAAGGCTAACAGTGATCCCTGGGTCAAAGGACTACAAATTATTTTTATTGTATTTTGTCCAACTGCATTTATTGCACATTGTCGAATTTCTTTTAAAATAGCTATAGATATTTAAAAACAAATACTGAGAACAAATAAAACAAAACTCAAACCATATACAAAAATTGGACAAGAGCTAGGCACAGTAGGCATTGTTATAACTTATAACACCTGTAAGTATTTAATAGTGGGAGACCAGAGACTGCTGTAAGTTTGAGAACATCCAAGTCTACACAGTTGAGTTTCAGAGGCTACATGGTGGGTCTCTTCTTAAACAGCAAAAACCCACAAGTTCCAAAAGAAAGAAACAAAAAAGAAGCTTCCCCAAATCCACACACAACAACAAAAGAAAAGCACACAAACCATATAAAATATAATGAACCCAAGAACAAGATAAAAATCACTGCTTTTAAGAGTAGAAATGGACATACACAGACACACTGCACCTACAATCATTTCTTAAAATTTAAATTTTGGGGGAAAGCAGTCATCTTCACACTGGTTAGAATGTAAAGTGGTTTGCTTTTTGGAAAGCAATTGGCAACATTAACACAATATGCATGTTACATTCTCACCTAGCAATTTTAGTTCTAGACATGTATCTTAGACATGCTTCCACATATGTGCAGACACATACAAAATGTTTACTGGGTGCTGATAATTTAGGGAATCTAGAAACAATTCAAGTACCCAGAAGATAGCCTGGCTAAGCAGGAAAAAGAATACCACATTTCACCTCACAGAAAAGTTAGCTGCCTACCGAATGGTTGCACACTTAACTCCAGTCATTCCCAATGCCACAGAAGATCACCTGTACCAAACAGCATCCATCCTACCTTGGTCTGAACAACACTTGCTGAATTAACAATATGACAAATTTAGTTGTTCCTATTGGATTTTTTTAAACAGGAAAAGGATGAACATAAAGCACTTCCCACTCACCAATAATTATAATTTACTGAATTATATATATAATTAAAATCGTATCTACTACCACAAATAATCTAGTTTTAGCACTTATTTGTATTTCCAGTATGGAAAAGTCTTTCAACATCTAAATACACAAAAATTTCTATTATTTTTGTGTGGCTGGTAACTCGTGTGTGGGGGTAACTCATGTGCATGCATGTGTGGAGGTCAGAGCTCAATCTTAAGTACTTTATCCACTGAGCTGCTTTCCTAGCTAGAAATAATGCTAACCCTCCAACAGATTCCAAGGAGCTAAAATATTTAATAGCCGAACTGCTTTATGACACTATAAATTTATACCAAGAAAACAGACAAATTTTAATTTATTAAGGTTTTGTGGTAGCAAAAACTAGTTTTAAGTTTCTCAATGACAATCCGACATTTTTCCTTAAATAGATAGGCAGCAGTAAGGGTTACTATGTTCAGATACTAAAGTTGGGGACAGGTATAAATAACAGTCTTTATACAACACAACCAAATAGGGCCTGGGGTGTAGTGCACAGGCAGGGCACATGCCTAGAACATAGGAATTCCTTTCTTTGATCTCTATAGCAAGACATGCATACATACAAACAATTCATATGCAGAGAGACAACTAGAGTATGAACTCTATTTTGTGCAAATTAACCTAGAAAAATTAAACACTTTAATGTAGTTTTCAACTTTCCCCAATAGACACGCATTCACCTCACTTAGTGACTTTATGAGCAGGCTTTTGTTGTACTTACATTGGCCACCTTTTCAACGTATGTCTTCATTGTTTTCACGATCACTTTCCTGTCCTTAAAAAGGAAATACTGCCTCAATGAACTTTTATTTATAGATTAAGCTTACTGCACAGTTAATATTTTATTATAAATATTACTAAATGTAGTATTATATTTTCATCAGCACTATCTCTTCGTTAGTGAAAAGACCAGTTTACAAAGCAGAATGGAAAACATTGCAGTGCGAGCCAAAACACCCCTACGAGAAACTATATAATCATCAACTTATGTCAACCCATTTAGGT
This sequence comes from Cricetulus griseus, assembly GCF_003668045.3. Classification (NCBI taxonomy): domain Eukaryota; kingdom Metazoa; phylum Chordata; class Mammalia; order Rodentia; family Cricetidae; genus Cricetulus; species Cricetulus griseus. The sequence goes on along the minus strand of NC_048596.1, from coordinate 34,014,602 downwards.
ACAAATATGGAACTATGAAATCCTAAGGCACAGGCAAACCTAGTGAAGTCATCTTTACAACCATCCCTCTTCCAATGTCTGCTTTGCCTTTAAGAATCTAGCATGCAGATGTATTTATTATGTTTGTACAATAGTTAAATCTGTAATAAGTAAAAAGTAGATAAAACACAACTAACATTTAAAGGATGAATGAAATATGTAAAATTCTATGATCTAGATGGATATTCACCTTTTTCCTCAGAGTATTTAATACACACAGGAATGTATGTATGGTATAGTTGACTACTAATTATCTCTGCCTTCCTCCCATTTTCAATATGACTGTTAAATGAAGAGTAAAGAACAGAACACAGGTCCCCAAACCCTTGTAAACCAAAACTGAGTATAAACATGTCATCTGCTTGGAGGATCTATTCCTAATCTTCAGGGAAACCTTGGGTCTCTCCTAAAGCAGAGAAAAATACAGGGCCCCAAGAAAATGCCAAAGCCCTGGAAGGCCCTGAGACACAACTTCCAGAATATGACACTTCTGTACAACTGGGAATCAAAGTAAGACTAAAGGCAGCTGACTCAAAGTTTAAGGATCAAGTCCCAGACGGCAGGTAAGGCATGGCTCTGACACTTACCTTGGGTGTACCATGCCACAAGCAGTGCATGGCCACTCTGGCACCATCGTGTGTGTGGGCTAGGTATACCACTGCTTCCCGGATGGCTTCAATTAATTCCTGGAGAACAGTAAGGCAGAGAATGATAAGGAAGGAGCCGAGGCAGCCAACACTGCAGGCTTTAATTTTACAGCCAGCCTCTTTCTAGACACATTCTTTTCCAAAAAAGCAGCAAAATGCAGCTCCTAGCAATTTCCAATAAACAGCATAATTTCCCTTATATCTATTTGAAAGTACTAACAGGCGCCGTGTGATAAACTGCAATGAATACAGAAACAGCAGCAGGGGTAGCGGTTCTAAGGGGGTGTTGGACACAACAGCTGGGGAAGAACACACTCCTCCACATGTGTATATGACAAACACAACCAAAACTCATCCTGACCAAAGTGTCTGTGATATAGTTTGCCTCAGGACCGGACCACTCTACAAGTCATATGAACTGTGTACCAAAACACTTAACTAATATTTCTCAATGAACTCTCTGACCTAACATTTAGGACAGGACATTACCCACAGATAACCTTTTTATAAAAATTGAAGGGGGGGAAAAAACCATTTAATTTCTTATTTTCAAAGTCTGAGCACCTAGGATATTTTATAAATGAGTTCTGGAACCCAATAGCTATAGGGATCCTGAATTAAAAATTTTACATCAGGGGAACACATACAAAGTCTGGAAAGAGAAAGAGCTGTACTTCACCCTAAGGTACCACCCTCTCCTGGGGTGAATCTCAAGACTAGATTTCAGGGGAAATTTCAGAATTCCTCCAAAGGTGCTCCTCCTTAAATGGGACGTGTAGATCAGCTCCCCCACTCAAGGCTTAGGTGATACTGTGGCAGAGTGGGTGGAAAGATTCTAGGAGACACAGTGACAACAGTTTCCTGGACCAGATCACTGTATCCATGAACTCACAGCAGTAGTGCTGCCAGTCAACATTCTAGCTTGGGGGAGGAGAGACTCACAAACACCCACCAGGAGCTTAAGCGCTTCTGATAGCTGCGGATAGCTTATATAGGAAGAAGACAATCTTTAACAGTATGGTCAGCAGATGGTCCCACAACTGTGAGTATATGGGGAGCCCAAACTTAATTCCGTGAGTTATTTAAAAAAAAAAAAAAATGGAGTGGAATGGGGGGGATAGATCTGGAGGAAATTAGGATTAATATGATCAAATTACATTACATACATTATGAAATCCTCAAAGAATGAATAAAAAGCTGGAGGGTAACTCAGGCTCCAATTATGCTTCCAAGGTCTCATCACCTTATGCCACTCGGAATGTTTGCTATGACTGAATGTGGTCTTCTACTGTTCCCCAAACTCTCAATACAAAAACTTCACAGTATTGAGTTCTACAAGGGAAGAGGGAAATTCCTAAGAGAGCAAGTGCTGTTCTTTGGGTCACAAGACTGGGGGGCTGAAGAGAAATTATTCTATATGCTAATTGGAGGGCTTCAAAATTCCCCAGAATTTTAAGAGAAATCAGATGTGTTGTTTCAGTCAGACCTTGTGATTAGAAAATGAGCACCAGTGGACAACAGGTCACAGCTGGATGAGGCAAGCAAAGTTCAGGAACTAAAGCATGGATTCTCATTTGTATTCCCACTGCTGACTTGAAGGGCAGTGCAACTACAACTACCTTCACTGGCCCTCTGCCTTCTGTCATTTAAGATCCAGGCTTTCATGGACCATTTCGTTTCACATTAAGTATCCTCCCTTAACCTTTCAAAGTAGGCATGGTTTTTTAAAAAAAATAAATAAAAAATTTAACACTACTGGAACACTGAAGAATCCTCCAATGTAAATTACCTTCCAGATTAGATTAGCTAGGAGACTCTCTGAATTGTAACTAAAATATAAAATTTCAGTGCCATTAATAGAACTAGGGAAAATTCTTTTCTTTTTTTGGGGGGTAGGGAGGACTGGAATTAAAGAGATTTAGCAGATCAGTGCCTAAATAGTGCTCATCTAAGCGAGAAAGGAACCCTGGAATTTCTAAAGAACTGAGCAGCCTTGCAAGTCCCAATGGCTTTCCCTTCCCACTTTCAGTTTGCTTTTGTTTTTGTGAGTGCAATCTCACACCACAGTCCAGGCTGGCTTAGAGCTTACTTTGGAGCCCAGGTTAACCTCAAAGTCACAGTTATCCTCCTATCTCAGGGCCCCCAAATACCAAATCTCAAAAGTGTGTGCCACCACCCTGGTTTTATACCAATGCAAAGACAGAAACCAAGGACTTACTGATCGAAGTTTTGGGGGTGCATAGGTAAAAAAGTCCAAGAACACTTTATGGACCAGGGAGTGCTTAATCACAGCTTCCCTGCAAATGGAAAGAAAGAGAATCATATCTAGCGAAACAGCAACACAAAGACAGGTAACCCTGTCAGTCCTAAAATCATCTATGTGAAATGGTTTTTACTAAATACAATTTGTCACAGATCAAATGTATCTTTCAGCAATACTAAGATGTTAAAAAAATTTAGACTGTAACACTGGTTTAGTGACATCACAACCAAGAGCAGGATACACATTTCCAGGCCCTACAGCAAGATGATACACTAGTCACTAGTTTCTGCGTGTTCCATCATCAGAACAAGGTCAGCTGCAGCATCGAATCCTGCCTGGTCCATGAAGGCAACAAGCACAAACTTCTAAGTCTACAGTGCAGTTTAAACAATAAATTGTATAAAGCTATATAACATAAAAAGGTTCAGTATAACACTTTACTTTGAAGAAAAAAAAAGTTTTATCATTTTAAGAATGTTTACAACCATCATAACAAATTGGCCAATAAGACACAATATCAAGAGTCATGTCTACCTGCATCAAGAAGTTTCCAACAAAATGTTTTATACTCTTATTTATGATGGATTATTAACAGTAGGGAGGAAAATGCCTCCCTTCCATCAAGGATTCTGTAAAATGTGGCTCCTTCAAACACCTCTCATTCTGTAAATATCAAGCCTTTCTTACTTCTGGGCCATCGGAGTCAGAATCTGCTTCATTTCATCCATAATAAGCTCTAGCTTTCCCGGCTGCACCTCCAGCACCTTGCCCAGAGTTGGGTGATCTGCTGACTGAAACAGAAGAAAAATCAAATGCCTACCAATATCATCACTTCAAAACAAGCCAGAACTACAGCCATGTTAAACATTTTAAAGTAAGTTTGCAGTGTTTCACAGTTCTAGAACGAATGTCCACAGAACAGTTCCTCAAAGATTGGGAGTCTCCGTCTATCCACCTGCCAGTGTGTGAGCATCCCTGCAGAGGGTTGGCTCTAGCAACTTCCACTGAATCAAAAACCTGGTGATATTAACAGTCCCACAACAAAGTATTTATATACAACCCATACGATCCTTCAGTATATTTTAAACCATCTCAAGGCTACCTACATGACATAACAAAACATAAACGCTCAGCAAATAGTTATTATATATACTATGTTTTTACAAAACAATAAGGAACAAAATCTATACATGTCTAGTACAGACATACATTTTCCCCCCTTTTGGTTTTTCAGTACAGGGTTTCTCTGTCTAGCCCTGGCTGTCCTGGAACTTGCTCTGTAGAGCAGGCTGGCCTTGAACTCATCGATCCACTTTTCCTCTACCTCCTGAGTGATGGGGATGAAAGACTGGGTATCATCACCACCTGGCACTTATTTTTTTCATAATTTTTTTTCTTAATGGTTTTGGTTGGTTGAGTCATAAGATGTGGAAGTCAGGGAAATGGGAGCTGGTTGTACTTCAAGAGCCAGTTTAACCGCCAACCAAATTGCCAGCTATCAGGTCTTACCAAGCACCTGGCATGTACCTAATCAAAAATCCTTGCCTTGGTGCGTTTTATAATTGCCAGATGTTCCCAAAGCTATGTGTCACAATAGCAATGTTGCAGCAATTCAACTTAGGAACTGAAGCTGTACACTCATGCCCCCAGGTTTGAAATCGTGCAATACTAGTTCCATCACTGGCTGGTCTCAGATTAAACTTTATATTCCATCCAATGCCAAATCGCTAGAACCCTTCTTCTCCAGAGCCAATGCAGACAAAGGTAAGGCAAAACCAGGAAGAAATATGAGACAAGTAACAAGAGGAAGCCCAGTGCACCTCAGAGCTACTGCAGAAAGAGACATGATGAAGCAACACACACACACACACCAGCTGGAAGCAACAAAAATGGAATGATCCAAAGATGATTTAAAGGCAGCATTCAGGAGGAGAAAGCATGGAGTGACCACTTGCTCCCTACTGCATAGACAATATAATCTAGGAGAACACAGCTTGGTAAAAACATATCTTAAATACAGGACCCTGAAACTTAGAAACCACACAGAAAAATAAACACAGAGGGAAAGAACACCAGAAAGGCCACCTTGTAAAGCTGAAACGTGTTCCCATAGAGCTCCTCGGTCAGCATGTTCCTCTGTTCCAAAATGGCTTTGTCATTGTACGCATACTCCACGATGGCTGATGCCTCTGAATGTCGCAGCATCTTCCTCACGTGACCTTTAAAACTTCTGATTATCTCTGCTATCTGTGGTTTACTTCTAAAGTCAAAAGAACGCAGAAAAAGTAAATGACAGAAGAAGGCTGGGTAAAAACAAACCCACAACTTTCCAAACCTCAACTCACCAATAATTGTGTTACAGAAGGGAGTTCTCCTATATAGGAAAGCTTTTGAGTGGGCAAATCAAACGGCATGCACTTTCAATGTTTATAGAAGACAAAGTAGGCTGCAGTCCTCAGTGAGAAAGCTCAGTTCTGCCAACCAACTCAAAGAGGCAAGCAGGTTCTTTCTTAATTTATTATTGGCAGTACTGGGGACTGAACCTAGGACCTCATGCAAGCAAGGTGAATGTTCTACCACTAAGCTCCAGCTCCAGCCCTAGAGTCTTTAGCTTCTCCATTCACAATACAAACATAGCTGCTGTGAGAATCAGATGAACTAAGCTGCATCAAGAACAGCGAGCAGCGCACACAGGAAGTGCCCCCTCAGTTCCTTCAACTAGACCACAAGGAAAGTCAGGGAAGGACAGAATCAAGGAGGCAAATGGAAATAAAATAAACTACTACTTTCTTAAAAACAGGATTCATTCTAAAGAATTTGAGCACCTAATACTCACCAAGAATTCTTGCCGCTATGGTATTCTGATTCTCACACCTGAAAGGCCGTCTAGGTAAGACCCAGCAGCACAGCATTCAGAAAATCATCCTGCCCTGGCACGTGCTAACACAATGGTCTGTCTACCTCAGGGTTTGTTCATCTGCCCTTCTCAACTTTCTACACTCTAAATACTGGTAACTTAGGTGAATTATTCCAATGCTTTGCTCTTTAGCTTGAATATATAAAAGTAGGTCCTCAACAATAGGGAAAGCAGCACTAAGATTTTAGTCAATTTCAGTTATTTTAAGGTGTTGTGCCCTAGGAAAAACACAAGTGTTTGGAGGTAATTACTAAGACCAGAGATCTTAAAGTAACATTTGGGCAAAGATGAATCCACAAAACTGAAAGCCAAGCAAAAAATACACTTTATAACAACTTACCCATACATGAGAAATTTCTTGACAATATTCCTGGAATATTTGGCTTTACTTAGTTCAACCAAGTCACCTGGTAGGATAAAACAAAACAAAACATGACCTGGTAGCCTCACTTCAATTCTCCAGAAAAAAAGAAAAGACAGAAACACAAGCATGATTCTGGAACATGGCTCACTCAACTTGGCTGGCAAAGTAGCACAGCAACGAAAACAGTGTTGCAGAAAACATGGAACAACTTTCTTGGATAATCTTCGGCATTCCAAAAGAAAACAAGTGACTTTATCACAAGCAATAAAAAACACTTTATATTAACAATACCTTGTAGTTCTTCAAAAGCCTGCTTCCTCTGCTCTTCATTTCCATACTGAATGAAGCACTGGATCACACGTGTCGAGTCATGTGCGAAAGCAATCTGTAGGCAACAGTTGCAGCTTTCTAGACTCAGAATGTCTGAACCATTCATCATGCTCTACTATTTACACCATTTATTACAATTTACTTTTTCAGCTTAAACTGCACTAGCCTGTTTGAGACAGAAATATGCTAATTATATGGTGTGCTGTTGTTTGGCTTTGCTTCCTATCACATTTCATAGTTGAAATAGATGCAAGAGACAGAAAAGTCTACCACCTTTCAAATTCCAGTACTAATTAAAACTACACCCACAAGGATTCCATGAACTGTGGTTTCATTTCCTTATGAATTACCAGGTACTGACGTGGGACAGACCAATCCTGAACTGTTGCTGCATTGATAACCATAACCACATACAAAGAACATGCTTCCCTAAGAGCAAAGAAACTGGAGTTTTTAAAAAACTGGAATGAGCACATTCTACTCACAGTTTTAATTTTCCCTTGAATCAATTTCTGCAAATCACTCATCAGCTTCCTTCTTTTTTCTTTATCACAGTCTTTTCTGCAGAAGAAGGGCAGGTGAAATTATTTTAAACATGAAAACCAAACAGCATGCAATATACATTCGACAGTTCAGTGTGGTTTTTCCTTTGAAGGCAGCAGACCTCTGACATTAAAATTATTATTCTGGAGCAGCCAGACAAAAGTAATTTTCTCAGAGGCAGGAACTCATCTCATAAGGTATAATTTTATGCATCAATCTAAATCTTAACAGCCAGAACTTCAGAAGCAAAGAAAAATAATAAAACAATCTGAGATAGCAAATACTTAAAGCATCTCAAAACCTAGCTGATAAGAAATTGCCCTTCATTTTCTGAGAAATCCTTCAGGATAGATATCAAATCCATTTGACTCCCATCATTTCCATAAAGTTATCTAACACTATCTTAATGATTTCACACATTTCTGCACTCAGCACACCCACACTGCTGCTGTGACAGGGGACTGAGCATGCATCAAAGAAACCAGGTGTGTCTTTGATGTTTAGAACATCTGTCAGTTTACAGGGCAAACCTTTGTGTTTCCCTTGTCTCGGACAGACTAACAACGACACTGTTAAGTGCCAGTACCTTCTCAAGCTCTCCCAAATGTGCTTTGCTCGAACCACGATGTCATAGTTGGTCTTATCACTGAGCTGCCTGCTCTGCTTCAGCTCTTTCTTCTTCTTTTTGAAGTCATCCCATTTGGGTTTCTTGGCTGCTGATTCTAGAATTAGATTCAATGCATTTAACGTTCCAAATACTATATATGAATACGAATTCAGTACAGAGAGCAATCACCAGGACCAATACTCATTCTAGAAGCTACAAGGGGGAAATATAATTTGGTGGTGAAGCTCAGTGGTACAGCACTTGCATGTATGAGGTTCCTCATTCAATCCAAATATCAAAAATAAAACAAAACCAGAAGTAAAACACCGTTAGGAGAGCAGTGCTGCCATGCATTATTTAATTCTTACAGTGTGAGGTGGGTACAACTTTGATTACCCCCTTTATACTAGATATCACACAGTAAGTCATTCATCCAAGGCCACCCAGTGATAGAACAAGATACAAATCCAGGGACAACCTACTTTCACTCATGACAACACATAGCAAGCTTCCACAGAGTGATGATATAAAAATTGAGTATCTACCTATTCCTGTATCTTTGAAACTTACTTATATTATTAAACAACAAAACCAACCAATGAGATAGATGAAATGAATATTTCATTAGACTACTCTTTAAATAAGTATCTCTCCCCAAATCCTTTGGAATTTAGTTATGTCTAAACCTCTCTGATCATAAAATTCACTCACTACAAAAACCAAAACAATAAAAAGTAAACTAAGTCACACTAAAACCTAGGTATAAATAGCAATTATTTCCTTTTTGCCCCTTTTCTTCTCTGTTTTGATCTTTAAAATGCAAAAATCTTAGCGTTTATACTTAACATTATTAGATTCTCTGCATTCCCCATTAAAACTATCACACAAGCTACAAAAAGAGGAGGAAAAAAAGCTATTGGAACAAATATTGGGCATAGGGGAAAGGAAGAAAAAACCCGACTGGAGTGGGGAAAGGTTTTGTAGACACACTGAGAGAAATTCCTCTCCCTCACCTCAAGCATGCTGTCCCTCCTCCAGCAAGCAATCCTTAGACAAACTGAAGAATTAAGGAGCAGGTTAGAGGGCTAGACAGACAATGTGCCAGGCAATAATCTCAGCTGGCAGGTATGGAGCGATGTAAGAACACACGCTGTGTTAGGGAAATAATCCAAAAACTCTCACAATGGCACAGGATGGAATATGTAGTTCAGTATATAGAAGCTGCTTGCCTGAAACCAATAAGGGACTAGGCACATCCAGGCCATGATGTACAACTGAGCTGGTGTACAATTGCTGGTGAGAAGTGATTCCATGGATATCACAACAAAAAGATTGGCAGTTTATGCTAAAGACAAACAGAAGCCCCAGGAACAATTCTCATTAGGGAGCAATTTGTCCTGAAGGAATGAAATGGCTAAATCTATTAGGTGTGGACCACATACCCAGAACTATTACTAAATGCCAACCATCTAACGAGCTGTTCATATTGACTGGTCTAGGCAGCATAAGGACAGAGTCTACAAATCTCTTAATTCAACACAACTGGCAATTTAGCTGGAGCACACTGTGTCTTTAAGGTCAGTTTCTACAATCAGTTTGGCCCTGTTCTGTTACTGATTTTAAAACTACCTATCTCTCAACACAATGAATAAACAAGTTACCTGGACATGATAGTGCATACAAGGTAGATCTGTGAATCCAAGGCCAGCCTGGTCTACATGGCAAGTTCCAGGATACCCAGAGCTACAGAGTGAGACAATGTCTTTAAAAAAGTGAAAAAAAGGTAAGTATGTGATGAATGAATGAACAAATAAGTTTTCAGTTTGGCTTTCAGAAAGGAAAGTTTTAAGTTTCCTGCAAAAGACACAACTTAGCTTAATTCCTTGGCTAAAGAAATGAAGATCTCTAAGCATGAGAAAGTTTAAAAACATTTTTAGATTCATTTTTACAAGTGCTTTGCTTGCAGGTATGTACGTGCACCACATGTGTGCTTAGTGCCTGAGGTCAGAAGAGGACACAGAACATCTTGAACTGGAGTTGCAGATGGTTTTGAGGCACCATGAAGGTGCTAGGAATCAAACTCAAGTCCTCCACAAGAACAAGTGCTCTTAACTGCCGAGACATCTCACCAGCACCAGAACAAGATGTTTTGATGAGGAAGCATGCTGTTGTTTACTTAAGCCCTTCTGTGCTGCCTTCCTTCCACTCCAAAATGCTGCCTGTCTAGGAGCAAGGACAGGCAGGCAGTCGCTGACACAGCAGAGGACCTGGGTACCAAGGTCTAGTCATCCCTCTAAGAGTCATGCTTACCGTCGCTTTTACCATCTGGCTGGAACTTCCTCTTCTTGTTGAATGTATTTGGCTTCTGGAATTTGTCCTTCGGTCCTTTGCCCCCTTGTGGCTTGTTCTTGAACTGCTTCACACCCTTTTTGCCAGGTTTTGTGGCACCTTTCTCAAAGTTCTTAGATGACACTTTAGGGCCACCTTCCTTGACAACTTTCTGTGGGAATGTCTTTGAAGAACCAGAATCTAGTGATAACGATGAATACATATTAGTTCTGAGCCTAACTGGTACCTACTCAACTGTATGCTGAAGAGAACTACATGCCTTACTCTCAAATAAACATTAACCCTTTTGAATAAATTAGCATTTAAATAATCAAACCTAAATTAAGAGAAAACTTTCTGATTATAAAATTGTATAGGTTAACTATGTAAACCCCAGGAAGTAGCGGAATTAATAATAAACTATAATTTTTCCTAGAAACCACTATTGCTAGCATGGCATATTTCTGCAGTTTTAAGCATATTCCAGACATAAAATAGTAAGCACCTTTCCACTCTGTCTTATTTGTTCTACCCTTAATATTTATATTAAAACCTCAATGGTTCAATAAGATAGTTACTGAAGTTAAGAAAGCATATCATAAAAATGAATTAAAATGTATTTCTGAAAATGTCTAATTTTAAGAAAAATCTTTAAGCCTATAATAAAATTATTTGGATAAAAGTTTTAGTCAAAAAGCTTATACATATCTAACAGACAGGATGACAACAATAGCTATGCCTTAAGACCACTACAAGGGAAAGCATAAGACTGCTTAGGACACACTTATCTATATAGGCCTGGATTCTTCTACTCTGCAATACTGACACCTGATGGACTAGTAGAGACATCACCATTTTAAAATTCAGAAGGTAAAAGCTGAGTGTACTAGCCAGCTTCAGCCCATCAAACATGAAAATGAATTGTATAGTGAACAAATGTGAATATTGCTGACACAAAAGTTCCTTCATGAATAAAACATTCCTCAATTATTCTGGCAATTTCTAACAGGTTAACTTATGGACAGCAGTGGTGACTTCTTTCTACCATGTTTATTGTAATCCTAGCCCATGAAGAGCTCAGTACCCAACACAAACCTCCCCCCACCACAGACACACCACATCTTCACAGTAATGAGCACACGGGAAGCATGTGGAGAAGGCTCTCTTACCACGGTTTTTATGAAATCTAGTCTTTCCTTGTGCTGTCTTTGGACTTTTTCCTGTGAATTTTTTCTTCTCTTTGACTTCCATCATAGCAATTCTGGAAAACAAAAGCCAAAACCATAAAGAATCACTGAATTGCTATCCAATAAGAGTCATTAAATAGTGCAGCACACAGTCCTTAAGTGCAGACACAGGATAAAGCATCCAGGCACAGCCTGGTGGTTCTCAAGTCCACCAAGTACATGATTACTTCTAAGACATTAAAACAGAGGGCACAAAAGATACCAATACAAGAACGCAGGACATGCACACACCCTGGCTAGTGTGACACCTGGAGGCAACACTTAAGCAAAGCACTGGCTAATATAGACCACTATTAAGAATAAACACTGTCTGCAGCTTTTAACCTGGGAAGGCTTGGTGATGAGTAATGGTGATATTACCCTTTGATTCCTTGGGCATCTACCTTAAAAAGCCAGGAACCAGTAACACGATGCATTTTGCACATGTTGCAATTTAATAAAAGAAAACCCAATAAATCGAAAACAAATGTTATTGGCCAACTGTTTTAGAGGCAGTCAGATGACCTGCTGACCTCCAAGTCACACTGAACTATTTAATATTTAATTGAGAGGGATCTGCCTAACATATCACCTGTTGGCTTCAGTGACCTTCACTGGGCATAGGTAAAGTAGCAGACACCTCTCACCAACCTACAAGCTTTGGAAGGAGCAGAACACTAATGGATACAAAGGCAAATGCCACCAGGCTCATGTCTACATTTCGAAAATGTTCGAGCATGGTTACATGCTCACCCATTTCTAAATGACCTTAAGAGTCACCTGCAGAAGTCCTAGACAATGTTTCCAGATTAGAAATATCCATTCCTGAATTAATTTTTTCTTGTTTTTTTTTTTTTTTTTTTTTTTTTTGAGACAGGGTTTCTCTGTGTAACAACCCTAGCTGTGCTGGAACTAGCTCCGTAGACCAGGCTGGCCTCGAACTCACGGAGATGCGACAGCCTTTGCCTCCCTAGAGTGCTGGAATTAAATACATGCACTACTACCTCCAGGCATGATTTAATTTTGTGCTGGATGTAATCCTAGCTATGAGAGACTGAGGCAGATGAATCACTGTGGCAACATAAACTAGAGGCTAGTCTGGGATACATAGTGAGATATTGTTTCAAAAATCAAAACAAAACATGATTAATTCTTCAGAATACTTGAAAGTCTTGGGAAGAAAAAAAAAGCAGGGTTCCACATTAAAATGTATTTGAGAAATAGTAAATTAAATAGCAATAGTCAGCAAGTAAGGAAAGATTTTCCAAGTTCTTAATTTGCTACTATGAACTACCCATTGGAAAACAAACACTGAAATATACAAGACTTTCCAAACCTGATTGAATCACTTTCTCCAGGGAACACTGGAACATGCCCTGGGTTCGATGTCTAGAACTGCATAGAAAGTATATAATGATGTGTATTTATAATTCCAACACTGGAGCTACTCAAGTTTCCTACTGGACATTTTAAATTGTATAGTCATTTTATCACTTGCATTTCTGCATGTAGGTTTCATTCAAATACCACAAGCTAACCAACTGTGCCACTGGCCTTTGAATACCTTTATTTAGATATTAAATCTGCATACTTTATTTTAAAACAATGTATCTTACAAAAAGTTAAAAAGATAGAGCCTATAGATCATTTACCCAGCTTCCCCCATTGTTAACATATGGCACTGTAATAAAACTAAGAAATTAACACTAGTATAATAAGGTTTACTTGTATATCAATTTCCCATTCATGTCCTTTTCCTATCCCAAGATACAGTTAATTTAGTCATCATGTTTTCTCTGTATTTTTCAGGTTATGTCCTCTTTGCGACTAAGATTTTCATGACTAGGCTGAGGTTATGCTTGGGCTTGGGCATTCCAGATAGCAAAGAAGTACCAAAGCAATGTAGCAACACGATGCACTCCTGAAGTTAACCTTGATCACTTAAAGCAGTATTTGCCAAGTATCTTCACTACCAAATTAATTTATGACCAACCCAAAGGCAAAGTCAAGCAAATTAGGTTTTACTTCCTAGACTTGTCCTGGACACTTTTTGAATATGCATATAACTGGCACCTTAGGCTTAATATCTGAAATGTAATTCTCTGCATTCCCACTGCAAACTACCCAATGATACTGCCCATTCTCACCGTAGCCAGTGGGGCATCATCTACTTTCCGGCACTGTTCCCGACATTTACTTCTTTTATATGCCAGTCACCTGTAACCTATCAGTAAGTTACCCTACAATTCTCTTATATACATTTATCTCCATTACCAATACTCAATACAAACGCTCAAAAATCTCCTTACCGAACTCGCAAATTAAGTACATGTTTTCCTTTTGAGTATCAAGGCCTGTCGCAAGCAACCTCCCGCTTTTTTTCTAATAGTCCTAAGACGTTTTACGTGCTTAGGAACATAAAGAACAACGCTTCCCAACACACAAGAATACAGAAACCCGACACCATGGTCTCTAAACGCCTACTCTTCCCTATATCTTGTCCGGGGTACCACGAATTCAGACTACCGGGACTTACCCCTCAGCCCTGCCTAAAATACTTTTGCCTCCCATCTTGCTTTAGGTCTGTTTATGGGTCGCTTCTTCAGTTTTCCCTGCCCAGCTCCTGTGCACAAGGTCTGCCACAGGACGGGCAGGGTGACCGTGACGCACCGGCCGGGGTTTGAAAGCCAAGTTAGTTCCTCCAGCTCTGCATTAAGCATTGTAACGGGGTGGGCTTAACCCCTGCTGTCGCCGGGCTCCCGCCAATCCCCCAACTCCGAGCCCGCTCGCCCACGGCCCCGCAGAGTCTCCCGGCTGCAGAGCAGCCCGCGGAAGGCGTCCCGCACTGCCTGCATCTCCCGTCCGCACCGCCTGCATCTCCCGTCCGCACCGCCTGCATCTCCCTCCCCGCAGCACTCACCGCACACGTGTGCCAGAAGCTCGCAGAGTTCCGCCACCTCCCGCCGCTTCCGCTTCCGTGTTTGGTCCCGCCCCAGGTCCTCTGATTGTATTCTTCCGCCACGGCGCTTGGGGTCAAGGGGTGGAGCTTAGGAGGAAACGCGAGGTCCCCGGTTTCTATTGGTCACCCTCGCCGCACTGCCAAAGCTGGTCTGCGCGGCTTTTGGCCCTTGAAGGGATCCGTCTGGTGAAGACGAGACAGTGGCGCCGGAAAGTGACGCTAGAGCCTGCCGAGTCTGGGAAAGACTCCGCTTCTCGCGAGGACCGCCCCGTTAACTCTGCAATCCCGGGCTACGTTCCGTTAGCTCTCCTAGAGTGAGTTGCACTTGCGTCTCCTTTTCGTCAGTCTAGCCTGGAGGATAAAAACTACCGGCGTCGGTCTGTGTAATCTTCTTTACCAGCCTCCGTGTTCCCCATGTTCTGTTCTCCACTGTAGCTTTGAGTCTCGGGGACCCAGTAAGACCCTCGGGAATCATCTGAGCTGAGCTGAGCACAGTCAGCGATTGTGAAAAGCTCTCCATAAAAGTTTAGCGTTTTAAACGTCGACCATACGTTGAACATACACCCCCCCTTTCCACTTCAGGATATGTAGTTAAGGCATTATTCAGTTTCACCGAGGGAGCAATTTAGGTAACAAACTTGGCCGCAGGGCCTGCAGCGATGGCTCAACTTTCTCCTCTTGGAGGGGACCTGGCTTCGATCCCAGCACGTACATAGCTAGCTGCTCGTTGTAAACCCAGTTCCAGGGCATCTTGCGACCTCTTCGGGCCTCCAGGGGCACCGCACACACTGGGTGTACTTGTACATGGAGGCAAAATACTTAGACACGTTAAAAGAAAACCAGGCAAACTTGATCATGCCAAGCATCAGAACCGTCTAACAGTTCTGAAATACAAGTGTTGGGCTGGCGGGGTCCCCTTTGAAGCCCCAAGGAGTGACCGAACTTCCCATGTGTCTGCAGCGTCTGGTGCTCCAGGCGATCCTTGGCTTATGGTTACCTGGCTTGGGCCTCTGCCTCTGCCTTCCTGTGTCTTTATGTTTGTTTTAAGAACGCTTGTCGTTTTGTTTGATAGCTCGAAGACAAGCCTGGAGACCATAATCCCCTGTGGACCCTGCCTGCTGTGTCTCTAATAACACCCCTATTTTAAGAAAGTGGAAAATACCACAGTTGATTCTTCTTAGAATTAAGACAAAAAAAGGAGGATGTATCACAACTGCCCCTCAATATTTAAAATACCTTGTTATACAGTTACCAGAGGCCTATGAAAATAAACTCCATAAATGCTACATGAAAGAGATGGAGTAGCAGGGCTTTATTTTGGCCCATCAAGGAAAGGCTATAAATATCCTGGTAAAGTATGGCTAATTCATCATTTTTTTAAAGTTCAATTTTAAAAAATGTTCAGTTGAAGATTTTTCTGACTCAGAGACCTGAGTCATAACTCTGGTACTGAGTGGAGACATACACTCTAAACTGATCAAAAGATAAAATTATAAAATCGTATTAGACCCTCTAGAGTTAATCCAAATGGGCCTGTCAAAAATCTGGACAGGAAAATGCACCTCAGAAAGCTATCTGTTCCAGAAATGTTACAAACTATGCTAAACCTAAAGGCATGTTAAGATGGGAGGCATAATTGTCTCCTCAATGAAACATGCACTTATGAATATCCCAGAAGTTTCTCCCCCAGGCAGCTGCTCATACACCCTCACTCAGCCTGCTTGATTTCTGAATTACAAGTGACTGTAACTTGGTTTTTCAAGACAGGGTTTCTCTGTAGACCAGGCTGGCCTCAAACTCAGCGATCCACTAGCCTCTACTTCTCTAGTGCTGGGATCAAAGGGGTGTGACACCACTGCCCAGCCTGACTAACTTTTCCACCTCCAAATTTTGTAAGCAAGCCCCCAATTAATTTCTTTCCTTTATAAGAATTACCATGGTCTCTTAAGAACTTCTTATATGCCCTCCCCTGATAATGAGATTGAGGACTAACTTATATCCCATCCTATAGCCTTTATCCAGCAGCTGGTGGAAGTAGAAGCAGACACCCACAGCTAAACACTGAACTGAACTGGAATCCAGTTGCAGAGAAGAACGAGTGATGAGCAAAGGGGTCCAGACCAGGCTGGTGAAACCCACAGAAACACCTGATCTGAACAAGGGAGAGCTCTTGGTCCCCAGACTGATAGCTGGGAAACCAGCATGGGACTGATCCAGACCCCAGGAATGTGGTTGTCAGTGAGGAGATCTGGGAAATCTATGGGGCCCCTTGTAGTAGATCAGTACTTATCCCTAGCATAGGAATGGACTTTGGGAGCCCATCCCACATAGAGGAATACTCCCTGAGCCTAAACACACAGGATGGGCCTAGGCCCTATCCCAAAGGATATGGCAGATTCGGAAGACCCCCCCCCTATGGAAGGCCTCACCCTCCCTGGGGACCAGAAAGGGTATGGCATAGGTAGGGTGTTAGTTGGGGGGGGAGGGGAGGAGGGGAGGGAGAGGGAACTGGAATTGACATGTAAAACAATCTTGTTTCTAATTCAAATAAAAAAATTAAAAAAAAAATTACATGAAAATAATTTTCACTTAATGGGAAATGCTTCAGGATAGTTTCCACATTCGATAGCACGACCCATTTTGCATCTTCTTACAACAAGCTGATTATTATTAAGACAAAGTTGAAAGTAGTTTTATTAGTTTTCTCCCTTCAAAAAAAAAAAGAATTTCTTATCTTCCAATTCACTCAGTATCTTGTCCTTTGAGACATTCAGCTCGAGGAGCATAATACATAAGATAGTGCAGTTCTCTAGGCTAGAAGTCGTACTTATGTCTCAGGTCCCATCCCACTGCTGAGCAAACACTTTTCAAAAATATTTGCCTGTCTTTGTTGTGACAAATGCATCCCCCTAAGTGTGTGCAGGGCATGAAACTAGAAAGGAGACTGAGGAGGGTGCAGGGCTTTGAAGGGAGAGGGGGACAAAAGAAAATGATGGGGTATTTGTGACATGAGAGCAGACAGTAGTATTTGAGAGGAAGGAGACCAGAGAGTGTGGGTGGATTTTTCTGTTCCACCAGCCAGCTCAAATAATGGCATGGAGACTTACTATTAATTATGAAAGTTTGGATGAAAGGTAAGGCTTGTTTCTAACTAGTTCTTAGAACTTAAATTAACCTATATCTTTTAATGTACATTCTTTTAAGTGGCTAGGTTACCTTCATTTGTAAAGCCCATGTTGCTTGCTCTGTATCCCTGGTATCTCCTCGGAGACTCCACCTTCTTCTCAGTGTTCTCTGTGCCCCCAAAATCCTGCCTAGCTATTGGCCGTTCAGCTATTAAACCTTTTTATTAAACCAATTAGAGTGACACATCTTTACATTTACAAAAAGATTGTTCCACAACAAGAAAGAGGAGACGTGGCATAAGAAAACAGTTGAAGGGTAAATAAAAACAAAGTATAAATATATACATATATGTATGAAAATTTCACAGTGAAACCAATTGCTTTGTATGCCAACTTAAAAAAGAAAGGGATTAAAAAAGAATTTTGAGGGTGATCTTTTCTCATTCAATGAAGGAAGGGGATACACTAGCTTTGGTCCTAAGAGCTGGATTCCAAATTCATTGTGGCCGCTTCCAAATTGCTTTAGTTAACTGGACTCCGTGATTCCATTAATTATTTTTTTCTTTCTTCCTGTCTCTTTCTTTCTTTCTTTCTTTCTTTCTTTCTTTCTTTCTTTCTTTCTTTCTTTCTTTCTCTGAGACAGAGTGTAGCAGCCCTGACTGTCCTGGAACTCACTTTGTAGAACAGGCTGGCCTAGAAACTCACAGAGATCTGCCTGCCTCTGCCTCCTGAGTGCTGAGACTAAAGGCGTGCACCATCACAGCCAGCTTCCATTAATTCTTTGATAATGTTGAATAAAGGAGAATGAGGAACAAGAATTCAAGGCCTGCAGGAACCTGTCTTGCACTATAGAGCAGACACTGTAGTGAAGATACCAGACACTCAGAGAGCCCTGACAAGTAAATACTCCCCAGAAGAAAGGGAGCTACAGACATACTCCATCACACAACTGTTTACATGTACACACTAACCCCCTACTATTCATTTGCTTCTTCACCAAGGAGAATAAAACACACCAAAGCCCAATTATTAGTAGTGATGCACTTTTAAAGCAACCCTCCTATGCTGTCAATGTGGATTAATATAGGAGTTTTGTTTGTTTGAAGTAAGAATTTTTCATTTTTACAGAATAATGCAAAAGAATTATATCCTTTGATTTTTGTTCCTAACTCAGTAACTAGCCATTCTTTAACTATCTAATGATCTCAATGTAGATCTCCAAATTTGTAGAAGTTTTTGATGACTTCTATAAATTTTGATGACTTCTATATGATAAAAATACATCCTTAGAGGAGGCTCTATCCCAAAAGTTAGTCACTACTGTAGCTATCACAGTTCAGAGTACTGAACTGTAATATTTTAGTCTGCTGTGGAATAATCCTTTTGTACACTGTGAAGATGTGCTGCTCTCATTGCTAATAAAATAAAATGCTAATTGGCTGGTAGCTAGGCAGGATTTTGGGGACAGAGAGAATGCTGGGAAGAAGTGCAGAGTCATGAGCCAGGCACCTAAGAAGCAACATGGGAAGTTCATAGATGATGTAAATGAACCTGGGGCAGCACATAGATGAATAGAAATGGGTTAATTTAAGTTGTAAGAGCTGTCTGGAGACAAGCCTAAGCTATCGGCTGAGCATTTATAATTTATATTTAAGTCTCTGTGTAATTATTTGAAAACTGGCTGATGGAACAGAAAAGTCTGCCTACAAAAGGCATTCCAATGTGGGACCCAAATTTCCACATAGGGCCTTGGAAAACTAAGACAACAACAAACCCCAGCAAACTAAGTAAGAATGCTTGCCTAAGGTTGGGCACTGGCATCATAGAACTAGGGGATTGAATGTAGTTCCTGGTTAATAAATGCAGCTCTAGGACAGGCCCTTGGGGCATAGAGCTCATCTCTCACAGACCAAGGAGTGTAGTGGAACCAGCCACCAAGGCTGAGGCAAAAGTCCTAGCCATGCTGCTTAGTAGTTTAACGACTCATTGGTCAGAAAAGGACAGATATGCACCAAAGACAGATTCAGACAGAAGAAAAAAACTCTAAACAAGCTACAATGTGTTTAACATTGGCATAGGCTTAAGAAAAGAAAATGGGTATAAGTGTCATTAAAAGAAATAACTTAAAAATAATGAAGTCTTTAAAGACAGTAAAAGTGATACAAAAAGAAAAAAAACCACATAGGTGGGAAATATACACTGAGTCTGGATCCTGTATATTATTGTGTTGATTTTAAATTTTTTGAATGCTGATGAGCAAATGACAGCTCTGACAGACATGGGACTGTGACTGGACTGCTAAATTTAACCAACCTAGATACTTTAGGGCTATCTTAACTTTAAAAACGAAATAAAAAATTATGTTACTTTGGGAAAGAGGTTTTGCTTTTATTTCTACAAAAACGGGAGGCTGTGGATTCATTCCAGGTTGATATGGATCAGGTTTGATTAGGGAAGACCCCCAGAACATCCTGACTACAGACATAAAGAAATCTAGAAAAACTACAAAACATGAAACGTATATTTTACCTACTCAAGCATGAAACGAAAAAAAATCATCTTTGGCTAACTTGTGTACAATACAGAGTCTATACTTGTATTAATACAGAAATTTATGTTACCTTTAAAAGTTGATGTATTTTCAGAACAAGGAGACCAGACACCAATAAAAATGGAAGGCCCAGGTGATCCAGCATCTCAAAATGTCTGTTACAGTCTCCTCAGAATTCTCTATCCAAAACAGCTTCAAGGGTACTGGCTGAGATGGTCCAGTCTCGCCAACTACTCCAGCCAAGACCTAATAATTATCCTGATTTTCTCAAGGTTTTCCCAAAGATACCAACACGCACAGACAATAGGAAGTAGTTGAGAGAACAATACTCACATTCCCATGAGACAGGCTATGGGTGAGTTATGGTTTATTCAGTGGATTATAAATGTTTGTCATTGTTCATGGGGGTTGGTTACTGCCAGGTCCTCTGGCAGTCAGGGCTTTGGGAAGGGCCAGTCCAGCAGGTCACTTCCCGGGGCTGAGCAGAATGATGTCGACGATTTATACTCCCCTCCTAGTTAGCAGAGAGAATCATACTGAGTCGTGGAAACCTGTCGAAGTAGAGTCTTGCTTTATTGTAACAGGCATGCGCTTATATAGGATTGAGAAAGTGGGTGGGGACCTCAGGATGGGGTGAGGTGTAAGGGCCAATAATATCTCATGATGCCAGCAGTAGCTGGGCAGAGGCAGTTTTGCTGAGACAGGTTGACAAACTCTAGACAGGCTCAGGAAATTCCACTAGGCCTTGCATCCAGGCCTTTTTATGCCCAACAGGTTACAAGTCGATATTGGTCATAGTTAGGAAAAAAGCTAAACAATAGAGTTAAATTCAAAGATCTATTTCTAAAGGAAAATAGGGGATTACAATATAGAAATGATGAGATAAAAAGGTAGATTATTGAATCTACTTTAATTCAAAAAGCAACTATTAATCTCAAAATAGTTTATGTTTGTATGGATTTTGGTTTATTGATACAAATTTAAAGTTAATTTTGTTATATTGTATGTATGTTTCTACTCTCGTTTGGAGTATTGCGCTTATGCAGCTCATTTAAAAATATAATGTATAATTAAGAAATACAGGTTAATAATCATCTATAATAATCAAACTTGTAGTCATGTTAGGTATGTTTTCAAGATTAAACAGATGTATTTAGATAGACAGATGGTCTTCAGACACTTCAAAGACCTACAGAAAATGGCATTTAATGTGTTTAATAATCTAAGGCTTTTCATGGCAGTGAGACATGTCTGCTCTTGGCAGCACCAATTTACTTCAAAAGAAGATTATGGGCATCGAAGAATCTCCATATGGAGTTTGCTTTCTTTTTAGCAAACATTAGCCACTGGACAAAAAGCTGTCCTTGCCTTGACTGCTGACAGTATGCTATCCAAATTGGGCATGCAGGACACAAAAGAAAGTCACTGCTGAAACTTGCCTAGACAAGATGGGACAGTCCTTCAGAATTCCTGCTTCATAGATATACTAGGCTTGTAGGCCACAGTTAGAGACCCAAAATTACAGAAGAACTTTGAATGACTGTCCAGGCAGACAGATGTCCCTGCAGTTACAGCCTTCTAGGGTCTTTGAGGGAGTTAAAGACTAAATAATTAGACTTAAAGTTTTCCCTAGCTATGATAAAAGGTAAATTAGGTATAAAACTTTAAACTCACAAAAATAAATAATAGAATATTTTCTCTGAATTTGCCAAATACAAGTAGCCTGGATATTGTAACTGTAATTCTTACTTGACACTGTTTTCTTGTATATAATTTTACTATGTTAAAGTTAAAACCTTCCTTTTTTGTTTAGACAAAAGGGGGGAGTGCTGTGGAATAATCCTTCTGTACACTGTGAAGATGTGTTGCTCTCATTATTAATAAAAAGATGGGCCTATAGCTGGGCAAGATTTTCAGGGCAGAGAGAATGCTGGGAAGAAGACGGGCAGTCTGAGGAGTCCCGAGACATAAGTGTAAGAAGCAACATGGGAGTTCATAGATGAGGTAAACGAGCTGTGGGGCAGCACATAGATGAATAGAAATGGGTTAATTTATTTGTAAGAGCTGGCTGGAGACAAGCCTAAGCTATCGGCCAAGCATTTATAATTAATAATAAGTCTCCGTGGTTATTTGGGAGAAAATGCCCCGACATAGAAAACTCTGCCTGTCTGACTCAGCTTCTGTGTGGTGATAGACAACATATTTAGCCTTTATTTATTTTTACTCCTGCTGCTTTGTGATGGCCAGATGTCCTCTTCTGTTCAGGCGGTAAGCAGAGTCCTGGACCAGGGGAATAAGAGAAGTGGTGACCTTCAACCCTTGAATAGGGCTCAGTTTTCATCCCTGAAGGAAAAGACACATCAAGGATGCTATTCTACATCAGGGCTTAAAACTAGGCTGCACAGCCACTTCCAGGACTTGAAAGCTAACCATCAAATATAACATTAGTCAGCTATCATTCTCTAAATGTAACTTTTTAAAATTCTCTGACAAAAATTAAAGGTCACTTGGTATTCTATGGAGCTGCAGACACTTAATTTGTAGCTTGCACAAATATAATTGAAAGCTTAAAATAACTTTAGTATCCAAGGAAATCTCTATCAACCTTGGAAGCACACCAGAATCACCTGTAGAGTTAGAAATGTCAGTAATTCTCATTTAATTGATCTTGCATGGACCTAGGTGGAGAGACTGTGGAAGCTCCCTGGGTCGCAGCTCCCTAATGTGCAGCTAAATCAAGAGCCACTTGTTTAAAGAATAAACTTCAAATTGTTGACTTGATTTTCCAATTAAACCTTACAATGGCCTGGTCTTCGCTTTTATTGCAGTTAACGAAGATTAGAATTAAATGTCTAATACACTTGTTTCTCTAAGTAGAATATCTTGGAAACACTGTGTTTTTCTCATTGACTGGGGTCTCCTATGATGATTAAATACCATGAGATGCTGAAAAACCTAAATTTGAACTGCATGCTTCAAAACCTGTGTGGGAAATGCTTCTTTTCTTTTACCTTTTCAATCCAGCATGGTTTTCTCTCTTCTTATCCCATAAGAATAAGGTGTGTCAGGCATGATCACCCACACATCTCCCTTCCTCTAAGTTCTTTAAAATTCTAACTAGCATGTTCTTAACTAATTTGGATTTTCCGTTTCCCAGCTGTATAAGCATGGGTAAAGGGCCTGATGATATAACGCATAAAAGAAAAATTTCAGAATCTATTAAGATAATAAAGCCATTGAAATAGAGCCATCATCATTGTATGTTCCTTTAGGAAGAAAGAACTGCTTTAGAGTAAGACACTTTGTTTTTCCATACCATAAGTTTTTTAAAATGTGAGCTACTACAGTATAAACACTATTTATTATGTTCTGCTTGTTCAGTAAACAGGAAATTAATCTTGTTCGTGTGTGTGTGTGTGTGTGTGTGTGTGTGTGTGTGTGTGTGTATGTGTGACATGTTTTCGAGAAGGAGGAAAAACTATGTGCCCAGGGTAAGGGTTGATCTGAGGGTTGTACTAAGTGCCACCCTCAATGAATTGTCACATCAGCATGTGATAGGAAAATAAAATACCAGCACCACTTAAAGCTACAATCAATCACTTACACACAGCACATGTGCACTGCTTTATGATTTTCTACCTAACTTTGTACCTTAGCTGCATACAGCAGTTCTTCTTAACCAGAATGGAGACAACAGAGAGGTTTGTAGCATACACTTTTAACTTTTGCACTTGTGCTTGATGAAAGTTATTTCCTTTACAAAGCACTGAAAAGTTTGACCATATGCTTTCTTTAACTTATGAGCAATAAAGACACAGTGACTAAGCATTTATTTATTACATGAGCAAAGAAGAAACCTCAAAGAATAACATATACTTTTTCCTTTTTTAAAGATTTATTGTTATCTATGTGTGTTTCTGGGTATGGACACCACCTATATGTGGGAGGCTTAAGAGTCCAGAATAGAGCCTTGATCCCTGGGAGCTGGAGTTACAGGCAGTTGTGAGCTGCCTGACTTAGTTAATAAACTCAGGTTCTCTGGGAGAAGATCAAGTGCTCTTAACTATGAAGGCAGGAAGTTTCTCCAGCCCCAA
Source organism: Cricetulus griseus (assembly GCF_003668045.3). Classification (NCBI taxonomy): domain Eukaryota; kingdom Metazoa; phylum Chordata; class Mammalia; order Rodentia; family Cricetidae; genus Cricetulus; species Cricetulus griseus. The sequence goes on along the minus strand of NC_048596.1, from coordinate 33,990,609 downwards.
CAAATAATTATCTGATTATCATTATAATTTTACCTTTTAAAAATGACAGAATTTGGATCTTAGTATAATGACCTAACCCTACTTATTCCATGTAGCACTTCTTTTTATAATGAAGGGGAAAATTGACTCATTCTGTCACCAGGATGTAGTTAGAATTAAAGGGCCAAGAGATTTTAATGTGAGAAAAACACAAGACACAGAGAGTAGGAGAATAGGATCAGTTGAGGAGAGATTTAGACCCAACAACTATGAAAGGAGAGACAGAAGGAGGTGGTTGTGGTAAGAAGCCTTCAAATAATAAAAGCTCTATGAAAGTCTTAGCTAGGCAACAGGGAAGGAGGTTCAAAGTAGAGATTTACTGTAAAAGAAGGCCCTTAGGGTAGGAACATCTGGGCTCTTGTGTGGTTCTGCACTCAGCCATTACTAACAGGAGCTAGGAAGAACATAACTGTAGCATTCATACTGGGATGGCTCCAGAAGTCATGGCAACTCTCATCATAGGCTCTTCCTTGAGAAGAGTTTGGAACAGTTTACTCCTGTGGTGACCAGAATCCAGCCTTCAAAGGAATAATAAAGCTACTCATGTTGAGTATCTCCTAGTACCTCATTTCTCAAGAAAGTAACAAAATAAAAACTACTTTCTATTTCATAAAAAAACTATGTTTCAGGAGAGAAACAAAGCCACATTTGTTATGATAATACCAAAAATCACAGATAAGAACAAAAATGTTGGCAAAATTGCCATATGGTATAGCCACTTTGAAAAACAACCCATATTCCCTAAAATGAAATCTATATTGCCAGGTGCATAATTCAGCATTTTTCTTATAGGTACTTCGTCAACAGAAATAAAAACATATATTCCTAAACATGCATGTATAAATCATTTGTGTAAAATGTTCATAGTATTATTCATAGCAGCTGGTAAATCAAGACAACCCAAATGTTCATTACTTGATGAGTAGATATGTAAAATGGAGGTATATCCATACAATGGAATATTTTAAGCATTAATAAAGCAATGATGCTACAAAAAGAATCCAGCCTTCATGCAGTCTATCTCCATATTCTGGGGAGGTAGCTCCTCCAATATCCTTATAACTCTGTCCTTCCAAAGAAAAGTTAGAAGAAAGAAATCTGTGGGACAAACTGTCATCATGGCTGCGACAGGGGCTCAAGGGTTTCCTTTCTACTTCCCATTGGAACTCATCTTACCCTTCTCTAGTAACAAGATTCTGATGGTGGCCTTAGTCATTAGTGCTATTTGTAACCACATTTTTCTAAAGCTTTGTGTACATTAAAGGCACATGTGCACAATTTTAACAGGGGGCTAAAGAACCCTGAAAGTCATCTAAGTGGGTCTCCTGAGCTCTTCATCTTCTCCTTGTGTCTATTTATAGAAGCACCCTTGAAGCATTTATCTAATTATTCTTTATCAATAAAAACCCTGGAGTCAGATATCAGGTTAAGAGCCTGAATGATCAGAGAAGTGGTGCAGAAGTGACCAGTGGCCTCATCTCTCTCCTTCTCATTCCAAAAAGGCCAAGAATCTTTCTAAGCCCACCCTATTACTTCCTATATTGATATATATGCCCTTGGTCTTCTAAAACCTCTATGGGTAATTTTAGTCAGCTAGTAGCTAGCTTTGCCCTCTGATTCAAAGCAAACTTTATTGGCAGTCTCGGATGTGTCAGAGTTTGATAAAAAATAGCCCACAATAACCCTTTATTTGTTCAAATAAAAAGGAAGGTTTAACTCTAATACAGCAAACTCCCTATACAATCAGAACAATTATCAAGCAAGAATTATATTTATGCTGTCCAGTCCGTTTGCCAATCTCTAGGTGGTACAGTGTGTGATAGAGCTTATGGATCTCAAGCCATGGGTCCACCCTGCCCCTGCTTTGCTCTGATGTACATCTCCTGTGTGGTGGTTATGCTATGTAGAATTTTGCACCCAAGGACAAGGTACTTCATAGGCTGATAGATTCTGATGTTACTGATGTTAGAGGCTCTATCAATGGGAAACAGGGAAACCCATACTTGAAATAGGACTTTGCACCTATGAGAAGGAACCTGTAGTCCCTTCGGAATAAGTAGAGCCTAATATCATCAACTAGTCACCAAGTGGTCTACTGGTTTCTTTGGGAAACAATGCCATATTAAGTGTCCTGTACTGGTTTTTAATCGCTGGAAGTAGCAGTTAGATTGGTCTTGGTTGAGTGAATATTTATGGTGTGGACCTATAGGTGGATCCCCATCTCTGCCACTGTAATCACTCCATTTACACACCCCTAACCCACTGTTGAAGACTGACTAGTGACAACTGGCTGAAGCGATTGTTCAGTGACTTCCTTTGTGGACGTGTGCTGGCATGCAAAAATGTTACTACTTCCTGTCGATTCTCATATGATTCCTAGAAATGTTATTGAAGTGGCCCATCCTGAAATCTTTGCAGGGTTTGCTGCATGCCCCATGGGACACATGTTTCCAATCAATGTCTCTAGCATTCCAGTCATACCTTTGTTTTATTGATGTAATGGTTTGATGTGACCTTCAGTGTGGTGTCCAGATGGCCCAGATCTCTTTGGACCATATTAAGACAGAGGGTGGGCGAGCTAACATAGCCTTGGTACAAAACTAGAAATGAGTGTAGTATAACTGGCAACCAAGGTTAGCTACCACATGGACTGCATCGCCAAAAATTAGGAACCAATACAAACACTTCTCTTAGGTGGTCAGGTATTACAGTATGTGGTCAAAATGCATCATTGAAAACTTTCAAATGCCCAAACAACTGACTGCATTGGCAAGAGTATTTCCACCAGATGCTCTAGCCCACTGATAGTGACTTGCTTAACAACTCAGCAGCCACATTGCACTTTGAACCATGTGTATGCCATATTCAGTCTGGATTGTGGTCCTCCTTGCTAAGTGATAGTGAATGGGTCACTCTCAGAACTCCATCCTACTGCCAGTGTTCTAGAACTACTTTTGATACCTATTGTGTTAGCCCATGTGTTGCAATAAGTGGAAAAATTGGCAGAGAGGTTATATTGGGAATATCCCATGGAAGACAAAGGAAGAAATAGGTTAAGTGAGGGCCTCAGACAGGGTTGTGGAGAGTTCTGGGGACAGACTTTGAGAAAGCATTGACTAAACTGTTGGTGGGTCTTGGTGGAGATTAAGGACACCTCTAAATTCCTACAGTGCACAAGACAAGTCCCACCCATAGAAAAAATGCGACAAACCTAAACACTGATGTTGCCATGGTTGAAAAAAATCTGGTGCACAACCTGCAGTCTTAAACTAGAGAAAGAAACTAGAGAGTACCTGTTGGCTGATGGGAACCAGGCATTTCCAGTTCAGGAAAGTCATTAAGTTCATCTGGAGAGAAAATAACTTTAATTTTAACTAAATGCTTAGTTTAACTTAATGCAAGATTATTCCTCCCTCCTCTGTCTACTTAGATTTGCAGGCTTGCTGGGAAAGCAAGTTATTCTAATGAGACTATTTATGACAGCCTGAAGTTTGGAGACTTCTAAGCAGAAAGAACTTTACTTCCTTTTTTTTTATCCCAACACTCGGTGACATTTCCAGGTACAAAACTGTTCAGGGGAAAGGAGAGGAGATCAGCACCTCAGTCCCAGGTATGAGCTCAATTGTTCTTAGTGTTAAACTACCACTCTCCTTTTAAAAAATTACTTTTTAATTGTGTGTGTGTACATGTGAATGTGTGCACAAATACACACACACACACACACACACACACACACACACACACAAATACCATGACAGTAAGCATCTTTAATCCACTAAGCCATCTCACCAGCCCTAATTACCAACATTTGAGTGTAGCTGCCAACAGACAGTACAGCCATTAAAGCAGGACAAGAGTTTCCAGAGAACAGTGGGAACAATGGCTTCATTCATTTATTCATTCATTCAAAAAATAACTTGTGCAGAGACCAGAATATGCTAGGTCCTGAGTGAATAATGCAGCTTGGGGTCTGTTCCCAAGTTTTGCTGCTTAGTGATCTGCTGAGGCAAGACAGAAAAAGAAATGCAATCTAAATATGAAGAAGTGGAGTTGGTTATGCATGACTATACAGCATTATTTACAGATGGCTTCTGCTATACTTGGGTGAGAAAGAGCCTGGGATTTGAGTCAGAAAACAGATTGAAGTTCCAACTCTGAGATTTACTGGATGGCCAGGTCAGTCATCCTCTCAGGGCTCCCGTAAGATGGGGACAGAAACCTGCTGTCCCATCTTGTGTGGGGAAGTGTGAGAAGCAAACACAACACAGAAGTGCTTTGGTAACTGTCAGTTTCTGAACTAGTGTCTCTCAGCCCTGGCTGTGCCCCATAGTCATGTAGTAACTTAAAACTGTCAGATGCTTAGGCCCCCATCTCAGGCTATGTCAGAAGTTCACCCTGGGTGGGGGATGGTCTTCACATTTGTTGTAATTATTTTGAGACGGGGGTCTCACTATGTGGTCCTGGATAACCTGGAAATCACCACGTAGATCAGGCTGGCCTCCAATTCTCAGAGATCTGCCTGCCTCGGCTTCCTGATTGCTGGGGTTAAAGGTGTGTGATGTCACACCTGGTGAGTCTACATGTTTTTTTAAATATCCATCCCTAAGGAACAAAGTAAACTCAAAATGGACAAAAACTTAAATGCAAGACCCAAAACTATGAGAGGGTAAATACCAGGACATTGTTCTTGGCTAAGGCTTTTTTTTTATGACTCTATAGCACTCATGACAAAATGAAAATGGATGGAGGAGATTCTGTCTAAAAAGCATCTCTGAAAAAGGAACCAGTCAACAGAGTGAAAAGAAAGCTTACAGAATGGGTGAAAGTATTTCCAATTTAGAATCCAACAACATATTGATATCCAGCATATACGAGTAACTCACTAGCCATATAGTAAATAATAAAAATCATTCAATTAAGTGGTAGGCAAATGAGCTAAGTAGATATTTCTCAAGAGAAGATATTCAAATAAGCAACAAACACATGGAAAAGCCTCACTAGTACTAATGGTCAAAGAAATGCCAATCAAATCCACAATGGGACATGATGCCCCCTGCTGTTAAACAGTTTCTCATAGAAATGGCTGTATAACAAGACCAGAACAATGACAATATTAATAGACATGCTAACACAGACAGGAAAATCTCAAAGGAACTACAGGCAACCGATGGTTCCTGATAGAGAGAGAGAAAGAGAGAGGGAAGGAGAGGGAGAGGAAGGGGGAAGGAGGGAGGGTGAGAAATAGGGAGAGGGAGAGAGAGAACTTCCTCTAGAGATAAGGACCCCTAGTTGCTTGTCCAATGCAGAATAATCAGCCCTGAAGCCGTATACACACAAACAACAAAAATGGACTCAGCAGGTGGTATTTATGTATTTATGTGTATGTGCACAAACATTTAACAACAAACAACAACAATAATAATAATAGGGCAGAAAGAGGCTATCGACTTTAGAGTGGGAGGCATTGAAAAGGTGGAAGGAAGGGGACTTGAGGGTACTTGATGTGATTTTGTTTTAATTAAAATATATAAAAAGTAAAACAAGGTGTTCTCTGCCCTCTGCCCTCTGCCTGCTGCCTGAGGTGAGTCTGGGCGCTGCTCTGCTCCCAACTTCCCCCATCACCCCCTCCTCCCTATTTCCTGAGCCTGCCCCTAGACAAGAATTGACCTGCCCAGACAAGAAGGCCCACCCTGAGTCTGGCCAGACCTCACTCTTGTCCCCCCTCCACTCTCTGCCCTCTGCCCACTGCCTGAGTCTGGACACTGCTCTGCCCCCAATTTCCCCCTCCACATCCTCCTTGCTTCTTCCTGAGCCTGCCCCTCGAGTAGAGTGGACCCACCCAGACCTGAAGGCCCACCCTGAGTCCAGATACACCTCACACTTGGTTCCCCCTCTGCCATCCACCCTTTGCTTGAGGAGACTAGAAGACAGGGAGAGACCCCACCTGCACCCACTGGAAGAAGGGATGGGAAGAGGACAGAATAAGAACACACTCAACAACAGCAAGACCAATATGACACCATCAGAATCTAGGGACTCCACACCAGCAAGATCTGAAAAGCCAAAAGCAGAGGATGAAGAAGAGATGGACCTTAAAAATTATCTTATGAAGATGATAGGGACCATTAAAGAGGAAACAAGAAAATCCCTTAAAGAAATAGAAGAAAAAACAAGCAAAAAATTACATGAAATGGAGGAAAAGACAAACCAAAATATTCAAGAAATAAACAAATCTCTTAAAGAATCTAAAGAAAAGTCAAGAAAAACAACCAAACAAGTGAAGGAAACAATTCAAACAGTTTATGGTTTGAAAGCAGAATTAGAAACAATAAGGAAAACACAGAATGAGGGGATGCTGGAAATCTTTGTAAGTGATCAGGAGCCACTGATATAGGTATAACAAATAGAATAAAGATGGAAGAGATGGAAGAGAGAATCTCAGGTGTTGAAGAATCACTAGAGGATATACAGTCATCGACCAAAGAAAATCTCAAGTCCAACAAATCCCTAACACAAAATATCCAGGAAATATGGGACACTGTGAAAAGACCAAACCTAAGAATAATAGGTATAGAAGAAGTGAAGAAATTCCGCTCAAAGGTACAGAAAACATATTCAACAAAATCATAGAAGAAAACTTCCCCAACCTAAAGAAGGATATGCCTATGAAAGTACATGAAGCTTACAGAACACCAAATAGATTGGACCACAAAAAGAAGTCCCATCAACACATAATATTCAAAACACCAAACTTACAGAATAAAAAAAAATTAAGAGTGACAAAAGAAAAAGGCCAATTAACATATAAAGGCAGACCTATCCGAATTACACCCAATTTCTCAATGGAAACTTTGAAATCCAGAAGGTCCTGGAAAGGTGTTCTACAAACACTAAGGAACATGGATGCCAGACCAGATCACTATATCCAGCAAAGCTTTCAATCACTATAGATGGAGAAAACAAGATATTCCATGACAAAACCAGATTTAAGCAATAGATTCCACAAATCCAGCCCTACAGAAATTACTGGAAGGAAAACTCCAACCTAATGAAGACTACTATGCTCAAAAAACCATAGGCAATAAATAATCCCTCTTTACCAAACACCACAAGAAAAAAAGGAGAGAAATCCACACATAATAACACCACCACCAACAAATCCAAAACAAACAAGAATCAAAAATCAATGACCATTAATATCCCTCAATGTCAATGGTCTTAACTTGCCTATAAAAAGATATAGGCTAACAGAATGGATACAAAGACAGAATCCATCCTTCTGCTGCATACAAGAAACACATCTCAATGTCAAAGACAGGCGTTTCCTCAGAGTAAAGGGTTGGGAAAAGACTTTCCAATCAAATGGACCCAAGAAACAAACTGGTGTAGCAACCCTAATATCTAACAAATTAGACTTCAAACTAAAATCAATCAAAAGAGATGAAGAAGGGCATTTTATACCATCAGAGGAAAAGTCCATCAAGATGAAGTCTCAATCCTGAACATCTATGCCCCAAATACAAAGGTACCCACATTTGTAAAAGAAACATTACTAAAGCTCAAATCACACATAAAACCTCATACACTTATAGTAGGAGACTTCAACACCCTGCTCTCAGCACTAGATAGGAACACCAGACAGAAACTTAACAAAGACACAAAAGAACTAACAGAAGTTATGACCCAATTGGCTTTAACAGAAATCTATAGAACATTCCATTCAAATAGAAAAGAATATACCTTCTTCTCAGTGCCACATGGAATCTTCTCTAAAATTGACCACATACTTGGCAACATAGCAAACATACACAGATACAAAAAATTGGAATAACCCCCTCTATCTTATCAGACCACCATGCTTTAAAGTTTGAATTCAACAACAACACCAATTGTAGAAACCCTACAAACTCATGGAAACTGAATAATGCACAATTTCATCATTCCTGAGTCAAGGAAGAAATAAAAAAAGAAATTAAAGACTTCCTAGAATTTAATGAGAATGAAGACACAACATACTCAAACTTATGAGGCACTTTGAAAGCAGTGCTAAGAGGAAAGTTCATAGCACTAAGTGCCCACATGAAGAAACTGGAGAATAGTCACATTAGAGAATTAATAGCACAACTGAAAGCTCTAGAACACAAAGAAGCCAACACACTCTGGAGGAGTATTTGCCAGGAAATAATCAAACTTAGGGCTGAAATCAATAAAATAGAAATTTGGAAAACATTACAAAGACTCGATGAAACAAAGAATTGGTTCTTTGAGAAAGTCAACAAGATAGACAAACCTTTATCCAAACTAACCAAAAGGCAGAGAGAGAGAGCATGCTAATTAACAAAATCAGAAATGAAAGGGGGGATATAACAACAGACACTGAGGAAATCCAGAGAATCATCAGGTCATACTTTGAAAACCTGTACTCCACAAAATTTGAAAATCTAAAGGAAATGTACATTTTTCTGGATAGATATCACTTACCAAAATTAAATCAAGAACAGATAAGCAAGTTAAACAGACCTATAACCCCTAATGAAATAGAAGCAGTCATCAAAAGTCTCCCAACCAAAAAAAAGCCCAGGGCCAGATGGTTTTAGTGCAGAATTCTACCAGAAATTCAAAGAAGAGCTAATACCAGTACTCCTCAAATTGTTCCACACAATAGTAGCAGGAGGGACATTGCCAAACTCGTTTTATGAGACTACAATTACCTTGGTACCCAAGACACACAAAGACACAACTAAAAAAGAGAACTACGGATCAATATCCCTCATGAACATCGATGCAAAAATATTCAACAAAATACTGGCAAATCGAATCCAAGCACACATCAGAGAAATCATCCACCATGATCAAGTTTGGCTTCATCCCAGGAATTCAGGGATGGTTCAACATATGAAAATCCATCAATGTAATCCACCATATAAACAAACTGAAAAAGAAAAACCACATGATCATCTCACTAGATGCTGAAAAAGTCTTTGACAAAATCCAACATCCCTTCATGATAAAGGTCTTGGAGAGATCAAGAATAACAGGAACATACCTAAACATGATAGAAGCAATATACAGCAAACCAATAGCCAACATCAAACCACTCTGAGATACCATCTTACTCCTGTCAGAATGGCTAAAATCACTAACACCAATGACAGTCTATTCTGGAGAGGATGTGGAGAAAGAGGAACACTCCTCCATTGCCAGTGGGAGTGCAAACTTGTACAGCCACTTTGGAAATCAGTATGGTATTTTCTCAGGAAAATGGGAATCAGTCTAACTCAAGATGCAGCAATTCCTTTCTTGGGCATATACCCAAAGAATGCACATTCATACAGTAAGGACATCTGTTCAACTATGTTCATAGCAGCATTATTTGTAATAGCCAGAACCTGGAAGCAACCTAGATGCCCCTCAACTGAAGAATGGATAGAGAAAATGTGGTACGTTTGCACAATGGAGTACTACTCGGGGGGCGGGAGGGACAAAAAACAATGGAATCTTGAAATTCACAGGCAAATGGATGGAACTAGAAGAAACCATCCCGAGTGAGGTAACCCAGTTACAAAAAGATAAACATGGTATGTATTCACTCATATATGATTTTTAGACATGGAGCAAAGGATTGCCAGTCTACAGTCTACACTGCCAGAGGAACTAGGAAACAAGGAGGATCCCAGGAGAAGATTGCATAGTCCCTCCAAGAAGGGGAGGAGGACAAGAACTCCTGAGCAAAATGGGAGCACGGGGTGGGGTAGAAAGGAGGTGGGAAGGGTAGAAAGGGAAGGGGAGGAGAACAAGAGAACCGAGACAGGGGAGGAATAGAGGAGGGCAAGAAAGGAGATGTCTTGATAGAGGGAGACCATACATGTTTGGAGAGAGGTCTGGCACAGGGAATACGTTAAGGAATCCACAGGGATGACCCCAACTAAGAATCCAGGAGTGGTGGAGAATATGCCATTGATGCCCTTCCCCTATAATGAGATTGATGTCTACCTTGGTTACCATTCCTAGAGCCTTCATCCAGTAGCTTGATCGAAGCAGAAATAGGCACCCACAGCTAAGCACTGAACCATACTCCTGGAATCCAGTTGTGGAGAGGGAGGAGGGATGAGCAAAGGAGCCAAGACGGGGCTGGAGAAACCCACAGAAACAGTTGACCTGACCTAGTGAGAGTATGGAGACCCTAGTCATAAAGCTGGGGAACCAGCATTGGACTGAGCCAAGCCCTCTGAATGTGGGTGCCAGCCAGGAGGCACAAATGCACTTTGGGAGCCCATTCCCTATGGAGGGTTACTGCTGCAGCCCAGATACAGCAAGGAGGGCCTTGGCCTTCCCCTAAATGATATGATGGACTTTGAAGGTCCCCTATGGAGGGCTTCACTATCCTGGGGAGGAGTTGGGGGATGGGTTGCGGGGGTGGGGAACATGGGAAGATGGGAGGGTGAGGATATGTAAATATGAGTAGTAATTACAGAATAAAATAAATTTTAAAGAAAACAAAACAAATGCTGGCATCCATATAGAGAAAAGGGAACTCTCATACACTACTGGTAGGATTGCAAATTTGTAAAGTCATCATGGAAAACAATATTGCATGTTCTTCAACAAAGTAGAATTGCCATATTATCCTGTTATCCTGAAACTAGGTATATATGAAAAAAATATAATCAGTGTGTTAAAGAGACACGTGTATCCCTATGTTAATAGTAATTAATAAAGCCAAGATATGGAATAAACTGCTGTCCACTGATCCATAATGTTCAATGAAAATGTGATAGAGAAACAACGGAATATTATTCAACCACAAAGAATGAAATTCTGTCACTTGCAGTAGCATAGCTAGACCTGGAAGATATCATGTTAAGTAAAATAAGTCAGATGTCTTAATTAGGGTTTTTGTAGCTGTGAAGAGACACCATGACCACAGCAACTCTTATAAAAAAAAACACTTAATCAGAGTGGCTTGCTTACAGTTTCAGAGGTTCAGTCCATTATCATTATGGTGGGGAACATGGCTGTGTGCAGGCAGAAGTGATATTGGAGTAGTAGCTGACACTCCTTATGACTTTCAGGCAACAGGATGTGGACCTCAGACACTGGGTAGGATCCTGAGCATAGGAAACCTCAAAGTCTCTTCTGATATATATGTGATCTACTTTTTGATTTTGATTTTTGACAGTTAAGAGATTACATAAACCTCAGAAGAGATTTTGAACTTTGGGCTTTAAAACATTGCTGAGACTGTAATAGACTATTGGGACTTTTGAAGTTAGACTAAATGCATTTTGCGTTATGATATTGTGACAGGCTTATGGGGGCCAGGATGTACATTACCATTTCAAAACCAACTGAACAAACTCCAAACTCTGCATCTCCATGTCTGATGCCTTAACACTCTTCAGATCTCCAACTCCATTCAGCTTTGTTGACTGCAACAACCTGTTTCTCTTGGGCTGGTTCCATACCCTGTTAGCAGCCTTTCTCTGCAGGTATCATGACTCTGGTATCTTTAGCATCTTGAAGTTTCCAAGGCAATACAAGCTTCAACTTTATAGCTTCATGAAATGGCCTTTATAGGCCTCCATTCTGAGACACCCCTGGCACATGCCTGGCCCTAGTGGCTTTCTTTAGATGTAGAGGCAAATGCTATAACCTGTTTCTTCTATCCTTAACTCTAAAGCCAGAACTACATGGCCAAAGATGCCAAGTTCTGCTGCTTAGAAGGAAGGATTGAAACATGGTCCATTCATTCAGTTACATCTTCACTAGCTTTCTGTCCTTCACTGCCTAAGCTTGGATGTCCTGAAACTGGATCTCTCTACCCGGCTGGCCTCAGATTCAGAGATCTGTCAGCCTCTGCCTTCCCAGTGGTGGGATTAAAAGGTGTGCCTCATCATACCCAGCGCTAAGCTGGGTGGGATCTTTCCCTGAGGTCACCACTTCCTTTATTCTATTTCTTAATCTGTTTATCTCCTGAAACACAGGACTTAGTTCCATTCCACTTAATGGTATTCTTTTTCTCCTCAGACTTTACATTTTGTAATTTCCCCTGCTTACACCTTTTCATTATAAATCTTTGTTAGAGTTACCACTAATAGCCATAGGACAGAATCTATACTAGGCTGTTTGGAGATTTTTTTTTTCTGCAAATACAAAAGTTCCAAAACTCTTCATTTTATTCTCAGGCAGACTCCTCAGACAAGGGCAAGAAGCAGCAATTTCTCTCACCAAAATATTACATAACCAGTCTCTAGGCCACATACTAACATTCTTCTCCTCTGAAACATCTTAATCCCTATAGTTCATTAAATCACATTCAGCACCACTGTCTTCATGCTCCTACTAGTATGGCACATTGAACAACACTTAAAGCATGCCACTACTTTCTTAACCCAAACCCCCAAAGACCATATTACTCCAAACAAAAACATGGTCAGGCCTATCACAGCAACACTCCAGTCCCTGGTATCAACTTTTTAAAGGGGTTCTATTGCTGTGAAGAGACACCATGATCACTGCAACTCTTATGAGGAAAATATTTAATTGAGGGAGCTCTCTTACAGTTTCAGAGGTTCACTCCATTATATCATCATGACAGGCAGCCATCATGTCATCATGCAGGCAGTTGTGGTGCTGGAGTAGTAGCTGAGAGTCCTACATCTTACAGGCAACAGGAATTGGACCTGAGGCACTGGGTGGGATCCTTAGCATAGGAAACCTCAAGACCTACCCCCACAGTGACACACTTCCTCCAACAAGGCCACACCCACTCAATAAATCACCCCTCCTAGTAGTGCCACTCCCTTGAGCTTATGGGGTCCGATTAGATTCAAACTACCACACCAGAGTTAGAAGGACAAAGACCATATGCTCTCATTTATAGTTGGAAGTTAAAAAGTTGATCTCACAGAACCACAATAGTGGTTCCCAGAAGCTGAGAAGGGAGACAGGAAGGAATTGAAGAAAGAATGATCAATAATATGGGGGTACAATCAAAGAAGGAATTATGTTCCAAGCCAGCAGGATGATTTTGGATGACAGACAGACAATGTATATTTGAGGAGATAGATGTCCTGAATACCCTGGTCTGATCATTACTCACTATACCTATGCATTGAAATGTCACCTTGAACTCTGTAAATATTTACCATCTTTATGTATCAGCTAATATTTAAAAACCTTTAAAAGCAAATAATTGTTAAAAAGTCCCCAGGGAGAAAATAAAGTGCAAATACTATATAGACTGGGTGTGTGTGCCTGTCTACCTGTAATCCCAGCATCCAAGAGGCTAAAAGACAGGAAGATAGCAGCAAGTTCTAGGCCAGCCTGGTCTACATATGCAATTCCACATCAGCCTGGTCTATATATAGAACCATACACCAGCCTGGTCTACATGTAGAATTCCAGGCCAGTTCGGGCTATTTGGAAAGACCTCATCAAAACAAAGCAAAACAACAACAACAACAACAACAACAACAACAACAACAACAACAAAATAAGCCAAACTTAACAAAACCAAAAAAAATTGTCATTTTGCATATTGTTACTCCTTCAATGACCCAGGATGATGCTTTTCTTGGATCCTGGAGCAGCCAGGGAAGGGTTGATCTTGCTGCAGGGCTACTGACAAGTGCAGGGTGGTGTCCTGACTGAAAGTCATAGGAGTCTTACAACTGTAGACATTCCATGTTCTGTCCTATGACTAGCACTGCTCTAGACACTGGGAACTGAACACTAAACTGGAGACAACTATCTACCTTCTCATGAAGATTGCTTTGGCAGTGATAGGGAGCCAACAAAAAATTAAAGAAATACAGAAAACGTTAGATGAAGATAAAGATACAGAGAAAATCAAATCAGGAAGAGGCAGAATAGAGTCCCTGGAATAGGGCCTGGAAAGAACTGAGAGAATGAACCCTGTTGGTATTTGCTGTTTGGGGCAGAGGGGGACAGCTGTTGCAAATGCCCTGAGGCACAGGCATAGATCACTTGCTTGAAGGATAACAAGAATACCCACCCCTCCTTACCTCATTATTCAGCTGTGTAGAAGTCTAGGAGTTTAGAGACTCTCTTGTAGGGCAGATGGCAGCAGTCTTATAGATTGAGGACGTCTTTTATACTGAGGGGTATCGAGTCCAGGAAGCTATGGCCAGGCGTATGCTTTCATCGAATCATTCTGGATGTCACACAGAGAAGGAAGCCTTGGGGGCAAAGGTGGGAGAAAGGAGACAAGAGGACAAGAGACTATTTAAAAAACTCAAAGGGGAAAGAAAAGTGGTGGCTTGGAGCCTGGCAGGGAGTGTTGGAAATCTGAAGAGTGGGGAAGAGGGGTGGGGTGTAGAAGAGCCCAAGGCATCACAACCACAGTGTTTGAGCCAAGACAAGTTGACCAAGGGTGGGAGACTACCCTGGCCTGAGACTCCGGGACCACTGAAGCTTCAACATGTCAAAAAATGTGTGCTCCCTGGAGGCCCACAGTCTCTCTGAACACTATCTGAAAATCTATCCAGATATGAGCGTTGGGCGTTGTTGGCATACACTTGCAAGTCTGTTACTTAGGAAGCAGAGGTAGGCAGACGGGAGGAGTATAAGGTCATTTTGGGCTACATAGGACCCTGTCTTTTGCAGGATGAGGGACTCCCATTAATATTGAAGCCTTAGGAATCCTGCCAGTCACTGCTGCCTACTGAACATTTATAATTTGGAGATCAGAATGTGTTTCTGCAGAGTGAGGGTTGAGCATGAATGGGACTGAGACCTGAGACAGGACAGATTGGAGAAGAGCACTGAGCCCTCACAGAGCTGCCAATTTGCTGTGAATACTCCCGATTACAGGACAGTCAGAAATAAGGGAGGAAATTGGTCACCAGATGGCAGTATGTCCCTAGAAATGTCTGATGGCCCTGTAACCCCGGGGGAAATAATCCCCATTATCAGGTTATTATTCTCGTCTCTTCTACAGCCAGGTGCCTAGACCCCTGGAGCTGGGGTGAACCTGTCACCCTGAGGTGGTTCTGATTGTTCTCGGACAAATCTTCCGAGATGCCTGGGATGCCTGGAAAGGTCGGTTCTTCCCAAACAAGTCCTAGATTTGCAACAGGGGGCTTCCCTTAGGCCTTTGAACACCTCAGCACAGTGCCTTTAAAAATATATAGAATGGTACACGCTGGATTATGAAAACAAACAAACAAACAAACCCAAATCAGTCAATGTTGAAATGTGGTGAATATTTAATAAAACGTGGTGAGATAAAAGCCTGGGGCAAACCTCTTACCCATTGTGATTGTGGAACAAATGTGGGTTAGAGGATATTTCAAGGTATTTACAATTGTCCTGGGATGTTTGCCACTTATTACCGAGTTACACAATCTTCATTTTAGTTAGAGATCAGTGAAAACAAAGATTCGTCTTTTCCCTTCACACACACACACACACACACACACACACACACACACACACACACACACGACTTTTTGTTCAGTTAGTTCATGGATCTCTTCAGTCTGTCTGTCAAGCCAGTCAATATTGGGAGACCCCAGCTTAGCAATCATTAGCAATCAATACTTCCAAAATGAGTTAAAGTGGAGGTTGCTGAGGGTGTCTGTTGTGAGTCCTTACATGACAACTACAGCACAAAAGCTGACAGCTTGGGCAGTTTTCCCTCTGGCAGTTGGGGCTCATGGTAGCGGTGCTTCAGCCAGAGCAGGCAACCAACTATTTAAACTCTATCTAAGAAGGCAAAGGATGAGGTCAGGCTGGAGTTCTCGGACCCTGTGCTGGTTCTGAGGGTTGCTGGATTCATGATTAAATGCCAGTGGAGACATCAGAGTGATTCTGTTGTAATTTTGTCTGCCTGTCATAGGTTTTGTCAACTGGGGGCAGGGAGGGGACCATGTTCAAACACGTTATAGAGGCCTCACCCAACTTGAAGAGGGAAGGAATTGGTTTCAGGGCTTTGGCACACCCTTCTTTTTGTGGTATCCTCCCCTGATCCTCCTTGTCAGTCCTCCCTCCCCTCCCCTTCTTCCCTTGTCAGTGGAGCACTAGGATATCTGTGTCACCTCAGCCCTTCCCTTTATTCTTTGCCAGCTGTGATGGTTAATAGTGTCAGGATCTAGAATCGCCTAGAAGACAAACCTCTGGGCATATCTGTGGGGAATTTTCTAGAACAAGGTCATTGATATGGCAAGACCTATTCCATGTGTGGATGGCATTATTCGATGGCTTGGAGTCCTAAACTTAAACAGAGAAAATTAGTCAAATGCCAGCATTCATCTCCCTCTGCCTCCTGACTGTGGATGCGATGTGACCAGTTGCCTGAAGCCCCTGCATAACTTTCTATGATGGCCTACAACTTCAAACCATGAGCCAACATTAATTCTCCCTCCCTCCGTCCCTCCCTCCCTCCGTCCCTCCGTCCCTCCCTCCGTCCCTTCCTTCCTTCCTTCCATCCGTTATTTGACAAACCAATACTCTAGCTCAGTGTGAGCTGCTTCCTATGGGCTTCTCTGCTCCTTCTTCATTGCTTCACCCAAAGTCAAGGTTAATTCACTCAGTCCCAGGAAGGATGCAACAGCTGCTGTAAGCCAGTTAATTTCAGTAGTTAGAGAAAAAGCAATGGCTTTTGAAACCCTACACCATTCTTCTCAAAACAACCCCTTCACCTCTAGGCCTTCCCATAATTCCTATCTCCTACCCTGCTTTACTTTCTTCTTGGCTAAAATTGAGTATTTACCTTATTATTGTCTGTGTCCCCAATAACATGCTTGCTTCATAAGGGCCAGTCTCTGCAATGCTTAGCACAGCCTTGGGTTTGTAATAATGTTCAGCTAACACTGGCTAAAGGGATGAACAGACTGGACTGGGATAGGAGTGCCGGCAATTCTTGAATTTGAAACTTTCTGTCTTTTGTTCACTATTGCTTCTCATCGATACCATGAACATAGAAACACCGTGGGTGAGTTACACGGGGTTATTTTATGGAACAAGATTGATAGAACAAGTCACTTCCCTTAGCACAAATAAAAGTCCTTTAAAATATTTTTCCTAAAGCATCTGTTTTATCATCATGCACAGGATGCCGATCATTTTATTTTCATGTCCCGTCATCTGCACACCTAGGGCACAGCTTCCTGGGGGCTCATATGTGGGGGATCACTGAACAGTCCCTGATAGGACTCCTGAAATGGGCTTCCCAGGACATTGAAGCCAGCAGGGGGCAGCAGCAAGCAACTACAGCCCCAAATCAGCAGAGTCCCTGCCTTTTCTTTTATCTGCTGTGTACTGGACTGGCCTGACATATCAACACCTTTTACCATTGATTGGGAAGCTATCTCAGGACCTCCCAGAAAGTTCACTTCCCAAGCATAGACAGCAAAGCGGTCGTTTAGCAAGTTGCCTCAGGTATGTCATGATTGGATTTTTTAATGTTTATATTAAATATACACTTACATTTTTGTGGTGTGTGTGTGCGTGTGCGTGTGCGTGTGTGTGTGTGTGTTTGATTTGGGAGGGGTGCCTCACACGGTAGCCCAGGCTGGCCTAGAACTTACTATGTGGATCAGGCTAGACTTGGGCTAATAGCAGAAACCTTCCTGCCTCAGCCTCCTGAGTGCTGAGTTGACAGGTACGAGCTGCCATACCTGGATTTATACATCTTAATGCAGTTAACAGTGCAAAGTGACCTGGGAAATGTCTAGCATCCATGCCAAGAAGTGCAACATCCTCGGAGTCTCAAATGGCCCTGAGCCGTACAGCCCACATTCTTCCCTCTGTCTTCTTACGATCACTGCCTTCCCCTTTCCCTTCACCTTTACACACAAATGTGTGTCCTCAGCACTATACCTTAGGCTTTGCCATTTGGAGTGTGGAATTGAACTCAGAAACTTCTGAGCACTAAACAAATACTTTGCCGTTGAGCTATAGCACCAGTCCAACTGTTTTTTTTTTTTTTTTGTCTGTTTTACAACTTCCATCTTTATAAAAATGAAATCCTAAGGAATATTGTGTCTACCTTCCTTTGTTGAACACTAGAAGCACCAATATTGTTGTTGGCAGCTATTGTTTGCTGATTTTTTTCCTGCATAGGATGTCATTAAGTAAAATTTCCATAACCTATTTATCAATTTTTCTTTAATTTTTCTGTTTTTTTGTTTTTGTCTTTTTGGCTACACTGAGTGTACTGTTCAGTTGATTCTCTTGCTTGTCTTCTGATAGGCCCCTATGCTAATATTTTCTGGAGAGTATATCTAGTGGCAAGATTGCTAGATTCAGGAGTACATAGCTGAAGTTGTGCTAGATAGAGACACATTGTTTTCCAACTATATACACACATTTATGCCCCACCAATTCACTGACTTTCTACTCTACCATGTTGTTGTTGACATTTGACTTTGTCTAACTTTTAAAGTTTAGCCAGTGTCCACCATGGGTAGTGGGAACTCGTGCTCACTGAGGCTTTGTTAAGTCTTACCCTCTCCCTCTTCCTCTCCCTTTCACTCTCTAATTCTTCCTTTCTCTCTCCCTTTCCCTTTCTTCCCCTTTCTCTGTGTATGTGAGCGCACGTGTGCCCGTGGAGGCCTTGATGTGGTCTTTGGACTGACTCTACATTGCTTTCTGAGGCTGTGGCTCTCACGTGGTCTGGAGCTCACAGGCTAGGCTCAGGCAGAACCACGTGTCTCCTCTCCCCCCAGCACTAGGATTATAAGCAGGCGCTACTGCAGTCATCTTTCTCATGTGCATTACGGGAACTGATTCAGATCCAATGGTTCTGTGACAAGCACTTGACCAACTGGCCTGTCACCTCATCCCATCTAAGGTCTTTGAACATGGTTTTGTTTATGTTTTCTGCTGAAGTATAAGTCATCTGTTTTATGTGTGTATGAATGATTCCAATAAAGGAGCGGATGAACACACCAACGTATTCCTTCATTTGTTCACTTCAAGATGAGATTGTCAGACACAACATATTTAAAAAGACGGTCCTTGCCCCATGCCTTTGCGTTTACTCCTCAGCCGTGTACTAAGTGATCACTGATGTGTGAACTTACACTGGCGTGTACTACTTGGAACCATCGATCCACTTTCCTATCCTTACTCAAATACCTCCTATCTCCAAATCTACCACTGCAGAGCGAATGTTGGTGTGCTGTGTGTGGTACAGCACATTGAGCTACCTTGCTCTCCAGTAGAGCCAGGGCTGGTCTTTGCTCTTAGCTTCAGCAGAAATGAAAACATGGCGCGGCATAGTCTCCTTTCTTCCCCCCCCCCCCGACTCATTGTGTGTTGGGAGTCTTTTCATAAAAATCTACTTGGTAGAAACAGGCTGCTTATGTAATTCTTGCTCCTTTCTTTCAGTCTCAGAAGATTTGAATTAAAAAAATCTTGAATTTTCTTCAGGAAAAAAAGGCTTTTTACAATATGCATATTTAATAGAGTGGAAAAGAGAATAGAGAATAACGATCCTTAATGTCTTAGTGTCCCATTTACAAACAAGCCCAATGAGTCGTTCAAACAAACTCTACACTTTGTGCTAATTTGAACAAGATAATATAAACCGGTAGAGTGCCATGTGCCTCTGTCCCTGCTACACCATGTCAGTCTCTTGGTTGACAGCTGCCATGTCCTTCCTCACTCTTTCTAATATTTCTGTAATGTTCATCTACATTTCCTTACATACCAGTAACCTCAATAGTGACAAAATTCAGCATTAAGGAAAATGGGGTAGGTTTTTTTTTGGGGGGGGGGAATCTTCCCTACCTTGTGTCAACCTGAAAGATTGAGCATCCCCATGGAAATCTTGATGGATAAATGAGTTTGGAGATTAAACATGCTATTTTCTCAAACAATGTCTTAAAAGTCAAGAATAGAATCTTTTAAACACAAGAAATCCCACCAGGCCAGCTGATACAGCTTAACTATAAATTATGTTAATGAACCCCTGTAAAAATTCCAATCAAAATAAGACTCCATAGACCCCCCAAACATTATAGGCTATTACCAATACTTGGCTTTCACTCATGAATTTGACTCTAAGACCCTATTGTTGAAGGAACCAAATACTTGAGTCACAGAATATGGAGGAAGCAAGCTGGTACTCACCTGGAAACTTCATCTCTATTGGCTAGTTTTCATGGCGCTGTAGAGCGGTATGCCTACTACCAGAAGGGAAAAAGTAACCATCAGTCTCACTTAGGTATGAACTCTGCAGGTTACAACAATAACTGCCCTGACAAGATATACCAACTGGTGCAATAGCGGTATGAATATTATTGGAGTAGCCAAGCACTTTTTGAACAGATCCCAGAGCTTCTTAAATCCCATAGCTAGCACAGTTAAAGTAGGCAACAACCTGTGGCTAGACAGATCATAGGTGCTAGGGGAGAGCACGGTGCTATTACTCTGCTAGATGGATGTAGTACTAAAAGGAATCCTAGTGACTTACAGATGTATACATCAGTGCACCTCTCAACTCTCACCAGAAAAGATTCTTCCTGCAATAGATGGGGATTAACATAGGCAATTAACTTACAACAGTTCAATGTTCAGAGAATAAGAGACCGTGGAATGCACATTCTGAAATGGGATATACATATGACACCCCCAAGACTTATGAATATTCATAGAAGAGGGGGCAGAAAGATTTTAAGAGCAAAAGATGGTGGATAACATCAATGAAAGAGTATTTTTCAGACACAACAGGGTATTTGCACATATGAATTCAAAGTGATTGTCATCACGTGCACAAGACTAGCCCAAGGTGAAGCCAGACAAAATCCCATCATGGAGAGGGGAAAGCAGGCATGAAATCCTAAAACTGGCTGAGGAGCTATTGGCAATGGCTAGCTTCTAGGAGAGGGAGAAGGGAGAGTCAGTTTCTTTTAATGATGTGACCCCTTCTAAGTTGACCACTCTCCAGGGCAGGACCCATTCCCAGGACTAGTTGGGCAACACAAACTAGACTCAGTGGGCTAGGGTGGGAGAAGAAAACTCAAAGTTGGGTGGGTAAGAAGAGAGGATGGAGAGGTGAGTATGGGAGGAGCTGGGGAAGAGGGGAGTGTGATCAAAATGTTGTATAACATCTCAAAGAATTAACAAAAATGTATTTTTTAAAAGATCCAGGCAAGAAGAAGGTGGGGGTGAGGATGGTCAACAAAGAGAGTATTCGGATAAAAGCATACATTGGCAGTGTCCTAATGATAGCCAATGTGAACGGCTGTGAATTTTGGAGCTGCTTCTTTCTGGTTAGAGTTTCAGGCTTTTCTAAATTCCTTGGACCTCCATTGTGAGCTGCAGCATTGATTTTGCTCTTCCTTGGGACATTTTCTTCTAGCCCTTTCTTAACAAGGTTCTAAATAAAGCATCCAACATACCCAGGGAGGAAACCCAGATTATGGCTCAAGATGACCATGAAGCAGCAGGATTCTTCTTGGAGTTGATTCCAGTGTACCACACTGACCTTATTTGAGAGTTGCCTTGCCTGATGGCATCAATGTAGGCAAGCTAGGTGTTCAGCCACTGAAGTTGGCCTGGCCCATCTTTCACCAATTCCTTCACATAAGGTTGAAGGCTACATTTAAAAACTGGAGAGTACATATGTCATAGACTGTCTTTTCATTTTTACTCCTAAAGCCCAGGGTTTCTCACTCTAGTTGGATATGACCAATCTGTACATCACCAGACACCTTCTAGAACTCAAACAAAACAGATTTGGGGGGAATATAGCCAGAAAATCAACACTTGGTGATTGAAGAGCATTTTGAAGTATTTCAGACTCACCCAAATGATGACTGAATGCCT
This sequence comes from Cricetulus griseus, assembly GCF_003668045.3. Classification (NCBI taxonomy): domain Eukaryota; kingdom Metazoa; phylum Chordata; class Mammalia; order Rodentia; family Cricetidae; genus Cricetulus; species Cricetulus griseus. The sequence continues at coordinate 33,968,772 of NC_048596.1, read as the reverse complement.
GATCAAATTAGGGCGAGTGTGCCCAACCTTTATTAAATCTTTCAGCTTTGAAGAGCATTTAGCTTTTGGTAACATGACACACCTGAGAAATGATCTGGGTGGCTTGAACAAATGAAAGAAATGTCATTTGAAACAACAACAAAAAATTCCAGAAGCAAGCAATACAAGGCTGGTACAATGATCACCATGACCATCAGACATCATGTAATGGCAACTGCTCTTTTTGATGTTTAGTAAATCCTGGACCAAGTGAACAGATTATAGAAAATGCTGGGGAGGATGGAGAGACTGCCTCTGTGGGCAATGTGAGAGAAGAGGAAAAGGAATTCCCTTTAAAGAGCAGAGGTTGGGAATTTCCACACACATGTCCACAGATTTCTGAACTGAATTAGTATCTTTAAATTGGTCTCCAGAGAGGTTGCAACCCAGCAGTGTGTGAGCATCCCTGTCTCACTAACCTTATTTGGCAGTATTTGGCCTCACCTCCATATACCCAGTGCCCTCATGCCTTCTGTTCTGTTTTCTATCAAGCTCTAGTTTCAGGAATCATAAAAACAAACAAACAAACAAACAAAAACAACAAACAAACAAACAAAAAACCCCACCTAATAACCAATAAAACCTGTAACTCTGAAGTGATTTATGTATTTAAACAATTGTCAAGGTCATCCAAATTTGATCACTTTGTATCTGAAGAGCTTTGTACTTTCTCCACACAAGGATTAAAATGTTATTTTATTATTATATTTTATACATTCATTTTATTATCAGAGAGTTGGGTTTTTCACATTGTTTTTAACTTCTGGGAGTTTTTCTTATATTTTCAGCACATTTAATAATTGTCATTGGGTATGGTGATGTACAATGGTAATCCAAGCACTTGGGAGACTAGGGGAAGGGAATTGCAAGTTGAGACAAACCTAGTCTAGCAAGATCTTGCCTCAAAAAAAAACAGATAAACAAATAAATGAACAAACAAACCCCCAAACAAATATAAATTGAAATTTTAGATTAAAAATTTGTATAGATTCATTGTGCATAAAAGAGATCAGTTTATTGCCTGTCATGGTTACTACAAACTGATCTTCCAACTCAGTGTTTTATTATTTCGATACACTGATTCTACTATTTATTCCATGTAAATGGAGTTCTTAATTGGTGTAGATAATAAAAAACTGGAGTCAGATATAGAAGGAAATGCTGGGAGATCAGAGACAAGGAGCAAGCCACTGCCACACCTTACCTCCTTAGCATCCCAGCAGACAAGAGAGCGAGTTCCTGTTTCTCCCTACTTATATCCTGTTTCTAACCAGCTAGCTCTGTGCAGACCTCTAGACCTCTATGCTTAGCTAGTGGCAAGCTCCATTCTCTGTCCTTCAGACAGGCTTTATTTGTACAGCAAGATATCACCACAATTCTACCTACTATAGTTAGTTCCTGGCTACTTGACACAAACCTAGACACACCTGGGAGGAGGGAACCTCAACTGAACAATCAGATCTATCAGCTTGGCCTGTGCAACACGCCTGTGGGGCATGTTCTTGACTACTGACTGATATGGGAGGGCCTGCCCACTGTGGCCAATACCATATGTGGGTAGGTAAGCCCGGGCTGTGTAGGAAACGGAGCTGAGCAAGTCAGGAGGGTGAAGCCAGGAAGTGGTGCTCCTCCATGATCTCTTGCTTCATTTCTTGCCTTCCTGCTCTGGCTTCTCTTGGTAATGGACTGTACCTGTCAGTTAAAATTAACCCCTTTCTTCTCCAAGTAGCTTTTGGTCATGGCGTTTATCACAGCAACAGAAAAGCAAACTAGGACAGACTTATTTGTACTTTTCATTTAGTTATGCTTTACTTTTGTTCTTGGTTCAGAAACCTAATATGGTCCCTTACCATAGGCATTTGTTTTATTCACTTTAAATTCTTGTTCCCAGAGTCCTGATTTAGATGAGTTCATGTGTGTGAGTTCAGGTGAGTTGGAGAATGGGAGGAGTGAGTCCCAGGAAGGAGCTCTTGGTAGTCACAGAACCATTGCTGCTCTTTGTCATTTGTTGCCATCTTGTCAGGTAACTCTCTCAGTGTCACCCCTTGAAAGTCCTTGCAAAAAGTTGCTGGGGAGGGAGCCATTCCCTTGGGTCATTAGCAATGGTTTGGGGATTGAAGGGAGGTGGATTCCATTCATTCTGTGCCTCTCTTCATTCACTATTACCCTGCAAGACACTGGAGTCTGTGCCCTGTGTTGCCCTGTGGACACCCACAGGGAATGTCTAGGAAAGTGCAGGAAATGGTGCAGTAGAGTCAGTTAGTGATTGCCCTGAACAGCCTGGAGGGAATGTGTGTGTGTGTGTGCTGACTTTAACCAGCCTTCCTCCAACTTTTCACTGTTTCCCAAGGTTGCCTGCCATTCCCAAAGGGGCAGCACCCACCCGGACATTTTGATCTACTGTCCAGGGCTCATATCTCCCCTTGGCTCATGAGTTTCTCCAGCGTTGAGCAGTAACCAGAGTACTAGATTCTTAAGACTGCTGCCAAAACATTGTTTGAAATTAGATAATGTAGCAAGACAGAAATGTATTCTCTCACAATTCTCAGGATCACAATTCTTAGATCAGGTGAGGAGAAAAAACAAATTGGACATTTACTTTACAGGGGGACCTCATCTCACACTTCGTTCCCAATTTCTGGTCTTTGCTGGTAATCATTGGAGTTTCTTTGTTCACAGGTGTGCTGCCCCATCCCTGACCCCTGCTCTGTTCACACGTTGCCCCATCTGTGTCTGCATCTTTTCTTCTTATAAAATTATCTGTTGCTCTATCGATTCCAATGGAGTTAATCCAAGATGCTCTCATTTGGAGATCTTTAATTGCATCTTCAAAGATCCTTTTTCCAAGTAGGTTCTTGACAGTTTCTAGGTGGACTCTTTATTGCCACGCATCACCATTTGGGTAGGAGCAGAAACTCCTGAGGGCAGATGGTCCTCTGTTTTCAGTTCATCCCAGCAGGGCATTGTGCTAGCCTGATACTATCCTCACAAGCTCAGTTCCCTTTCCTCTCTCTCACATCTTTAGGAGGTTCTCAGAGCTCTTGTTAAGGAGCCATTTCTCAGTCTGGCTTGCAGGGAAGCCATGCATTTGTCTCAAGTCCTATGACCCGCTCTGTCTTCTGTCAACCTTAATAGAGACTTAATAGACATGCCGAGCTGGGCCAGAGTATATAAAAATCTATAAGCCATTAACTATAGCTATATTAAACTAATAAGAATCAATTCCCACACTTGCCTTCAAAGCAAGCTGGGCCTCAGAAGCGACCTGAAAAATGACAGTCCATAGCAGAGCTTGTGATCAGAGGAGGCTGGCCAGGAGTGCCAGCTCCCCAGAGCTCACATTGTCCAACTCTCAGGAAAGGGCTCCTGGCTTAGCCTTCGGAGGCTGCTGCTTCTGTGTTGAGGCCATTCCTTAACACCCAAGTGGAGGCCTAGGAAGGATTTAATGGGGAATTAGTAATGGCCAAGCTCCTAAAGTAATTGGGCTTGAAAATGCCCCAGTTTTGCTTTTCTAAATGGCCCTGGGCTGCATTATACCTATTGATCTCCCTGAGCTTTCGCAGCCTGTAAATGATGAGCCTTTTAGCGCTCTCCATGACTGAAGGGCGCACCACTGTGAGAACAGCTCATTTCATTTTTTTCGATTTATACAAAAGATGCTGTGGCCCAAGCCCTCTAGGCACCCATCTCAATACATAAATATGCCAATTAAGCTAAATGGAGATCCTGCAGGTTAAAAGTGCCTGGTAAAAGATGGAAGCTTTTTCCAAAGCCAGAAGAAAGATGATCCGCAGAGGGAATGCCAAATCAACAAAAGTGGGGTTGTGCCAAACTGTGAAGGTCAAAATAGAAAAATAAACAAAATAAAAAAGGAACTAAGGCTTCTACGTTTCCAAACAATTGTGGGGAAAATATCTGTAAGCTGTAAATGCACTCCTTTAGATTTTGTTTTGTTTATTTGTATGTATGTGTGTTTGTCTGTGGGTATGCTTCATATGTACAGGGTGCCCATGGAGATCAGAAGAGTGTATTGAGTTGCCTGGAGTTGGTTCAGAAGGTTGTGAACCACCCAATGTGGGGTACTGGGAACTGAATTTGGGTCCTTTGGAAGAGCCAAAATTACTCTTAACCACTGAACCATTCCTCCAGCCCAAAACACATGTTTTTAAGCATCTGTGATTATGTATTTTCTTTGCATGTTTCTATGCTAGGGAAAGGGAACAGGGAAAGATGAACTGACTGAGAATTTCTTGTGGACACACCACGTGTTACCATAGTGGGTGTGGGCACAGAGTCAGATTTGATATAGCTTTCCCTTTCATAAATTCATCATCTAATCAGCAGCCTCCTGGGTGAGACAGATAACCACACAGGGACTGGTGAGGTGAATCTGTTTTTAGTTTTCTTTTTCTTTCATTTTTTTTGCAAGATAACCAAATGATTATTATATCCATTGAGATTAAAAAAAATTCTGATCCATAATAAATGACCAGTAGCTTACCTGTCATCCTATCCCTGTTAATTTCAGGCTATTTCTGTAGCCAATAGTACCAAGGAAGCAGAAGTCTAGATCCCAAAAGGGAACACAAGGAACAGGCTGTTTGTCCTCCAGTCTGCAGACAAGTTGGAAAATAAATACTCAATTCTCAACCATATCCATCTCCAAGTCCTGGATGATAAATTTCCACCCCCAACCAGCATTCCTGGATTTTCTCTGATGTTCCCCTTATTCCAGATCTCACACAAATGGAGGGCATATACAGAAAACTGGGCAGTTTTGAAGCTGCAGATGGGAACAGGTGAAAGGAATTTTACCCCCACACTTTCAGCCCTCAGCTCTGTTCTGTTACTGGCTGCAGACAGCACAATCCTCAGGCTTTTCTCCCACTCTTATCAGAAAGCCTTAAAGAAATACAGACTCAACAATGTGACCATCATCCAAATCACTTAACCCCAGGCACTTGGCTCCCTCAACTGTTCCCTCAGCCAGCAGTTTTGTGAGCATTGATTTATCATCCACTCAGCATCAGGCACCTGCCTCCAGTTGCTACCCTGGCCTCTGCTTTCCTTCCCTGTTACACATGGTCATCAGTAACTGCCTTCATCTCCTTGAGACCTCTGATTTTCTCTATTCCCACTTGCCACGAAGGAGTTTCAAAGACCCTTGAATCTCTTCGCCAATTGCAAGACAGAGAATCTGACCCCATTCACTAAAAAACTGAAACAGGAAATCATATTCATTCTCTGGTTTCCATGGTCCCACAGCCTCTTACTCTGTGGTTCCTGTAACCCCTTTCTCCTTTAGTTGTCTCCATTGCCTCTGCTCATCTCCAGTTGGAAAGAACAAGCAATATTTTTCAGTTTCTCTAGACAGATTGTGTAACTCATTTACAGAGTACAGGGCACGTACTGCGTTGGGCCTTTAGCTCATAGTCTCAGACAAAGTCACTGCCTGCTACAAAAGCATTTGAATAACTCTTCTAAGGCTGTATACCTGATTTCTGGAGGGCCAGTTATAACCAAATTATCTTAGATAAAAAAAAATCTGTCATGCTCCAGGGAACTGGAAGTACTGACAGAACTTCAGGTCCACAAGACTGCTGTCTTGATGGATTGTTTGGCAGTGAGGGTTGTTGGGAGGCTGTGTCACAGACAGAGTCACTTAGGGGAGTCTAGCTATTTACCAGGCAGTGGTGACACATGCCTTTAATTCCAGCACTTGGGCGGCAGAAGCAGGTAGATCTCTGAGTTCCAGGGCAGCCTGGTCTACAGAGCGAGTTCCAGGACAGCCAGAGCTATACAGAGAAACCCTGTCTCAAAAATTATAAAATAAAATAAACAACAACAACAAACTGAAAAACCATAAGAAAAAAAAAACCCACAAAAAAGCTAGCCTCTGGTCACAAGGCAGTAAGCGGGGTGGTCCCTACAGAGGCTGTGCAAAGGCCAGGGAGAAAAGCTTAGCCTACTGAATCTTAACTTATTTTCCTATACGGTCTTGACTCCAGGTATCAGTTTCCAAATAGATATTACCACCATTTGCTCAGGGCACCATGGGCTTCTTTGTCTGATACTGTCTATGTGCAGGAGATGCAGAATCACACTGATACATATGCCCAGTCTCCAGCATCAGGGAGGTCTCATTTTCCAGCCAGGAACCCATTGGTTCTGTGGCTTCCCTGATACAATCACATATCTTTATGAGCCTCAGTTTCTTCACCTATAAATGGAGAAATTAATGCGCCTTATTTACTCAATGCAATGTCTGAAGGGCTGGTGGAGAAGTTCTTGTGACACAGAAGTCATCGCAGGCCCAAGACTGTGGAGAAAGGAAAAACATCAATGATTTTTATCCTCAGGGGCTTCTGGGAGATGTTGGGAAGAGGCTTAGAAATGGAGGAGGGTATTACCAATTTGGCTATATTTATCTCTTGGGATTCCTGTTTGCAAAGTATTTACTGAGCAAATTCGCAATGAGACTGTCTATCTTTATCATGCCCAATGGTAGAATAAGGAATAGGGATGAGAATGGCAGGAAGGCGGATCATAACTCAAGAGTAATAGCTCTCAAATAAAAAGAATTGCCATCTGGGCATGGTGGTGCCTGCCTGGGATCTCAGAACTTGGAAGGCTGAAGCAGGAAGATGGTGAGTTCAAGGCCAGCCTGGGCTGCTGGGAGAATCTGTCTCCTCAGACAATGGTAACAATAACAAAAGATGCCAATAATACATTAGTAGTAGTAATAATGGACAGAGTTTTCCAACACTGGAGTTACAGCACTCATTGATGGAGTGTCCTCGGTAGGAAATGCTATAAAAAGGCATTCAGAGAATGACGGAATTTGTATTGTTTTCCTCCGGCCCATCTGCCTGACCTTTCTGTGGGGCTCTCAAAGTCAGAGCATGTTCTGTCTTCTCTTTCCTTTCATCCACTCTCATTGACCACTTTCCCACCCCTGCTTTGCCTTGGGTCTCTCATCTGATCTCCAGACACTGGATCTGTTGGTGATTGAACTTAGATGGCTCCAATCCCCCAATTCCCAAATGGACCTATCATTTCCCTCCCCAAACCTGGCCCTTCTCCACTTTGTGAGCCAGGACTCAAAGGCATTTCACAGGCTTGTCACTTTCAAAGGGCTCCCCTGCTGAGTTTCAAAGAGGGGAAAAAAAAGCAAGCCAGCAAATACTGTCAGTAGAGGGAGATGTCAGATAAGAGAAGAAGCCTATAGGCAGTGGTGTCAACATACTTTTACATCTATTTTTTTTTAATTCCAAAATAAAGTTTTTAAAATTTGCTGCTTTTTCAACCATGAAAAACTTAATGTTGCTGTTTCATAACCCCTGACAAGGTTTTTATTCCCTGTACCTACGCAAATTCTTTCTGCTATCTTTCCTTATGCTACTGAAGCAAGCTTGCTACTTGGATTTTAATGTCCACAACACTCACATTCACTCCTTTGCATATATGTAGAGGCCACTCCACTGAGCCCTTCAGGGTGTGGCTGAGTCCAAGCTAGACATAGCCATACAGTCAGGCAAGGTAGCTGTGGGGCAGATACCAGGTTTACCAGGAAGCTGGGTCTGTTTCTGTTTCTGCCTTCACGGTTACATGGTCCAGCCATAGAAACTTCATAGCCAGTCTCACTCTTGGTTCCATTCGGTCTTTTATCCTTGTATTTCCATATTTTTCTCCTAGTATAGTTTCTATTATATCACTACATACTTCTTGGAAGCTAATTTAAACCACTTTATAAAAAGGTGGGCAGGATGGATGGATAGATGGAGGCATGAATGGACAGATGATAGCTACTCTTACTGCCATATTAATAGTAAGGCTACTGATACATTTTTACCATTTCTGTCAATTCCACTTGAAGTTTTCCTATAATTTCATTCCTTTCCCCATGAATTCTCATCCCCTGTACTAATTCCTATTACTCATCTCATCTCTAGGTCAGGATAGCATTTGGGCAGTGATAGGCAGGACACTTAAGCTTTCCAGAGAAATCCAACTGAGTGTATTCTAGCCAAGCCGGCATTCATCTCCTCGGCCACTTTTCTGCACTATTTCCATGTCCTTGTTCTGTCCTGGTCTCTATGCTGGAAGACTCACATCTATTTAGTGTCCTGCCCAAGCTGGCAGCCTTCTGGCTTTGCTCAAAAACCAAAACCAATTTCCACCTCAGACCTTAGAGCACTAATGGGTAAGATCTCTCCATTTGGGGAGACTTGAAAGGACTATCCTAGAAGAAAGAATCCCAATAAGTTGTTTCTCGGGAGGAGGGTCACCTGCTAGGAAAAATCTGAGGATGGGAAAAAAGCCATAAATCATGTACACAGCTCCCTTCCCCCCCACTTCATAGTCATCCCCACACAGGTCATTAGCATACCCCTCAACATTTGCTTGTTTACTCTCAAGGGGAGAAATGCCTTTCACTCAGATTCTGCTCAGAACACATGGTTTCATACTTCAAGGGTTCATGCATAAGAGCCACATGAGCCTAGTGATCAGTTGGGTTCACAAGGAGCCCCATCATAGTCTAGAAGAGCTCTCATCCCACAAGCACGCATTGAGTGTTTGCTGCCTGCAAGGGAAACTTAGAGGCCAATGGAGTGGACAGAAGAGCGGGGGAGTAAAGATATCTGTAAGCCAGCACCTCAAGACTCTTCAGGGAGAAGCACTGGAAAGAAACTAGCTATTCAAAATTGACAAATAAAAATGGCAGTACGGTGGTTTGAATGACAATGGCCCCCTATGGACTCATATATTTGAATGAGTCCTCAGTTGGTGGAACTGCTTGGGAAGGATTAGGGTGGGAGGTGTGGCCTTGTTGAAGGAGGTGTGTTCCTAGAGGCAGCCTTTGAGGTTTCAAAAAACTAGAGTCATTCCTACTCTCTCTCTCTCTCTAGTTGTGGATCAGGATATAAGCTCTCAGCTACTGCTCCCTCACTATGCCTGCCTTCTGCCTTGTTCCCCACCAGGATAATAATTATGGCATCTTAAACTGTATGTCTCAAATAAATTCTTTCTTTTATAAGTTGCCTTGGTCATAGTGTCTTATCACAGCAATGGAAAAGTAAGATAAGCAGATATATTGAACTATGATTGGGCTCAGCTTAGGTTGGTATGATAATAGCCAAACTAAATCTTTTCAAATTATATAGGAAAATTTGGTACCATTCAGATCAAGACAAAAGACAACCATGAGCACCACTTTCTCCAGGAAATGTGGTTATCATCAAGCAAGTTCATAATCAAGTCATCAACGGCTAGGAAAAGGTTAGTCCTCAACCACAAGAAGAAGTATGCTGGACAAAGAACCACTAAGTCCTTCCTGGATTCAAATGGAAAGAAGCAGAAAATATAGGTAGCAGTAGAGCAGAATACTAGTAATTTGGCTAGAAAAGACCCTGAGCAGAGAAACCAAAGATTCACTGCGTGGTCTCTTGGTTTTCAGTGGTTGCTTTGTTGCAACACTAAGCTTGTTACTTATACTGTACACAAAACAGAGAACAGTCAATTCTAGCTAACTAGTTGCTCAGCAGCCCTTAGCCTCAAACATTTTATTATAGGATTTCACCTTGTTTGGAGCCTCCTTCCATGATGTGTGCATCTCAGATTCATGATTCAGCAAATTTTCTTTTCAGCCCCTTTGAGTCTGGCAATGACAATGCTTATTCTTTCTTGCTTAGCATTGCGATCTGCTTAGATACCCTGCATGTAAGAGCTGGAGTGTTTCCTCCCAGCCTCTATGCTCAGGCAGTGAAATAGTTCAACTCTGTTCTCTCTGCAGATGCCATCACTCTGTAGCATATTATGACAGTGCACATAACCATGCTTCATAAACAGTAAAGCAATGAACGTGCATTAATTGATGTAATTACAAGTAGCTGTTCCGACTATCTCAAGTTGATCTCTAATCACAATTGCTGTTGTCAGGTCAAATGTGAGAAGAACTCACGCTCCTTGCCTCTGTGATGACTGTGCCAGTCAGGCACGGTGCTGTTGTGACAGCTGGGGATCATCTGGAAATGAGCTCCGCTTCACTGGGCATGTCAGATGGTCATTTAAAAAGCTGGCATCTATGTGTGTTTTTTTTTTTTTTTGAAGACATTAGAACTGGTTTATGTTCAAGAAGCCTATACCTCTTGCTAGGAGAGGGGCTCAGGTCATCAGCTGAGGGCCAGACTTCAAGCCAGGAGTTTGGGGACGCGGTGATGTGATAAATCCCACGGAGGCACTGCAAGGATGGTCAGCCAAGAGAGAGGCGTTTGCAATACAAAGCCAACTTTGACAGGAGACAGGTGGTGATCTTGGCAGCCCATTAGTTTCAGAGAGAGGCAGCCAATGGCCTGTGGGTGTGCTGGCAAGGGGGTACGGTCTTCCCAGAAGGGTTGGTGGTGGTGAGCAAGAACCAGTGATGGCAAGCTCCATGACTTCTCTGCTTGTATAAGTTTGCTTAAACACACGTTAGGTCTCTTACTTTAGCTCTCCCAGGTACTTTCCATCTTCTTTTAGGTCAGCTCATTTGGCTAGCATCCCTAGACTCATGAGAATTCAACCCACCCTCCATTTATCATGCCTGCTATGGAATAAATACATTCCCTCAGAATATTTATTACGAGTTCAATACCTGTTTGACAGGACTAACAAAAATTCACTTCTCTTCTTGCAGTCAGATTCTTGGCTTGTTAGAAGCAGACAGAAATTGTGGAGATGTCACCTTTGCCAAAAGCTGGAGAGGGGAAGGTAAACCCAACAATATCACCCTTTTGCTCAAACTTTCAAGTGACTGTTTTCGTCCTGGGTTCTCTTCTCGAAACTTCAGGTGACCATCTCATTAGTGAGACAAAAGCCACTTTGGTGAGGTTTCCTGAGCAACAACCTCCAATACTCTGTATTCTATTTTTCCACATACGCTTTCTAATATAGGAGATTATTGTAACTATTTATCAACTAAGTAAATATCAGAGACTTTAGATTTATTTAATCCTGAATGCAAGCCTTCGAGGTCTTTGTTATTATCCATTTTCATAGATGATAAAACACAGACGGCTTAAACACAGTCATTGGTTCTGTAATTCCCTGTGCATCCTCTTGTCCTAAGAATGGAAGATACTTAAAAATAGTTGCTGGGGATATTTACCCATGACATTTGTTCCTTGAAGGTAAGGACAGGGTTTTCTAGGTGAACTCAAGGCTTGGCCCAGAGCAGTTAGCACTCCTCTATGTAAAGAATGTGCCAAATATGATAAAAGTCAGGTTCGTTGTTTTCAGAAATCATAGCTCTGGATGTCAGGATGGAAAACACACAGATGGAAAAAGAACAAGACAGCAATTTTAAGTGAAAAGGGTTTTTCTTGCTCCAGCCAGACAGTTCCCACCAGGAAACCTGGGTTTCCTCACTGCTGGAAGTGGAGTTCATGGGCCATGAGCATCCAGAACCTATAAGCTTATTAAAATACAACCATGCAAAGGACACCTTATACCCACCCATTAATTTGAATTACAATGCAATTTTCTGGTTATTCAATGTCATGTTAAAATTTGAGGAGTATCCTTGCTGGGGTCACCTTGACCTCCATCTCCTGTCTCAGTACAGGGCCAACTCCTATAACTGACCAGAGTGCAAAGGAGACCACAGAGATGTAACCCCTGCTCATTCTTTGGCCTCAGTGGGAATGGTGATGGAATCCCAAGTGCCCAGAACACCCTCTACAGACCTGGCATGTGTGACTCAAAACCCCCACCACTGTTAATGTCTCTAGTCTTAGATGAACATGGCCCCTGAGTTTTTGTCTTAACAACCATGTATTTTTTTTACACTGTAATTTCCAGATAATTCTTCATCCCTCGGGGCTGCTAGCTGCCTCTGGAATTTCTAATGAATAAATGGTTTGGTTGTTTACACCAAATTGTGTGTACTCTGACATGTCACCTATAAGTAGGATTACCAGAAATTAATTTTCACGTTGTAGCATTATAGCAATGGCGAGTTATCTTTATTTAATGAAGATTGTATACTGTGAATACTAAATGAATGTGTTTTATTTCTTACTGAACTTAATAATCTTTAGTTTTTTTCTTTACAGAGTGTAAGTAAGGGTGATAGGGGCTATCTGAATAAATAAATGAGATAATTTCTTTGACAAGACAATACATTTTAAAATTAAGCTATGAACAGAAAGAGGCTTTTGTTTCTCTTCACATATTAGAGACTTGGCAATAAAGTAGACGTCAATACATTTTTGATGGCCAGTCCTTGAGGCTACGCTTAGCTAGTAGAATATTATAACGTAGACGAATCTTGAAGCGCTGAGCAGTGCAGAGGTGGGTGACTGGTTGGGGCATTCCTCCTTCCTCTGGGTTGGAAGCACAGAGGTTTTAGAACAAGTATAAACAGAGCTGGGGACAGAAGCAAACAGCTAATCTCCTATGGTAATAATGGTTGTTTAATGAGCCAGGCATTGTGCTAAACTATTCCTATGTATCATTTCACACAGTTCTCTGTTATTTAATCTAACACTCACAAAACCCTATTGCAATTCACTTGTTTTACCAGATTAAATGCAAAGCAAAACAAAGGGTAGAGGCATATGACTTTAATTCCAGCACTAGGGAGGCAGAGGCAGTCAGATCTCTGTGAGTCCATAGCCAGCCCAGTCTACAAAACTAGTTCCAGGACAACCAGGACTGTTACAAAGAGAAACACTGTCTCTTAAAAAAAAAAAAGAAAAAAAAAAGAAAAGAAGCCAAGTGGGCCCAAATTTATGCATAGTGGAACTTGGGTTTACACAGAGGTATGTCTAACTTACCCTTGACCACCTTTAACTTCCTTAACCTTACTGTAACCTCAGGACACTAACAGAATTTCTAGCACTGGACTACAATACCAACCACATGTTGGTAATATTATATTACCAAACATAGTGTATCTATCTGAGCAACAGCTGACCTACAATTTAGACAATTGAGTAGATCACCCTCTTCCCTTGAATCTTCCTCTGCTCTGCTGCCTAAAGGCTCCATCTATGGCACAAACCCAGTTGCTTCACCCTAACCACCCTAACATGCTAGATGGTTCCTTAGTACCTGTCTACAGGGCAGCGTCAGAAGTCAGCTCAGCCTCCTTTTCGGCAGGAAACACTGACTGGGCATCCAGTGAGCCAGCACTCTCCCCATTATCTGATTCTCCCCTCACACACAGCCTTAGTGATGTTCTTTCTCCTCACAGTAGCATTTTTGAAAATGTGCTTTATCTTCCCTGCAAATGGCTTATTGGATTGAAACCAGGAACTGTGCGGCCATAGCCAGAGCACATGATGACTGTGATATATCGTACAGGGTCTGAGCTACTTCCTTCCTTTCCCTGTTGTGATCAAGTACCCAACAGGAGAAACTTGAGAGGAGAGAGGTGTATCTAGACTCACAATTCCAGAGAGTACAATTTAGCTTGGTGGGGAGGGCAGGAAGACTGAAATGCTTTGCCTGTGGTGGTAGGAGCTTGCAACAGCAGCTTTGTGTAGGGTGTAGACCAGGAAGAAGAACTTGGTCAATAACTGGGCAGGAATATAGCCCTCACTGGACACCTCTGCCTATAACTCTCAGAGGCTACCCCTACCTGTAACCCTCAGAAGCCACCCTCATCCTCTTCCAGCTATGACTTCTACACCACAGTTTCTAAAGTCTTCCCATAAAATGTCACCACCTTGGAAGCAAGTGTTCAGACATTAGAACACTAAGAAATACAATGCTTAGAAGTGTTGGAGCTTAATGCTTTGGTATAACTGACCTGAAATGATTAATTTTCCCTTTGAATTTGTGTTTGTGTGTGACATATGATGGGACAGTGGAGTTTGGAGCCCTGGACCAGGGACTTTCTAGAATAGATTTTCATCCACATGCCAAGCTCCAGATCCTGTTTAGACTCACTCCTCTTCCTCCTTCTGCCCATTCTTTGATGTTGCATCCATGGCATGTTGGGGATGGGTAACTTAGGCTCTAATGTTGCATTCTGCCTGGGGGAGGGAAAGCTCTATTTATAAGTACAGGAAGAATGGGGGCTAGGCAGGTGTCCTTCTGTATTATAGGACAATAAGACAATGTCATATTGATCCACTTGAGGTGGTGCTGTTACTGTACATTCAATAGACACATAGGTATTGGGGGGTTACAGTCTCTTAGAAGCCATCTGTCCCTGCAGGTTGGAACAATAGGCCCAAGGGAGGCCACAATTGATTTACCAAACCACATCATCTTTCTGAACTGAACCCTGTAAATTATGTGGCCCACCTAGCTTTGTCTGTGACTCTTTGAGGTATGTTTTTTTGAATACAATGTCTCTTTGAAAATAGTGGAATCGTGAAGTCACAATAAACATATGACATTACTGTTATCTCCAAGGGTGCTGAGTGCAAGACACTAACAATTTAATAAGTTTGGGCTTTTGCACTGACCTATGTTAATGTGCAATTTCATGCATTTTTGCACAGCAAGAGAGAAGCATTTAAGAACACATTTGATTATAAGATCTATGTGAAAATGCATTATCTCCCTGCCTTGAGCATGGTCAACTGTTGACCCTGCCAATTAGTCAACTCAGAATGAAGATTCAATTACAATGAACAAGCATTCCTTGAATAATTTCTACGTGTAAAGTCTTATGCTGGGGCCAATGGGAAATTTGCAGATGTGTGATATTTATTCCTATCTTTGGGATGCTTGCAAACAAGTTGGAGGAAGAAAAGATACATGCATGGATAACTACAATGTCACAGAGGAAATGGGATTTGTGAAGCTGGGCTGTGTGGAGCAATCTCTAGAAGTGAGTACTTTTCCCTAGTCCCATTCCTATTCTCTGGGACAGGACTTTAGCTTGTTGATATCTTTGGTAAGATGAGCTTACCTCTAGTTTGGGGCTAAATCTTGATTGACTGAGTTGGCTCCATGCTAATCTTGTGTTCCTTGTCAGTTATTGGTTTAATGTGGACACTGACTTAGCTCTGACCAATGGAACAGAAAACAGAGACTTCTGGGCTGCTCTCAAAGGTTTGCTTATGACAGCACATGCTCCTGGGCTAGACTGTGCTCCCTGGCTTACTACCCTGGCTCTGGAGTTGTGTGATATAAGCGACTGGACCCTGCTTCTCCCACTTCTTCATTTGTTAAATGGGGTTAATAACAGCATTTGCTTAGTGGGGTTGTGGGGATGTAAAGTAGTTAATGTGTGTAAAACATTTAGAAGATTTTGCTCAAAGGCAAAGATACAGTATTAACCTTTGGATTCTAAAGGCCACAGCTTCCGCAGCTGTGTCTACTTGCACAGACTGATAAGGCTTCCTGGAGGGGCATGGTCTAGAAAGACTGAGGCCATATGAGGAGGGTTCAACAGGAAAGAGCTCTGGAATCAGTGAGCAGAGGCCCCAGCATCAGTCATATTGTATTTCAGCGACTAAGGCTTCTACTGTCTCCTTGCCACACTTAAAATGCAAATGGAGCAATATCCAGCCATATTTCATAATTCTAGTTACTCGAGTTCAGGATCAACTTACAAAATAAGTACAGGTATTGAGTATCTTTGATGCCTAAAGCACACTTTTAAGTATTAGGGGAAATTAAAAACTGAATCAGATGTGGATTGAACCCATAAAGATTATCTACTAGAAAACAAAGGCGTCTGTGTAAGTCTGCATATGGATTGAAGCTGAGAATGGGGATATATCTTAGGTGGGTGAGAAAGGTGTTTGACAATGGTCACTGGTGAGGGTGTACTGGGACAGATCCTCGACGAATGTTAGTAAGACTGTTCTGTAGACACAAGGGGCGGGGGAAAGATGGCTTCAAATGAGTGGTCTGAAGGAGCCAAGCACCAGAACTGACAGATGAAAGTCCTGGTCACAACCGCCAACCAGCTGGTGAAAGCTTATTGAGTTCTCCCGACAGAGTGAGCATGCCTGGGAGCCCTGCTGTGTTAGCCTGCTGTGTTGATGTGTAAGAGCTGCTTAAGCTGAGGGAAGATTGGTCTTCCGAAAGACCATCATCTATCATCCTCATTTGATGGGTGGCATATAACAAATACTGTGAAGTAAAGGAGGGGCCCCGCCTCAATGGCATCTTGCCTTGCTCGCTTTTACTATGAGTTAAGGGAATTGATAAAGGCTTTGTCATCATCTCTTAATGACACACACGCGTATCAGCTGGCAACATTTATGCTATAACATAAATAAAGGGAAAAGGAAGAAATCCTAACCATGTCATTGAAGACATTGACAAAAGCAGATTAAAAATTCAAATAGAAGGTCACTATGCTCTGATGTCTGTCATATGTAGGCAGGCATAAAAATATGAGGTAGGATTTTGTTCAATTTCTATTTACTTTTTACCTTTTTGAGAGGGTCAGATGACTTCAAACTCACCATGCAGCTGAGGTTGACCTTGAACTTTTGGTGTTCCTTCCTGCCTCTCCCAAGTGCTGGGGTCACAGGCATGCCCCACCCTACCCTGTCTATGTGGCACTTAGGACTGAAACCAGGACCTCAAGCAAGCTAGGCAAGTCCTCTTCCACAGGAACTGTATCACCAGCCCATGGGGTCTGTTAAATTTCTTTTTTTTAAAACATTTTTTCCACTTAAAATTTTTTTGATTTCATTTTACATTCCAAACACAGTTCTCCCTCCCATCCCTCCACCCCCCCCACCTCCTCCCACACAGGTAAGGGCTCCCATGAGGAGTCAACACCTGTTTTTTGACAAAGAAGCCAAAATGGTACATCGAAAAAAGGTAAACCTCTTTAACAAATGGTGCTGGCAGAACTGGATGTTAACATGCAGAAGACTGCAAATAGATCCATTACCTATTGCCATGCACAAAACCCTATGGTGGGATGCCATGCTCAGTCTTAAATTTCTTTTAAAAATAACTCAGAAACTAAGTTGATGCCGTTGGCTTTGAATGTGCTAACACGGTAGGCCCATGCTTAGTCGAAGCTTTGCCTCCTCTGGTGTGAGCTTCCTGTAGTTTGCTATTGTAGGAGAAAACACAGGCATGACCTGGCAGCCCAGCCTACCTGGCACACTGCTCTTCTGAATGAGAAGCACGGCACCTCATGCTCCTGAGCACTCCCAGAAGTCAGTACACTGAGTTCTGAAGTAGTGTAGGTAACCAATAGCTGACCTGCTGATGAGTCTGCACTCCCCAAGTTTCCTTTTACATGCTAAGAGACCCTGGTGGTATGAGCACTCATTGTCTAGAATAAGGTAATGTGCTAACCAGTCACAGTAGATAAATTTCCACTACATAAGCGGTTGTTCTCATACAATAAAGCAGACACTGTTCCCTGAAACCGTCGCTGGAGTGGCTCATCTCTGTACCACTTACTGACCGACAGGCATTGCAATCTTGCTGGAGGACACCTTGGCCCCAGTGGCATACTGTGGTCTGAAAATATGACAGGTAAGATTTGGAGAGGAAGATACACGCCAGTAACAAGGATGGGTGTGTACCTGCTACAATTGTCCTACTTGGTGGTCATTGTTTCTCTCTTACCATGCCCAAGTTGGGGACTCAACTTTACATCACACTTCTATCGGGGTGCTGAGTTTGTAGGGCTTGATGCTATCCAGGATTGTGGGCATCTCCTGGAGATGACACAGACCTCATCCTTTGCAAACGGGGTTGGATGGGGCTACTCTAAAGATAAAATGAGAAAAGGTTTTTAGGAAAATGTATGAAGCGTCAAGGAACTAGTCCAAGAAGCGCAAGGACCAGTTTGCTCCATCTGGGATGCAAAGTTTACGGTTTCACGGTGCGGGGCGGTGAGGTGGGATCAAACAAATCTCAACATCTATTGAAAACGCAGGCAAGGTGGCTTATGAACTCACGTGCCAAAGGGCTTTGCTGACTTCCATTATCCTCCCTGCTTAGCTCGGGACTACGAGAGGCCTCTTTGGAAGGGAAGGAGTGAGGATCTAACCTTAACCAAAGCCACAAACAGACAGGCTTTGCAGTATTCCTTTGCCCCTCCCTCTCCCACCCCAAAGCTTTGGCCGGAGGTTTTATGGGCAGCCTTGCATCTATTTCTGCCCACTATATTTAGTGAGTTTCATTATGCACAGTCTAAATCAGATCTGAGCCAACGGTCCAGATTCCTGTCTCTGAGAGGCCCTTTCACTT
Organism: Cricetulus griseus; assembly: GCF_003668045.3. Lineage (NCBI taxonomy): Eukaryota > Metazoa > Chordata > Mammalia > Rodentia > Cricetidae > Cricetulus > Cricetulus griseus. Next base: position 33,950,562 of record NC_048596.1, on the reverse strand, counting down.
CCTGTGTCTTAGAGGGACTAAAGCTTCGACTCCCCATTTGCTAGCCAATGGCTCATGCTGCCCAAGACCATGCTGTTGTTCCCAAAGGTTCTATGCGCATGTCTGCTCTACCTGGCTCTGTTCTGACATTTGGGTCCCTACTCACAAGAACATTTTCTTTTGTCAGAATGCTATCAAAATAGTGATCTTCTCAGACCGTTTTCCAGTGAGTACAGTGTATCTCAGACTTACCTGCTTTTTTTTTTTTTTTGGGTTTTCGAGACAGGGTTTCTCTGTGTAGCTTTGGAGCCTGTCCTGGCACTCACTCTGGAGACCAGGCTTGCCTTGAACTCACAAAGATCTGCCTGCCTCTGCCTCCCGAGTGTGGGGATTAAAGGCGTGTGCCACCAAAGCTGGGCCAGACTTACCTACATTATAAGTGCTAGTACTTAATTTCTGTTTTTTTTAAATTGTTATTTTAAAATTAAGTTTTGGTTAGCATAAAAAGAAATGGGTTTCACTGTGATGTTTCTCTATATATCCATAATTATACTTTGTTTTTATTCCTCCACTGACTGCCCCCGGTCTTCCTTCTGCATTCATAGTACATATACTCTGCTCTCTTGCTCCCTATTCCCTCTCCCTTTATTACATTTCTTTCTTTCCTTTCTCATGGTCTCCTTTCTCCTTTCCTGTACAAAGAGTATATATGTACGCACGCACGCACACACACACACACACACACACACACACACACACACACACACACGGGGGTGGGGGAGAGATTCTTCAGATGAGAGAAAATGTGCTATTTACCTTTCTGAGTCTGGCTTGTTTCTATTAATATAACTATCTCCAGTGTTCCATCCCTTTTCACATCTTATTATTGAATATTATTCCATTGTGTGCATTGACGACAGTTTGTTCATTCTCCATTTAGAAGACATTTTAGTTGCTTCTAGGTTTTGGTGATTATGAATAAAGCTACAGTAAATATTCAGTTGAGCGTGGGTAATACCTAGGTGTGAGGTTACTGGGGCATATGCTAAGTGAATGTAAGAAAATGCCTGAGCTGTTCCAGATTCTCCATGGTTCCCTGTCTTCACCAGCACTTAGGCTTAACAGTTAGCTTAATTTCAGCTGCTTTAGCAGGTGTAGCATATCCCATGGTTTTACTTTGCATTTCCTGGTGACTGATCAGGCTGAATTTTCATCTGCTTATGTTCTTTTCCTCACCTTTTGTTTCTTTTCCTCACTGAGTTCTTCTTATACACTGCACAAGTCCCCTTTTATTCTTCAGGTTCATGATTTCCAAATAGCCCCATCCAATGTGTAACCTGTGTTTTTATTCTCCTACAAAAGTCATGAGTTCTTAATTTTGATTAAGCATGCTTTTACCTTATCTACCAATCAAGTGACTGATTGACAGGGTTTCAATATGTAGCCGAGCCTGGCATGGAGCTTTTGGCCCTCCTGCCTGTCTTCCAAGGACAGTGAAAACATCTATGTATAACACATGTAGCCTTTCTCATATTGAATTTTTGGGATTCTCCTATGAAACCTTTAAATCTTTAACATAAGGCACAGTGACTTTTTCTCCTACTTTGTTATAGAATTATTATATACTTACATTTTACACATAAACTTGTTATATCTTTTGACTTACTTTTTATAGATGCTATAAGACATGGGTAGAAATTATATTTTTGATAATTACATGCTAATTTCTAATAATCCTAGCATCATTTTAAAACAATGAGTTAATTTGCCAGTTTTCATTTTTGCATGTATATATGTATGTCATGTTTATATGTATGCCATGAATGTTTACATGTGTGAGTGCACATACACATGGGGTACGCATGCACGTGTATTCATGCGTGTGAAGGCCAGAGGTTAACATCTGGTGCATTCCTCTCTGTGTACTCCATCTTAAATACTGAGACATGATCTCTTGTTGCCTCTCTAGCTTGCTTGGGCAAAACCCTGTCTCTGTCTCTGGGTGACAGGATTATAGACAGGGTGCCACACTTGGCTTTTATGCTCGTACTGGGATCTGAACTCTGGCCCTCATGTTTGCATGACAAGTGCTTTATGTACTGAGATATCTCACTTTTCCATTGAACTCTCCCTGCTATTTTGCTGATAATCAATTGACAGTATGTACTGAGATGTTTCTGACTTCTGTGCCACAGAGCTTCCCCCCGTCCTGTAGGTGTTGATGGCTATGGTTCTGCAATCAGGTAAATGCTTTTCTGTTTATCTTTTCCAAAAACTCACCGCTGTCTGAAAGGTGGTTCCCTTTTGAAGTCTGCCAAGAAACAGCAAACCATAAGCCTCTCTGGGCTATAAAACCAGAAGGCTTGTACCTATCATACACTACACACACACACACACACACACACACACACACACACACACACACATTACATACATACTACACATATACTACCCATACATATGATTTTTCACCACACACACCACATACATGCCACACACATCACATGTATGTATCACACATTCCATACATATATGCCACACATATCATATATATAACAAATAATATATAAATTACCCATGTATAACAAACACATGTATACACAGCAAACACACACTTTACAAATGGCACATGGACATACATTCTTATTCTTGTATATTTTGCTGCAATAGGAAATGAGTTCAGTGGAGGACAAGCAAAGGACAGTGTCACTACAAACAGTAACTCAGGACATGCTCTAAGTTCAGCTTTTCAAACACTACCACTTGGTTCTTATCACCATTAGGCTACTGTAGCCTGGGCATCGAAGATAGGAACTAAAGAAATATACTTAAGATCTAGAATTCTCCAAAGAGTCATATTTTTAATCATTTTCATTTTTAAATTAAATTTGTCACTGCTGAGTGGGAGAAAAGGACAGAAAGGCATGTGCCCCTCCTCTGACAGTCCACCTAAGTGACTGGGTTGTGGCTGAGCTACCCTTGGCCTTTGACCAGCTCAGTCTGATCTTTTCTGGGTCACAATGTCCGTGTCTTTATGCAAAGCAAGAGTTGGCTCTGTCCAGCTGTCTCTAGGTCGCCTTCCAGCAAAAGCCTAGTTCATAGAAGATGAAGGGACACAGAACTCGTTACTGGTTTACATAGTTCTTGCTTTCAGAAAGTAAGTTTTCTAAAGTCCTTCCAAAGATTCAACCTCCAGATGTTTTTGCTTGGAATGAATTGTGGAATCATCAGCTATTTACCTTGCAGAGAGCTGGAGCACAGAAAAAAAAGGAAGAAAAGTGAAGAAGGAAAGAAACCAGCATTTATTGCACCCACATGGAAGCCACAACAGGCACACTATGTAAAGCATTTCAAAATTCCAACAAGTTATGTATTTTTGTCTCATTTTACAGATGAGTACACAAAAGTCTGGACAGGTTGACTAAGTTGACTTGTAGGTTGGTATGCCAGTAATTGGTCAGCCTATTCTGGGACTCCACAATGGCTCATTTGCTTAATGGCACATGATTGCAACAGGAAAGATGGTACAGAGATGGAGATACAATGCTCAGAGTAAAGACCTTAGAAAGATATCATAATATGAATAGCAAGAAAAAATTTCCTCTTAGTAAAAGTAAGCATGTCACTATCCCACAGTTTTGCTCAGTGTTGGTTTCCTCTGTGGATTTTACATAGGTATAAGGGAGGGGAATTTTCAAGCACATTTCATGGTGGTTTGAATGAGAATGTCTCCAGAGGCTGTTATGTTTGAATGCTTCCCCCTCAGTTGGTAGAACTGTTTGGGAAGGATTAGGAGGTGTGGCCTTGTTAGAGGAGGTATATCATGGTAGCAATGGGGCTTTGAGGTTTCAAAAAAACCATGTCATTTACAGTTAGCTGTCTTTCTGCTCCGTACTTGGGAATCAAATGTGAGCTCTCAGCTTCTGTCCCGGCACAATGCCATGCCTGCCTGTGCCACGGACTCTAACCCTTTGGAACTGTGAGCACCCACCCCCCCCCTGCCCCGAATTAAATGCTTTCTTTTATAAGTAGCTTTGGTCATGGTATTTTGTCATGGCAAGAGAAAAGTTACTCTGACACATTTGTTGTGTCTGTCTCAGTGCGGCAAGTTCTCTGTATCACAGTAAATATGTATAACTTCTAAAAAGAGACATTCTCAGCCACAGAATTTGAAGTTAAGTGAATTTCAAACATGTAATTTATTGTAATTATTTGTTTTCAGATTGCCTTTATTTTTGTGTTTGTATATGCATCTGTGTCTGTGGGAATGAAAGTGCCCTGTCTGTAGCTGAATTAGAGGCTGGAGTTAGAGGTGGTTGTGAGCCATCCGCCTTGAGTGCTGGAAACTGAACTCTGATCCCCTGGAAGGACAGAAAGCACTCTTAACTGTGGATCTAGCCCACCAAAATGTAATTTAAAGGGGATCATGATTTGGGTGCATTGGAAGAACTGTTTCACAAACACTCCTTAGTGAGTGAAAGCCAAAGGGCAGCATTAAACTCCATACATGCTGATGAGAAAACCAATACCAGGGAGACACTGAACGATGATGCTTCAAGCCATGCAACTCATCTCACTCTGTGGACTCTCCAGCACTCTTTCAGCATGCAATGGATATGTACCAAATTCTGTCCATGGATCATCAACCACTGAGTCAACATTTGAATCAAAAAGATGGCGTTACTCTGAAGCCCTTGATCTAGCTACAGAGACATTTAAGCCCTTATATACTCATACAGTATGTCTTACCTACAGCAAAGTCTTTAAATGGAGGGTGTTCTCAGATCCGAAGCCTTTTGCGTTTCCCAACATTACATTCAGAATGTCATAGCTGTCTGTAGCATAGAGAAATGGCACCACGTCACAGGCCACCACCTCCCAAGCCACTGTACACACACCTTTAGTGTCTGTTACATACACTGAAATTTCACAAATGTGCTTTGGTATCTTACCTATACTCTTGTTGTCTTACTTAGATGCTATTAATATTGACAAAGACCATTGAAAGTCTTGTTGATTCTTGAGAACAGACGACAACTATAATGATCTAAAAACCACAACGTTAACGGTACTCCTGGTTGATTAAAGTGTTTGGTGTGGGGCACTTTCCCAACATAATGACAGAAAAGGGTTTTAAGGACCAGATGCTCTACAGTCTTCACTGAAGTGCCTTCCTAATCATAGAAGACTCAGCTAAGCTAAATCTCAGATGGATGTAAACAACTAACAGATGTGACCGAGTTTAAGGGGCCCCAGAAGAAAGCTCATGCAATTATAGAGAAGGGACTGACTGATAACAATATGTAATCTGGGATATCCTTGATGGCTGATCTAAAAGAGCCACGCTTACAGGGTTTTTATTGGATATTTGGAGTAATGTATATGTCCTAATTATAAAAGTACTACATATTCACTGCAGAGAAAGTGAAAAGTGGTAAAAATAAAGAAGATTTTTCATAATGCCACTGGATAGGATGTCTTTCAGCTAACCTCGTGGGATATTCTCTCTATTTCATTTATGTGAGTACAGATGTAAATGTTTAAGTTCTGTTTGACAACTTTCTTTTTGTTTAACATAAGCAAGTATTATGTCGTGAAATAAATTACTGAAAACTTTTCAGTGGCATTTTATGGGCAAAGCACTATTTGTTTAGTAATAGTATGAGTGTTTTTTATTTTATAATATTATTGTTTATAATGACAAGGTATAATTTTTGGAAAAAAAGGCTAGAAAGAGTGATCTTATGGGACATCTTAATGTCACACCTGAAATCACTTCTTTGGTGTAGATTCTTAGAGGCAGACTCACCCTGCTAACACATATGGGCATGTGTAAGGTTCTAAACACTCATCACTGTGATGTAGCCCTTAAAGTGTGCTGTATTACTTCCACATCTCCCAAGGAAAGTGCCATTCTCATGACCTCATTTCATAACCCTCAGCCTTACACAAATGAGGTTATACACTAAGAATTAACTTGGTTGCCAGGCTTCTTTACTAAATTCCAGAATTTTGTGTGCAACATCTAGTCTCCATCTCTACTACCCTATCACTGCCCATAGTGACCTGAGCAGGTTTAAATGTAATGTTAGGCCACATGAAAACTATAATCCAAGTCATAGATTTTATTGGGCCCAAATAAATGAGAGGAAAAATTATAGGCACATATCAAATAAAAGAATATTGTGATTTTTTTAAAAATTCTGTTTCAACCCATCTACTTGACCTGGGTGGATTTTTTAAAAAATTTTCCTCTAATAGCTCACTTCATTTGTGACTCTCAAAGGTAGGCTGTAGGGCAGCGGTTCTCAGTCTTCCTAATACTGTGACCCTTTAATACAGTTCTTCATGTTATGGTGACCCCAACCATAAAATTATTTTCATTGCTACTCCATAACTGTAATTTTGCTACTGTTATGAATCACAATGCAAATATCTGATATGTAGGATATCTTCTATTTGACCCCTGTGAAAAGGTCCTTTGGTCCCAAAGGGTTGTGACCAACAGGCAGAGAACCATAGCTGAAGGAGGTCTAGATTGTTGACACAATGGGCTCCTTAGAAGAGGCTCAAGCCTTGACGACGACGGGATTGGGGCAAATAAGTCAGAGGAAGACACTCCTATCCATGCATTGTTCAAATCTGAAGTGCATTTTTTTTTCATTTTGGATGAAATTAAAAAAAAATAGGGCTGGAGAGATGGTTCCACAGTTAAGAACACTTATTGCTCATGCAGAGGACACAGGTTCAAGTCCCAGCAACTACATAATGGCTCACATCTACCTATAACTCAAGTTTCAGGGGCTCTAAGGACTCCTCCTGACTTCCATGGGTACCAGGCATGCATGCAGAACAGACATATAATCTGGCAAAAATTCATACATACAAAATAAGTCTTTTGTTTTATTTAAAGACTTATTTTACATGTAAGTATTGTACTCATACTGCACTGCATTGTGTTTCATGAGAATGATTTCTTGTATGTTTTATACCCTACCCAAATTCCTCCTCTCTTCCTTCTCCATTCCACCCATATTGGTCCTGTTTGTTCCCTTAGAGAGTTTCATTTAGACTTTGACAGCATGTGTACATACATGATTTTATACATCTATAAAAACTGGAAACCACATGGAAGATGATTCAGATACACTATTTCTGAGACTGGCTTAACCAGCTTACCTTGACAATCTCCAGATACATCCATTTTTCTGGAAAATGACCTAATTTTGTTCTTCTTTATATCTGAAAAACTTCATTGTACATGAATGCCACCTTCATATAGTCCTCCATGGTTGGAGGACTAGCTTTGTTCCATAACTTAGCTACTGTGAGCAGTCCTTCAGTAACCATGGGTACACAAACATGTCTTTGATATGTTGATGTGGAGTCCTTTGGGTAAACAGTGAACAGTGGTGTCCCCAGGTCACATGAGAGATCTACTTTTGGTTTTCTAAGAAGCCTCCATAGTGACTTCTGTACTGGCTGGGCTAGTATACGTTCCTAGCGGCTGTGTATTGGAGTTCCACTTAGTCTACACCTGTGTCAGTATTTTTTGGGTTTGTTCTCTTTGTTTGTTTCTGTGTTTTGAGACGAGATTTCTCTGTGTAGCCCTGGCTGTCCTGGAACTCACAGAGATCTGGCTGCCTCTGCCTCCAGAGTGAGTACTGGAATTAAAGGCTGGCTACTTTTGTTTTCTTTTTCTTTTCATTTCTTTTTTGGTTTTTCAATACAGGGTTTCTTTAGAGCATGTCCTGGAACTAGTTCTTATAGACCAAGGTGGTCTTGAACTCACAGAGATCTGACTGCCTCTGCCTCCCAAGTGCTGGGATTAAAGGCGTGCGCCACCACTGACCCCCTGCTTTTGTTTTCTTAGTGATTCTATTCTGACTGGGATGAGATGGAGTATCCATATAGTTTGAATTTCAATTTTTCTGATGCCTGGTGAGGTTCAACATTTCCTCATATGTTTTTTGCTCATTTCTGTTCCATCATCTGAGAACTGTCTGTTCATTCTTTAGCCCATTTATTGGCTGAGTTGTTAATGTTTCCCCCCTGTGGATATATGTAAGCTTTCTATATTTTTTGACTTTTAGTTATTTTTAGTAGCTTGCATTGATTATACACAATAATGGGTCTCCTTATATATTCACACATGTACATAATCATACTACCACTCCTCGGTACCCAAGTTTTGGTTTAGCAGTTTTAGTTCTTTGTTGATTCTAGATATTAATCCTCAATAGGATGGATGGCTGGTAAAGATTTTTCCCCTATTCAGTAAGCTGTCTCTTCACTCAATTCTGTCCTTTGCTGTCAAGAAGCTTTTGAATTTTCTAAGGTCCCATTTATCTACTGCTGGGCTTATTTCCTGAGAAACTCAAACCCCATTCAGAAAGACCTTCTGTATGCCATTGATGGAAGGATATAAGAAGATGGACAATCACAGCTCAGAGTTGTCATTGGTTGTCATGGCTGCTTAATGTGTGTCTGTGGCTGGGTGATTAGTGAGATGGGCACTCATTGATTTTGTAGTTACTCATCTGATCAAGGAGAAATGTGTGATACCAGAAATTGCAGGAAAATAATGTAAAGTTTGTGCCAAGACAACCTCGAGGTCACCATCAAACCCAAAAATTGGAGCTCCAAGTTTGAAAGTGAACAGTGTTAGATAACCTTTGCCAACTGTCTCTAAGGAAACCAAGTCACCATTAATTATTTTGAACAAGTTATTTGGCCATATATTGTATGTGTGCATTCATACATTTATATACCTATAAAGTTAAAAACCCTAGATCTTTGCTAGACTCATTCATTCATCTTAAACATTACAGAAACAAAGTACGTAGTTTGAGAATGAACCTTAAGTTCAATATTGAATATAAAAATCACTCTTTCATATGTCACCTTGTTTTTGGTAACATTCAATAAAATACTGCTTGGTCATAACAGACAAAAGATGTGTCTTTGTGAGAATACAGTAATTATAAAATGGCATATGGGTGATTACTAGGAAGAATGGGATGGGGAAACAGAAGTGGCTGGAAGCTTGGGGGAAAGCTGAGCCTATAAATGAGGATTTATTGATTAAGGAAGGCACGAATATTAGAGTAGTATTTATTAGAAAGGGTTGAGTTTTCCCCAAGAAAACTCAGTCCCAGTGGGGGACACTGGGAGAGTGGAAAAGATATCTAGCCATTATTTTTATATTTTAGTTGTCACAGTAGATAATATAGCCGGGCATTGGTGGCACACAACTTTAATTCCAGTACTTGGGAGGCAGAGGCAGGCAGATCTCTGTGAGTTTGAGGCCAGCCTGGTCTCCAGAGCGAGTGCCAGGATAGGCTCCAAAGCTACACAGAGAAACCCTGTCTCAAAAAACCAAAACAAAAAAAGAGATAATATTGTGTTTTCCTACAATTTATGTTTCAATTTAAATTCCAGTAATGTAAATGCCATATTGTTTGGCCCATGCAACCAAGTTTAGATGAAAGCATATTGAGTTACGCCCAGTATAGACTGGCATTCTTATGAGAGGAAAGGACACAGCTGCATGAAGGAAGAAGGCCGTGTGGAGACAGGCAGAGACAGGGGTACTGTCACAGCTGGCATAGGGAGCACCAATCACCATGGGGCACTGAAAAACTGAAAAGACTGAAAATCCCAGGGCAACTTCAAAGCTTTGAGCTTTTCAAGGTAACATGGTCTTAGTCACTCTTTGATTTCAGATTTCAGACTTCAAGACCTGAAGGACAAAGCATTGTACTTCTAAGCAACCTGGCTTGTAACAACTTACTGTGGCAGATACAGGAATAGAACATAGCTGTTGACAAACACACCTGGTGAATTCCCTAAGCAAATGTGAGGCTCTAATCAAATAAACACAAGGCATTATTGTCTTTCCATAGTTGTGCAGGTTTTGGGAAGATGAATGCATTGTTCAGTAAGACTCTACTTATTTCTTACTAATGTGGTGACACCTACCACATGATGGACACACAGTGAGTCTGAAGCTAAAGAGAAAAAGAGTCATGTAGAGCTGAGCCATCACCTTCCATAATGACCATGTGCAAAAATCCCCTCCCACAATTCCCCTTGATACAGCTGACCAAATGCATAGTGGTCCAGAGGCTTTCACTTCGCATGGAGTCCTCTGTAAAGCAGTTTGATGAAGATTGCTGGAATAGCACTTGAAGCCTCCAAGGGTAGAATTCTTTGATCAGCACTTCTTCCAATTTTGTAAACCACAAGGCTCATCAAATTCTCTCTAAACTATATCCCTTGCCAAACCTGGGTGTAGTGGGCCTTCGCAGGGATCCACAATGTTTAAAAAGTGTTTCAAAATATTTTGGCATAGGATAAGAAACTGGGTTATATCCAATAATCTGTCTATATTTAATATCGTCAATGAATCATGCTTATTTCTAATTTTGTATGTATGATAAAACACAAGACATGAATTTCTACACATGTACACAATCTGTCTACGCATGGATATGCATGTGTGTACCCCACACACACACACACACACACACACACACACATGCTAGTTCTGCACTTTCTGTTATTACTGCGGTTGTTGTACAAGCTCACAATTGAAAGATTAATTTGAAATGCTCAGGGAAGATGTACATAAAGTGGCTTTCCTCCTAGGAGCTGATGGTCAAAAATACTTTAGAAATCACATCTGTGACCTTTCAGGATACAGATTTCATAAAGTTCATAAAAGGATAGGTTCTATTTTATTGCTGCCAGAGCAATAAAATAGGTGATAGCTCCACAATGATGGAGCTGTCAAAAATAAAATGCTAACAGCACAGTTGTTAATGGTCCTGGTGGGAAAAGAGAAGGCAGGTATTGTCACACATATGAGGCTGCAGAGGGACTTCTAGGAGTTCAAAGTTTAAAAGAGTATTTGGCAATTAGAGAAAGGGAATCCCATCCAGGGGAGTGTGAAGGGACGATACCCTTACTGAAAAAGAAAAACCTGGAGATAGAGCCATTCAAGAAGTGCCAAGGCTTGCAGAAAATATCAACGAAGACAAGAATTCTAAGCAACAAACATGAAGTACAGTGATAGAAAGAGACAACGGAAGGGACTTCCTGTGAGCTCTGGGGTACATTCATTACTGCAGGAGCTTCCCTGTAAGTATTTGTAAAGACTTTGTGGGGTAGTTATTATAAACAACACTCATAGAAGATGGAGGGAGGAAGTTATGATGTTAAACACGTCCATTCATCTGCCTGAGGTCATGGCACACCAGCCAGCACACAGAAGAAACTAAATGGAACCAGGGTAAAGCAGACTCCACGCCTGCTCTCTTCACTGTCTCAGAGTAACCACCTAATGTAGGGGAAGCTGTAGCCACGCCTTCTTAGGGGCTGGCTACAGGAGTACCTGACCTGGCTTGTGAGGGTGTGGTCAGAGTGAGTAGGGGGACTGCGTTTTGGTTTTGGTTTCTCTTGAGGTTTGGGTACTGACTTCAATCAAGTTGAGGATTTCAATCGAGATCTTCAATCAAGTGAATCCCATCTAACATGGACTGGATACTAACATTTTCTTTCTACAGGACCCCACATGGCTATCATCGTCCCATTTCAGCAGGAAGTAACTTGGAGAATGCTACGCCCCCTTTCCCCATTGTTGTCACTTAGGATAGTGTATATACCTAGTTAGGAATAGCTTCCTATTGTTTATGGTTCGGTATGGAAGGAGGTGTTCAGGCTTGGACACCTCTTTCAGATGACTTTAGGGTTTAGTTAAAATAGTTTGGAGGTGACATAAGCAGATTGTTGTATCTTCTTATATTTTACCTTTATACTGTTAAGTTTTAATCCTCTTTTAGACTAAAAGGGGAATTGTAGGTGGAACTGTAGCCACGCCTTCTTAGGGGCTGGCTACAGGAGTACCTGACCTGGCTTGTGAGGGCGTGGTCGGAGTGAGTTTCTCTTTGCTTCTTGCTGTACAGACTACCACCGACTGGCTGGTTCGCTCTGTAAGTAAGGCTTTTCCCTATTAAATACCCTTATATTTCTACCTGACTCTACCGTATTGGTAATTTCCTACTATAATCTAATGGTAAACAGCCCTCTCCCTTCTGTCCTTTCTTCCTCCAACAGTGTCCCATGCCCGTAGCATCTTAGCTGCTTCTTCCAATTGTGCCAGACTGATTTCCTAGACACCCCTCCAGCTGGTTAGTTATTGCTCAACACTGCTATGTCTCTGAAGTGCACTAAGGGGACAGGGACACAGCACAGACTAGGACTCAGTCCCTCTTCTCAGTAGGGTCACATACAAACAAATAGAAAAGTGGCTCCAAGCTACCACAAGGCTTCAGTACCTGTGGGAGCCAAGCCAGGGAGGCGAGTGAACAGTTTGATTTTTTTAACCTATTAGGAGGACATTCAGATAAGAAAGTAGAAAAATATGTGCAATATGAATGGATGAAACCCAAGGTTTGTCAGATAAATATAATAGGAGAATAAAAGGGTTTAAATTTACTCGATTATGTATACGGTGAGATACTTAAAAAAATATAAACACTGAAAGGCAAGAACTGTTAGCCAGTTTGCTTAAAGCATAAAAGATGAAGTTCAAATTTTAGGCACATGCTGGTTCCTGCTCCACAGCACTTTTTCTTTTTTCTTTTCTTTATTTTTTTCTCTTTTCTTTTTTTGAATCCATCATTTAGCAGCTGGCTTGTCAGGATTCAGGAAGAAAATGCTAAGTTCCAGGAGGACCATAGCGTGAGTCAGCATTTTCTACAGTTTGCCTGATGCCACCCAAAGCAGGGAGAACAGAAAGAGTCCCCAGACCCCAGAGCCCATTTTCTATAAAACCAAGAGAAGGACATCTGTAGCCACCAACATCTGTGCAAGGGATGGAAAAGCAGTTGAGATTAGAATGAGACAGATGGGTAAGTGTACCAGAGAAGTATATGACTACAGAGCCCAGGGAGGCCCAGTTTTATAACGGGAACACATACTTTGTCACAAAATTTAAACTTTTGATAAGGTTTTCACTTGCATGAAGGATGTAATGGCATTAATGAGAAAACGTGGTCAGAAATGCAAATGAAGAAAGAGAAAGAGCTTGATGGGCAGAGACCGAAATGTCCTTGTGATGTTTCACTAACTCAAAGATTAAGATGTAGAAAAGCATTAAAGCTGTTATTATTTAAGTCTAGAGGCAGGAATAAATTCCCATCACCACAGTGTTTTCTATGAACATCTTTAGTAAAAGTCTGGGAGGACATACAAGAAACCATAACATACAGTGTGACAACAGTGGCTATAGAATGGGGCAGGAGGGATGTGATTGGGGTCCCTACTGGCAGAAAGACTTTTCATTGCCTCTTAGCAGCATATTTGAAATGATGCAACTGTATCAGCACTTCAAACACTTAACCCTTTCAGGACTGAGAACGTGGTGACAACCAGAGACCTGGATGTTCCCATTAAGAAATTAAATAAGAGCATCACACAGCCACCTGATCTCCCTGTCTTCTACTTCAGCATGGTTGTTGAGAGGAACTATAGAGTGGACCCAGATATTCAGCTCATCTGGGTAGCATTCTGGCTAATGATAGGGTCTGTTTCCTCTGGCCTGGATAGAGGACTGTGGACTTGATAGACTCACAAGCGGATTCTGTGTCATTTCCAAGACCAGATCTAAAAGGTATGGAGTATGCTAGAGAGACTCAACTTGGCAGGAAGATTCAGTATTTCTTTAGTAATTGGTAAGGATGATTAATATGTTACACAAAAGGATTTCAAAAGCAAAACAATTCATCAGCTCTAGTAAAGATATAAAAACATCAGATGGGTGCATGGGCTGAAAAACTTCAACTAGTAAAGCCGACAAAAAAGATTTGCATGTTAGGAAGAGGGAGAGATGTGACTTAAAAATAGACCCTGTGAAAATATGCTTTTCAGCTTTAATTGACTGGAAATGCAAGTAAAATGAATCTCCAACTTAATTGAAACTTACATTACAGAATGCCATGAGAAGCAGGATTCAGAACATTCACAATCTGCTCTCTGTACCTGACACTTAGTAGAATACAGAGACTGCCCTGAGTTTTATTCTAGAGACATTTTTAACAATGACATCGATAAGCCAGGCCGTTTCATAGAGGAAAACTTATAGAGTTAAGAGTTCCTCTAGAGAACCTCAGTTTGCTTCTCAGTATCCATGTCAGGTGGCTCACAACCATCTATAACTCCAGATTCAGGGGACCAGATACCTCCATGGACACCTGTGTACCTGCATACTCTCTCTCTCTCTCTCTCTCTCTCTCTCTCTCTCTCTCTCACACACACACACCTATAACATAGGATTTGAAATAATTTACAAACATCTTAAGAAATTTTTGGATCTATAAGAAGCCATACAGCCTGAAACATTCAGTTTAGTAAAGAGGTAGAGGGATGAGCATGCTCATTTGTTGCAGGCCAAGGCAGGTTTGTTTGTGATCTGAGAGAGGCAGTACCTTCTATCAGAGCATACGAGGCACACAACCTTTGATCCAGTTTTCCCATTTCTAGGCATCTCATTTGAGATGCCACTGCACAGATTATGTTTGAAGATGTTTACTAAAGAAATTTCTAATGGCAAAAATAGAGAAAGCAAGCCAAATGCAGATGAACATTCTGAGTTTTTTTTTTTTTTCTTTTTCTACAAAGGGTCTTGCTACTTCATCGAGGCTAGCCTTGAACTTATGATCCCCCTGCCTCAGTCTTCCAAATGTTAGGTCAAGGCACAGACTACATTTTTTTGTTTGTTTGTTCTTAGACATTAGGATATATCCATGTTCCGGACTTGCATACATGCACTAAAAAGAACAAAGGAGACCTACCACTATAGATCCAGGACAGACTTAGGGTTTTTATTACTGTGAAGACACACCATGACCATGACAACTCTTATTAAGAAAACATTTAATTGGGGTGGCTGGCTTACAGTTTCAGAAGTTCAGTTCATTATCATCATGACAGGGAACATGGTGACTCTGCAGACAGATGTAGTGCTGGAGCTGAGGGTGTTATATCTTACAGGCAACAGGAAGCCAACTGACTGTCACACTGAGGGAAACTTGAGCAAAAGAGACTTCAAAGCCTGCCCCCAGAGTGACACACTTCCTCCAACAAGGCCATACTTCCTAATAGTGCTACTCCCTTTGGGGTCATTTTATTTCAAACCACTATAGGACTTATCACTAAGTGAAAGATTAAGAAGAAGACTAGGAAATTCTTATTATGGGAATAAGATCAATATTATAGGTAGGTACATGCATAGAAAATCACAAATATATAATTATACAAGTTGAATTATAATGAGTGAGGTAGAATGAGGACAGAAAGGTGGTGGACTCTATATGGACAACCTTGTGGCTTCTGATTAATATTTGAGTAGGTTTTATAATTAAGGAAATGACTTTAAGAATGGAGAGGTATTTGGCATGGTCAGCTCTGGAATTTCTATTACTGGCCTATGGGAGAGTGAGTGGTACACAGGGGAAAACACTGAATGAGAGGATCCTCACTGAGTGCTCTCAGTACCACAGTGTCCTAGAATTACTGTCTATTCTTCCCTCTCCAACACACAACCAGGTGTGAAAGGGTAAAAGAGGGGGGAATTTTAAATAGACATTAATCATGGTGTTCCCAGAGAGACCTCTTGAAATACACTGTCACAGGGAATGAGCAATTATTTCTGATACACCATTTAGTGCCTCAGAAAGATTTCCTCCAAACAGAGTATATCAATGTCATGGGGCTAATGATGTAAATACATCCAGGATGTTTATATGCTGTCTTTGTTAGCTTTTTGTTGCTTGTGATAAAGTCCACAACCTAAAGGGACATGGGGAGGAAAGGGTTTATTTGGCTTGCGCATCCCAGTCATGGTCCCTTATAAAAGGAAGACAGGAGTTCAGGGCAAGAATCTGAAGGCAGGAACTGAAGCAGAGGTCATAGATGGGTGCAGCTCACTGCCTTTATCCTGCCTTGCTCAGTTTGCTTTCTTATATATCTCAGAACCACCTGCCAAGGAAGGGTACCACCCACAGCACGCTTGGCCCTCCCACATTAATCATTAATAAAGGAAATGCCCCATAGACTTGCCTACAGGGTAATCTGGTAAAGGCACTTTTCAATTGGTATTGCTTTTCCCAGAAAACTCTAGCTTGTGTCAAGTTGACAAAAAAGGGGGGGGGAACTAATGGGACATATGTGTTTAAACATTGATTACCATGACAGGCTAGTTTCCTGTCTTCTGCTGTGGTCAGGTGAACACTGTTTAGGATCTTTTCTTCAGGCTTTGGGGATAGCTATGCAGGCCTTTCAAAGGCTTGCAGTCCATAGGAAAGCAGTGACATCTCATGGAGCCTCCAGTTTCCTCCAGTTTCTACTCCAAATGCCTAAGAAATGGATGAAATTACATGTGTGTTCACCTACTTACCAAAAAAGTGGGGTCGATAGAGAAAGTATCATATCAGAGGCTTGATTAGGGCTGTTGACGCTACACTGTTACTTTGATAGGATGGCAAGAAGAGAACTGAAAGACCCATTACCGAATAGGCCTGCATTAATGAGTCTAACAGGACTAAAATTGTTAGGCAATTCTTAAGATTACCACGTGCACACAGAGATGAACTATAGTCTGTGATGGTAAGATTTCTTTATTCAAGAAAGCACCAGGGCAAAATGCAGGTCAGAGCGAGGTCACAGGAACCCAGCTAGCGCGGCCAGAGAGAAGAGGCTAGGGTCTCCACATGAAGCTCTTAAGAAGCTTCCCTTACGTCACCCCGGCTTTCCTTCACCACGCCCTTATGGGCAAGTCCCGGGTCCACCTGGCACCTGTCCCAGGACTATTGAGCGGGGCTAGGGTGTCTTCCTACAGGCAATTTTCATTTTGTTTTGTTTTTTTGCACCATATGATAATTTAACATAAGAGTATCTCTGTTGAGAAATTGCTATGTGTTGAGTGTGAACACATTCATCAAGAATTGATAAACATTATTGTTCAATTCATTCAACACAGCAGTGCAGCAAAGGAAGCCTACAGAGATTGAATAGCGGACCCAGCATCACACAGATAACAGCTGAAGAACTAAGTTTCAAATTCATAGACCCAAGCACATGTCAACCCATATTTTCAAATCAAAGTTCACCAGATGTCCTATTGACAACAGAGTTTAGTTAGGAACTCCTTATTCTGAGCCTAGAGTTTGGATGTCAACCTGTTTGGAGGTTATGAGGGAGCTTCTGGAAGCGAGATAAACTGCTGACCTGGTGGGCTCTACTTCTTTTCCCTTGCCTTGGGGCCAGGCAATGACGTCTGGGGTTCAATCATGACACAAAGACTTGAACAAAAGGGTATGGAATTAAGTGGTTGGGAATGGTAAGTCACTTTTCTATCCAAATTTACCAATGCAGAGGACATAAATTGTCTACATTTAAAAAAGTCAAACTGATCAATTATAAAGAAGCTTTTTAATTGAAGAAAATCTCTTCATCTTTTTTATCTGTGTAGGAACAAGTTCAACTATGTGAGGCATTGCTGAGATAGATTAATGTGTACATTCCTTGAACAAATATATGCACATGGAGTATAACATGTATCATTTTCTTCTCTGATTGTCACCATAGAAAAGGAATCTATGGGTTTCCCATCCCCCGGTTTCCCTCATTTGACCCCATATCCACCAGCTTTAACAGAGTCCCAGGGGTTTCTTTCTGGGCAGGTACAATGATAAGCCTAGATGCTAGCCTACAGGACCCACATAAAATCTCTCCACTAGTTGAGAATCTTGAGGAAACCAAAGAGATATGAAGTCAGAGAGAAATATCAATTTGGGAGTCAAGGGTAAGGAATACCAAATGGACAGTCAGTCAACTTGTAGCTGGCCTTTCTTCTATTTTCCCTGCAAAAATTCTTGCAGTAGGAGGAAACGAGAACACAGATACAGAAGTTACTGCATCTGCAATTAGTGTTGATAAAACATGCCTGCCTGATCATGAGAGAAGGATGCTGAATTGACAAGGACCTTGGGGAACAGAATAATTCAAGCAATTACTGACATAAGAGGTTGGAGAACCAGGCATGAAGTTTCCACCTGGTCTATCCTGGGAGGGGGCCAGGAGGACTCAGAGAACACACACCCTCTTTAGTCTTCTTGTTCTCAATGCAGTTACCAGCTTAAGATGGGAAGTCAAATTTGATATCACACCATAGAAAACCATCTTGTTTTAATTTTATCTTAAAATATAAAAATATAAAGTATATTTTTAAATAAAAAACAAGTGCTTATTTCCTTGAAAACTAGAGAAGCAATTGCTATTGTTGCTTAAATTAATTCTTAAGAATTATAAAATCATGGTTACAAATGCAAGTGCTGAGCAAGGGAAGCTGGGGGATACAGAAGAGATCCAACAAAGGCCACATCAGACCAGAATTGCAGGCTGTGACATCTGGAACACAAAGGGGATTTCTACTGTGCAAGGAAATAAAAGTGGGCACACATGCAGGCAGAAGAAAACACTTAGAATTATTATTTTATTGACAGATCTGAAGAGAAAGCATTCGTAGGACATGTCCTTTGTCTTGCACACCTTTGCTTCCAAGTATTTTATTACTGTTGAAGGAGACTATGAGATTGAGAAGACAGTTTCTTTTGAAATCCCTGCAAGATTGATTCAGCAACCTAGAAGTGCATAGGGTGGAATAAAATGTCCTGATCTAGTTTGACTATTGAAGAAGGTCCCAGCTGACAACCATCCTTCCAGAAGTCAAGACATGGGTTGCTGCAATTGACACACAGATGTTCATAGAAGGGTTATTAATACACCAATGAACAAAAACAACAAAAATCTGCAGCAGGTTACAGGGGTATCATTGTGATAAAAAGGTCATGGGCATAGTTGACTTACTCTTTTAAAGCAAAGTAATTTAACTTCCCACCAGGCCACAGCAGGAGTCATGCATAAATGGCCATCATTTATGTCACATGGAGAATAAGCAGAAATAGAGGGGATGTTGGGAACAGCAGAACACAATGGAGACACTGGATCTGTTTAAGGTCTGGGGCCTTATCTGAACCTCAGCATTGCCATGTGTTGAAAAGTGATAACCATTCTACTTCTCTGTGTGTGTATGTGTGTGCGTCTGTGTGTGAGTGTGTGTGTGTGCATGTGTGCTCATGCACACATGTGTGTGTGTGTGCCAAAGAGACAAAATGTATGAAATGGAGCTTTGTAAACTTTAAATCAGTGCACAGCAAAAATGTGTTATTGGTAGCCCATCCCAGAGCCTCATCAACCAGTAGTCTAGAGGTATCCTTAGGAACTTGTAGACTATTTGCCTTCATGGTGCTCCCAAAGGCTTAGCTTCTCTCCCATTCAGAAATTAGAATATTTCTAGAATTTTCTATTGTATTTGACACATTACATTTATTGGCCCTACACTGAAATTCTTTTTTCCCCCCAAACTATATTTTTATTGAGTATTTTGGAGTTCCACATAATGCATTCTGATCACTTCCCAGTCTTCCCAAATCCACCCCCATGCTTGTGACTCCCTCAAAGAAGAAAAGAAATTGTGTTGTCCGCATACTCAGTGGAGCATGGTCAAACCCCCAGTGACCAGCCCCTTAAAGAAAACTGTGTCCTTCTCCACCCTCACCCCTGCCAGAAACCATCAACTGTGAAGAGCTACCTTCAGGATCTCTATCACAATTTTTAAAGGCTCTCTTTAATTTCATCCTGTCTAGACTGTTTCTCTTTTGGGTGGGGGTGGGGGTTGGAGGTTGTCCCAGAGCCTTCCATGTCTCTCATTTTCAACTTTGGGTCTGCAGTCATCAATACCACTGTAAAAGAGGCTTCCCTGCTCTTTACAGTCGGTGGCAGCATGAATTATGAACTTCCATATGGTTTATGGTGTCAGTACCAACCACAGACATCAATAAGGCAGGCCTTGGGCCACAATGTGGACCCTCATGGCCCTTCCTGGAAGCACAGACCACAAATATCTGATGTGTGAACTCACAAAGGTATAAAAACCAATTTATTAAGATGTGCAATTAAAAGGACAAACTCACAGATACAAGGTAATTCTGAAGTCATTTTTGATCACGCACTGACTCTCCACCCCCTTGGGTCTCCCACCACACCAAGCCAAGACAGAATAAGAGAAAGCAAGTGCGCTTTCCTAGCAGGCTTATTAGTCCCTCATGTAGCACCCCAGGCCATGCCCTAAGGCTGGTACCCCAAAGCTATTGGCAGAATGCATTCCCACAGCAAACATCCATATGGCCTTTGGTGGTAACATGGACTACAGACATCAATGTGGCCTCTAGCAGGAGCCTGGACCATGGACATCTACACAGCCTCTGGCCGCAGTACAGACCATAGACACCATCATGATTCTTGGAGACAGTGCAGGCCATGGACATCAACATGGTAAGTCAGACCCATGAGGACAGCAAGACCTTCTCCTCTTCAGGTTCAGGGGAATGGCAAGGTTCCTACTGGGGTCTTATTCATCATGATGATTCTTGGAGACAGTGCAGGCCATGGACATCAACATGGTTTCAGGTGGCAGCACAGGCCATCAACACAGCCTTTGATGGAACCAAGACAAGGCATAAGGCTTCATCTCATTGTGCTCAAGTGGAGAGAAAGAGGGATTGTTACTGAATTTTCTCTTAGAAGTCAGCAATACACTTAGTGCCTGGTGCTCATATATAGCAGACACTCAAAACATTCAGCATGTTGTTCTTGCTGTGGCGGCATGGACCTGTGTGCATTTATGGACATGCTCATACTTCAGAGGTTGGAACCAAATAGCTGCAAGCTCAGACTCTGGAGCCCCCTGAAACAGTCAAATCTTAATTTTAACACATTCGTCATTTCTATGCACTTATGCAAATTTTCACTCCTCTCTGCCTCATTTTTGTCATCTGTCAAATGGAGATACCAGAAGTATAACTTGCATATGGCTGTGATGACGATTAAATGAGTTATTTCTATTCTAAGGGTCTAGAAACAGTATCTACTGATAACATATTGTCATCTCCAATTTCTTATCACTCGGCTTTTCAAACAATCCTACTGAAGAGGCAGTATCTTCATTTCTGCAATGAATGAAGCCTGATGGGATGGCATCATTCTTCAATAGTTCAGCTCACACGGAAACTGTTCTCCCCAATGTCTGAAGTTGTGGGATGTGAGATATGTGGAGAGTAGATCTTAGGAAACTAAGAGTGGCGCTGATTTGTGTGAGCCGTACAGCTACTCCACCTCTGCATCCATGAAGTTCACTATGGAGGTGACTGTCTGAACCATCAAGATCCTAATATCAAAAGTGTCTTTGAGGGAAAGAAATCAAAGGCATCACATTTCTGCCATGACAATCTGGACTCAAGCACGTGTACAGTCTAGCTTTCTTTCTGCAATTTCAAGTATACAAGCTAGGATGCAGAAGGTATGGACTTAGTGAGGACAGCATCGCTAAGTGCTGACATTTATTGAGTACTTCCTTCATGTGCCAAGCATGGAGTGCTTTGTGTTTTCCTAAGTGTTTTCTATGGGTATATCATTTTTAAATAACTTTTCTGGAGCAAGTATTTGGTATTTTTTCAACTATGCAGAATTTGTTCCCCCCACTTTCTACCACATGAACCAGGTCTGTCCTCAGCAACAGGTATGGCGTGTGACTTCAGTTTGGTAAACCAGAACATTAATTGTCTTCTGAAGACAGTGATTGGCTGATGGATGGATATATGACCCACAATCAGGCTCTATCTGTACTAAATCTGAGTCTTTTGCCTAAGTTAATAGGAAAATTTAGTCTCTTATGGTACTTGTTTTCATGGAAGCTGGAGCCTCTGGAGCTACAGTAAAGGAACAGGATTAAACCAGAGGGTGTAGATTTAACTGCTGAGGACCAAGACTCAGATCCAGGTGACACTGACCCTTGCAACAGGCATCAAAGGCACACTGTGTTTCCAGACCTCATAATCTTTGTGGGACAGTAATTACATTTCAGTTCAGGCCAGTTTGGTTTGGGCTTCTTTCTGCTTATTTGAAGCTATTGGATGAGATAGGGTTGCCCAGAATCACAAGAAAAGGCCAGGGTTGAAACTCTAGACTGAAGGACAGCAAAGCTCCCCTTAAGCTACTACACTGTTTCATTTTCTACTATTTTTTGATCTACTAAGATCAATGGAAGGTATGAATTACTGTATGTGGGTGAGTTGCTTATGCATCTGGGGTGGATCAGGGTAGTGAAGGAAGTAGAAACTACACACTGAAAGGTAGCTAGACAATGTCCTGCTTTTGAGCAGTATCTCTATGATGGTTTTCTCATTGGTTGAGAGATTTGAGCCACAAGGCTTAGAAACATGATGTTCCAAGGAGCTCTTTCTCCTCATCCATGATTGTGGGGAGCAGAGGAAGCCCTGAGTGAATGTATATGGTTGACATGAGCCGGGCCGTGTCAAGGATCCCGGTAAGTCAGACCCATGAGGACAGCAAGACCTTCTCCTCTTCAGGTTCAGGGGAATGGCAAGGTTCCTACTGGGGTCTTATTCATTTCCAACAAGCATCTTCCTGCTCCATTCATAATGTCCATTCTTCCATGGAAACAGCTTCATGTCTGCACAATGACCTTGGCTGTTGGTGTCCAACAGCAGGCTGTGAATCACAAGGCAGTGGAAGCTGCATCTGATGTAGAAGTGAAAGTGGCTCCTACCAGCTCACCAGAGCCCTCTGTACACTCTATTTCCCTCAGCTCACCAGCTCACCAGAGCCCTCTGTACACTCTTTTTCCCTCAGCTCACCAGCTCACCAGAGCCCTCTGTACACTCTTTTTCCTGATTCCTCTGTCAGCTACATCTGAACCACAGAAAGTGAAAAGTACTGTGAATCATGGCCTCTTACTCTGCCCAACCCAGAAATCCAGATGTCAAGCATGTACCAATCCTCATGGCCCTACCGCACTACTATGGACCTGCTGAAACAGAGGCCATGCACAAAACACAGCAGGAGTTCAGTGTCAGCCTGGCTAAGAGTCCTGAATATTTAAAGTTGGTATAGGGGATAGATGAAAATTATCTATGATTCCAGCCCTGCCACTAACACAGTAGGTCTAAAAAACAGTCACTTGAGCTCAGTTCCTTATCTCTACAGGTGAAATAGTTATAGATTCACCATAGAGGTTCTTGTCGGGGTTAAACAGTTTAACAGAGGAAAGCACTTTGATGCTTGGCCTTTTTTCATTACTATCTAATGTTGTCTATTGTCCCCAGAATGGCACCTTCTCAAATCAGCTCTGGGAACTAGGAAGTGATTTCCACGGTGACTCTGACCCTTTATTCTTAGAGGGAACTTGTTACGAGTTCAAATTTCTAGGTCCAACTTCACAAAGACTTGGGAACTTGCCTGTAGATTTGGAAAATCTTTATCCTTCGTCTGCTCCCTCATGGGTGTGTATGTGTCTGATCTGTGCTCCCATGGACCAGATGTCCATTCAATGAATCAATTCCCATCCTCTCCCCAGGAGGGCCTGGAATCCTACTGACCCTAAACATGGGTGCACATATTCATTTCAATAATGGGGGGGGGCAGAAGGCATCTGTCTGGATTTCTCCAGCTTCTTTAGTCATCTGCTAACTTTTCTGTTATTCCAAGAGTCAGAAATAAGATAGATAACACCTACAGATGAACAGTGCTTCAGATCACTCTATAAATTCATGGATCAAAAAAAAAAAAAGGCCCACGTTATCCCTGGGGAAAAATGCTTCAAAACAGAACACACGAGCTCAGAAAATATTTTGATATTTAAAAGCAGGATGGGATACTGAATGCAAGTGGAAAGAGGCAAAAGGTCTTAAAAGGGAGGGCCATGATCCAAAGGAACCAGAATGGTCAAGTGAGCTATTTATTGGTGGTCTGAGCTTTGAAACCACAGATGACAGCTTAAGGGAACATTTGGAGAAATGGGGCACACTTAAAGACTGTGTGGTAATGAGAGATCTCCAAACAAAATGTTCCAGGGGCTTTGGTCTTGTGTTGAAAAGGTGAATGCTGCAATGTGTGCTTGGCCACACAAGGATGATGGGTATGTGCTGGAATCAAAGGGAGCCATCCCTACAGAGGATTCTGTAAAGCCTGCTTCCTATTTAATAGTGAAAATATTTTTGTCTGTGGAATTAAAGAAAATACAGAAGAATATAATCTGAGAGACTACTTTGAAAAGTATGGCAAGATTGAAACCATAGAAGTTACAGAAGACAGGCAGACTGGAACAAAGAGAGGACTTGCTTGCGTAACTTTGGGTAATCATGACGCAGTTGATAAAATTGTTATGCAGAAATGCCACACTATTAACTGGCATAATTGTGAAATGGAAAAGACCCATTCTAAACAAGAGATGCAGACCGTGGGATGGCGACAAGGCCATGTAGGTGGATCTGGCAACTTTATGGGCCATGGTGAACTCTCTTGGGGGTGGGGGAGGTAATTTTGGTTGTGTTGGGAACTTTGGTGGAAGAAGCAGCTACGGTGGTGGAGGTGGTGGCAGCAGAGGTAGTGATGGAGGTGGTGATGGTGGAGAGAATGGATTTGGAGGTGAGGATGGCAATTATGTTAGTGATATCTGGTTATAGTAGTAGAGGAGACTACGGCAGTGGTGGGCCAGGCTATGGAAACCAAACCAAGGTGGTGGATACAGTGGTGACAGAGTAGGAGGAAATGATGGTTACAACGAAGAAAGGAATTTTGGTGGAGGTAGCTATGGTGATGGCGGTAGCATAGTGACTTTGGAAATTATAGGGATAACAGCAATCAAATTATGGGCCCATGAAGGGAGACAGTTTTGGTGGAAGAAGCTCAGGCAGTCGCTATGGTGATGGCTGTGACTCTGATGGGAGAAGTCGTAGATGTGGTAGCAGAAGGCTTTAAAAAACAGCAGGAAAGGGCTACATTTCTTAGCAGGAGAGAGAGAGAGCAAGGAGCTGTCAGAAAAGCTGCAAGTTACTTTAAGACAGTTGTCCCAAATGCATTAGAGCAGCAGTTCCAAACCTGTGGGTTGTGACCCTTTCGGGGCTTAAAAAGTACAGCTGCTGATTAATGCAATGTAGTGTCAATGAGATGTACATTCCTGGGGTCTTTTTTTTTAAAAAAAATCTGTTGTAGCTTTGTCTTTTTCTTTTTATTACATCAGACATATTACCCTGTTAATTGTGGTAGTGGTAGCAGGAAAAAAAATTAAGGAATTTTTAACTTAACAAAAGTAGAATGGGGATATTCCGGGGAAGACAGACACTGTCACAAATCTAGAATCAGAAGGAGCAAGAAAGGGAAAGAGAAAATGGAAAAGGAGAAGAAAGGGGGGAGAGGGAGAAAAAGGGAGTAAAGAAAGAGTGATTGAAGGGCAAGGAGAATTTTCCAGGGAGCTCAGCAGGCCTCACCTCATCTGTCCTTTACTGTCAGGAAACTGTTTTAAAAGCACTGATGCTCCTGGTATCCCCAGTTTGGGGCTGTGACTGTTTTGATCTGAGGATACTTTTAGGGCCTGTTGGCGTCCCAAGATCACCAGGTGTTTCTAAGGCTCAGCCTAAGTTGGGTACCACCTGAGTCAGCTGTCCCAGAACCCTGGCCAAGTGGGTAAAAGAGAAAACACACAGGATGGAGACATCCTTCCGCCCACAGTGGCTGAGTTGAAAGCCCCTCTCTATGGCTGGATTCAACCTCAGCTCTCAGAGGGGCTGCATCTGTGCTATTTGCTTTGTGTGTTCAGTACCAATTAAAACCCCGCAGCCACAATCAGTGTGGTACAAATGGGCACCATTCCTGGGGCAGATGGGAGAGCTGTGGGCAGAAAGCCTACTGCCTGGGTTTTAAAAAAATCCTGGCTGGACCACATTTCATATTTCTAGTTCTTAGAAATTTCAAGTATCTTCCTGTACTACATCATAAAATAATGAAAGCAGATGGGAGCTGGCTCCTGGCTGGGTCTCTCAAGAGTCACTGTGGGTGGGGGATAGACCAGGGAGCTCATCTGTTGACTTGGGAGGGAGGGATACTTTCCATTGTTTGCTTCATATGTGGGTTTTGTTTTCCAAGTTTACTTCTGGCCCCTTTATGGGTACACGAGGAAAGAGTCTGTGTGTGCATTCTTTTTCTGAGTTCACATTTGCAGCTCTCACCACTTTGCATCTCAGAGGTTCATTTTGGTTCCCATCACCTTCCCTGTACACGCGGCATCTGGGAGGGCTTGTCAGTGTGGTCCGGAAGATAAATGATTTCACTTCAGGGTTAGCTGCCTTAATCTAGAACATTTGGGGTCAGACGGGTTTCAGGTTTTCTTGTTTTTGTTTTTTTTCCTTTAGTGCATTTGCATATTTATAATGAGATATCATGGAGATGAGGCTCAAATGTAAGTAAGTTTTATGAATACCTTATACACAAGGATTGAAGGGAATTTTATGTAGTATTTTTAGTGTACCTTCATTTTAATTTCGACTCTTCGTATTTGTAGCATTACGTCTGAACCCAGACTGTTGAATTTTGAGATATTTTGGACTTCAGACGGGGGTTGCTCCACCTGGATTAGCTGGTCACACATGCATCCACCATGCAGAGAAGGAATCAGCCCATATCCTCTCAGATTCTCTTCACTCTGTGCACACAGCATAGTTTGGAGCCCTCCCTCCTTAGTCTCTGTCATGTTCTTGATGTCTCTCTTGCCTTCCATTATCCTCGCCAGTGTCCTCCCACCCATGCACACTGGTGCAGCCTGAGCTCCTCCCCGTCTGTGTCCACATTAGCACCCTGTTCTCTTGCTAACAGGAACTAGGTCTTGCATAACAAAACTTAGACATTTTATTTAGATAAAAAACCTTTGGAAGTTTACCGTACTAACAACAACACAGCTTTTGTCATTAGGAAACTTTCATTTTAAAGAAGGATGTCAGAGAGAGGTAGGGAGAGGGAGGGAGGAAGAGAAAGAAGAAGGGAGATACAGACAGACAGAGAGGCAGACAGACAGACACACAGAGAGCAGCAGACAGAGGAAGAATCAGAAAGGGAAGGAAGGCAGGTAGATGAAGTAAAAAACAAAAAAGAAGAAAAGAGGCGAGTGTGTGTGTGTGTGTGGGGGAGCTGTTTGAGAGGTAAGCAAGTTGCATGGCTGTCTATGCTTTACCAGAGTCAGCCAAGGTATGCTTACCTGACAAAAGGCATATGTCCCTCCAAGAACTAGAAAACAGGCTAAAAAGAAAGGATCTAAGAATGTTACCCAAGACACGCACGGTAGAAGGGAGCTCTGGGAACAAGCTGCAGCTCCATTTACTGGTTCACACAATCCATGGAGGACAGAACTGGATGGACGGCTTCATTATTTTTCACAGTTTTCTTAAGAAAACTGTTTAATTCTATGTGGGTTATTCTATTTATCTAAACAGCATGGAAAAAAAAAAAACACTCATCATGAAACCTGAAATGGTTGCACAGTGAGACTGTCTCAAAGACAAAGCAAAACAAACACATCGAAAACACTTTACATAAGAGCCTTCCTCTTAAAATTTAAGTGTGTGATACTTTGTTTCTGTCTGCACCAGCTCTCAACCTATGGATCAGGTCATCTTCCCGGGTTGAAAGACTCTTTCACAGGGGGTACCTAAGACCACCAAAAATACAGATATTTACATTACAATTCATAACACTAGCAAAATTACTGTTATGAAGTAGCAACGAAAATAATTTTATGGTTGGTGAGCACCACAACACGAGGAACTGTATTAAAAGGTCACAACACTAGGATGGTTGAAAAGCACTGATATAGAGGATTGTTAGGGATTGTTTAGATGGCTAAATCCGCTGTGTGTGTCCCAGGAATCGAACTCAGTTTGTTAGGCTTAGCCACAAGCACCTTTTCCAACTGAGCCATCTTGTGAGCTCCCCACACTCTTTCTAAAGCAGATGCACCCTTTTCCCCTTCCTGCCTACACTGCATAAGAGTTCCAATTGCTCCATATCCTCAGACTGTCTTTTTTTTTTTTTAATAACAGCCATTCTGAAAGTTGAGGTGACATCTTACTGTGATTTTGATTTGATAGAATTTTATGTATGAGTCTGTAGGTATACTACTGTGTTTATTTATTAAACATTTGGTTTTATCTGTGTAAGCATCAGCTCAACAGTGCAGATTATGCTTTCCATTTGTAATGGTTATTTATTTTTGCAAATGTAAATGCACAGTTTCTTCTTAACATGAAGAAGAGGAAGAAAAACGGATGTATGTGCTTTCAAAAGAAAACTAATAGCAGATAGCACCTCTTTTCTTTAGAATCGGGGAAATTAATTCTGAAAAGCAATTAATTGATTTGCAGATGTGGCAGATATATCTAGGCATGAGTGGTTGCCCTATGGAGGCCATAGCAGAGAGAAGAGTGGGTTGGTCAGGATAAATATGGTAGGACTTCCTCATGGCTCTACCTTTGAAGACTTGTTTTTAGGATATTAGCAGAAGATTCTTTTGTTGGGGGGGTTGCTCATCACTTCCACATTTGGAATGCTTGGTGGTCCTGATTCTGGCTCATCCCATCATGTAGCACACCTAATCACTTTGGTCTTGGTGAAGGACTCAGGGTCAAGTGTCTGACCCAATGAGAACCAAGTTTACACCTTTGGTTCAGACTGTGGCAAAGGAGAACTGGACACAGTGCTGTGAGTCTACAGTGTATATTTTTCTGGTAAAGCCTGTTGAAGACAAAAGCCAAGCTCCAGTAGAAACCAGAAGCCAACATGAATGTCTATGCCTTAGGTCTGAGTTCATCCCTAATTCTTCAGACACTCGGATCAGTAATGCCCTTTCTTAAGCCATTTCTCATTGGATTTCCATCATTTAAATCCCACAATCCAATAATTGATGGAAATAGAAGCAGAGACCCACAGCTAAGTACTGAGCGGAATTCCTGGAATCCAGCTGCAGAAAGGTAGGGGTGATGAGCAAAGGGGTCAAGACTGTGCTGGGAAACCCACAGAAACAGCTGACCTGAACAAGGGGGAGCTCATGGACCCCAGATTGACAGCTTGGAAACCAGCATAGGATGGAACCAGGCCCCCTGCATGTGGGTGTCAGTTAGGAGGCCTGGGCAGTCTATGGGGCCCCTGGTAATGGAACAGCATTTATACTTAGTGTACGAATGGACACTGGGAGCCCATTCCCCATGGAGGGATACTCTCTCAGCCTAGACACATGGGGGAGGGCCTAGGCCCTGCCCCAAATGATGTGGCAGAGTTTGATGATCCCCCATAGAAGGTCTCACCCTTTCTATGGAGCAGAAGAGGGATGGGGGTCAGTGGGGGCCATGGGAGAATGGGAGGGGGAGGGAATTGGGATTTATATGTAAAATAAGATTGTTTCTAAGTTAAATTTAAAAAAGGAAAACTAAAGAAATAAAGAACAAGGCTGAATGCATCTGTGCTATCAACACAGCTCTTTAAGAAGAGCCCCCCTGTAACTTCCTAGTTCTGTGAAGGCCTTGCCACGTGCTTCTAGCTCAGACTGTAGCATCAGGCCAGAAGACGGTTTGGTAGATACAGACTGGACTTGGCAATTCTGTCTGAATCCCCAGACACTGTCCCCACATATCTGGTCATGAATGTACCCAGAGGTGTGACATTGTAGGACAATCATACAATATGACACAGGTTCCATATATATATATATATCTCAATGTTATTTTAAGAGCAAAAGCAAGATGAATTCAAGAGTGTCAGATGTAACCTGCAATGCTGTGGAAACAGCAACAGCAAATAGCAGCTGAGAGTCTAGGCCAGTGGTTCTCAACCTTCCTAATGCTGTGACCCTTTAATACAATTCCTAATGCTATGGTGACCCCCAGACATAAAATTATTCCATTGCTACTTCATAACTGTAATTTTCCTAATGAAAGTTTCTGATATGCAGGACATCTGATATGCTACCCCAAGGTGATAGAGACTCACAGGGTGAGAACCACTGGTCTTGGCTGAGAGGTTACTGAAATGTAAATGAAATGTAAAGGAAGATGCAGACTTGATTACATTGGTCTCAGGAGTATTGCAGACATCGTTCTGTGATGCTTTGAGTGGTATCTTTGGCTTCTAACAAAAACACGATTCCAATCTAATTTGAACTGTTCTTTGATCCACATGGTATTTTTATGAAACCAGTGACTATCACAGTCAAATATATTTTGGAGAAAGATCAAAAAGCCTTGAGTTGTGCAAAAGAAGTTTTAGCAAGGATTTCAACACTGGGTCTAAATTAGCCTAGGCACAAACTAGTCATTGTTTTCACAATAGGATCCAGAATTCACTCTGTTGAGTGAATTCCCTTAGACTAGAAAGCTTCCCAGCAGGATCACAGCCATCAAGGTATTCAGGAGGTCCAGAGTAGAGATGAGTAAGAAGCGAGCTGTCATTTCCTGTGGCAAAATTCTACCTAAATTTATAGTCCCTGCCCTTTATAAACACAAGCGTCTGCTTTCTGTGAAGGACAATTGGCCCCAGGTTACTACATGGATGTCCCCTGCATCACTCAGTTGCTACAACTAGATTGTGCTCCTAACAGGCTCCTAACTTTGAATGAAATTTCCCAATGTCAAAAGCAACAAAGCAGGAATTAATAGACCATAATGATGTAATTACTGTGATACATATCAAGTATGGTGAGGCAGTCAGCTACCTTTACCCATACCCACCTGGCATGGTTATTAATACATCCTCGTGTTACCAAAGAGCAGTGCATTAGATTGGCAGTCAAGCCAGATAATGCTCAGTTTATGAAACAAAAATATCACTGACTGGTGAGCAGAAGTATGATGTCTGCTGTCACCATGGAAATATCAGGACCCTAATTGTGTTCCCAGGTCCAAGTGACTTGTGAATCTAGAGTTCCCTGCACTATGATTAAATTGAAGATCTAATCTCTGGAGGAAGGACTTGGCAGTGCCTTCCTCCATGTATAACATACATGATAGGCTTTCTTCAGAGCACATCTTTCTTCAGAGAGACCTGGTTTCCACAGTAGAGCAGCAATGATTGGAAAGGAAAATATCTGGATGCCTTTAGAAAGTTAGACAAGGAGACTGAGGGGATCATGAAACCAGGAGATCTGGAATGACCCAGTGATGACTTTTAGAGAGTGGTTGGTAGATGGAATTTTGGATCAAATCCATGTCACAGTGCAGCCAATTGCTGCCTATTATCCTACAGTCACTTTCTCACCACTTAAGTACACAATTGAGTTGATATAGAGAGCATCTGGAAGAACCCCCACTTTGGTTGTATGGCCTCTGAAGATAGGAGGAAAGTACAAGTAGACGACCCCTCCCTAAATCTGGGGCTATCTCATAGGCATATTAAATTTATGAATAGATGGGTATTTCAGAGGGAGTAAATTCACATGGCTGAGCTACAGAATCAAGAATCAAATATAATTCAGCCTTGTTATGGGGCCCAGTTAGTCTAGTTTTGCCATTCTACTTATTTTTTTTTTATGTTCTACAACTTGGACAAATAGACATATTATTAAACTCTCTGAGACTACTTACTTGTTTTCCTTAATTGATCCTACACCTATTTTTAAATATGATAATCTAATTCAAAATGATATTTGCAGACTTTGTAGCAAACCCAAAGCCAATTCCTTCCATTTATGCTGAAGGCTTCTGTGATTTGAAAGAAAGTGGCCACCAATGGGAATAGTACTATTAGGAGTTATGGCTTTGCTCACGTAGGTGTGGCCTTGTTGGAGAAAGTGTGTCATGGTGGGGGTGGGCTTTGAGTTCTCCTATGCTCAAAATTCTCCACTTTCTGTTGCCTTCTGACCAAGATGTAGCCACCAGCATCATGTCTGCCTGCATGCTGCCATGCTCCCCACCACGATGACAATGAACTGAACCTCTGAAAGCGTAAGCAAGCCACCCCAATCAAGTGTTTTCCTTATGAGAGTTGATAGAAACCCTAATGAAGACAAAGGCCATCACAGAAAGAAGGCTTAGAGGTCAATGATGCTTCTTCAGGCCAGAACATTGCTTTCAGGAGATCCAGCTCAGAAGATTACTTAATAAGGGCCAAGAAATCATCATCATCATCATCATCATCATCATCATCATCATCATCGTAAACGGAATTATTGATTTTGTAGGTGATTGCATCTAGCATCAGAATACAGTAAGTAGCTTGTTCAGAAAGGATAAAGTTGTATACTGATGACACTCAGTATGGTAAGACAAACTTTAGATTTGAATGTGGGTGTTTGTTTTCCTTTTGTCATTGTTGTTAAATGAAAAATGGAAAACCACAAAAGAAATAGGAGAAAGCAAATGCCAGATTCAGGGTGGGGAAGGCAAAGAGTGAAAATAAGGAAAATGCTGGTTTTACAGCAACAGAGAAGCTCTTTGGTGATAAAAAGCTTTCAGAAGGCAAGTTACAAGGCCAACTGGAAATTCTAAAAAGAATATGAGAAAGTCTTAATATTTTCACTACATAGGAATTTTTACAAATCTACCTACTTATCTTTGTCAACAATAATGCATCAACTTTTGTTGGCTAGACTGAACGATGGGGATAAGAAAATAACCAACAGTAATCTTATAGAATCTATACATTCATTTATTGCATGTGTGTGCATGCACGCAATCAGAGGTCAGAGGACACCTTGCGGGAGCTGGTTCTCTTTCCCACAGAGTACATCTAGGAGGTCAAACTGCTGACAGGCACCTTTACCTCCTAAGCTAAAACAGCCATTTCTATGAAGCATGTAGTCTTACCAGGGGAGGGAGACAATAAATAAGTGGTTAAAAACATAATGTTGCAACTAGTATGTTAAGAAAGTGGAGAACAGTAGGATAAAGGCTCCCAGGAGGGAAGAACATAGTGTTATTTTTAAAAATTAATCAATTTACTTTTACCAATAGAAGGTTTATCTAGGAAGGTGGTATATGAGTAAAGACCCAAAGGAGTGAGAAGAAACCCAGGGGTGTCTGTGTGGAGCAATAGGAATACCAGTGAGGTGGTACCTTCTGTATCTGCAGGGGAACACAGGGGTAAACCAGTGTGTCCAGTGTGGAGAGAACATGAGAGAACGAGTAGGAAGAGATGAGGCTGGGAGGGTGGCAGGGTAGGATCTGGAACACACAGGTTCTTACCATCTTTTGTAAGAACTTTGGAAGGCACCAGATGCTTCTACAGAACTGAACTCTGATCTGGCCTGTGCAATCAAGATTGTTTTTCTTACTGCTAAAGAAGAGAAAATAAGTTGAGGGGCTGTTGAAATCCTGAAGTAGAAGTAGTATTTGTTTTATTTTTGTTTGTTTTGTTTTTCAGGATAAATGAGAGTAGGCGAGGGGGGCCGGCAGCTTGCATTTGGACATATTAAGTTTGAAATGCACAGCAGACATCCAAGTAGACATGTCAACAGCTTGCTGGGCATCCAAGTCTGTAGTTCTGGGCAAAGGCCTGGGCTGGAGTTCTGTCTGAGTTGTTAGCATACAGACAGTGTCTGCAGCCAAGAGACAAGTCAGATGAAATCAGAAACTAGATGAAAACAAAAAAGGGACATCATGGATGAGAGAGTCACGGAACCGCGCCAGCATTAAAAATGTGAACCTTGAAGAAAAAATCTTCAGCAAAGGATGCTGGGAGAGAGCTAGTGAGGCAGGAGGAAACCCAGGTGTGAGTTTCAGAAGGGAGATGAAGAGAGAATCAATTATGCCAAGTGCTGTTGAGAGAAAGTCGAGTGAGGACTGGTTACTGATTATGTCTGATGCTCTAATTTAGCCTCTCAGTTCTTCAGCCTCAGCTTACTCCTACAAACCTCATCCAAACACATTTTTTTTTGGTATCACTCTACATCAGCCAGCATTTCCACATTCCTTTGTCTCTTCTTGCAGAAATCCTTCAAGCCTCCACCACCTGTTCTCTGGATCACAGCAGTAGATGGCTGCAGTGCCAGAAGTTGTTTGCAGAAGTCTTTTTATAAAGGGAAGGTGATCAGATAAAGGAAGCCTATGAAGTTTGATATTATATAATTTATATAATATTATATAAATAAACTCCTTAGAATGAATATATATATTCATATATATATATATATTAATTAATTCCTTAGAATGTATATATATTCTAAGGAGTTAATTTTTTTTACAAAAAAACCCCACTGAAATGCACTAGCTACCATAGAAATATTGATTAAAACGAGCTGGCTACTCCACTCCCTTAAACCAAATTGGCATTTTCAAAGGAATACCCTGCTATGGGCAGACATAGCAGGCATGCCTTCTCTTGCTGGTGGAAGTGTTAATTGCTAAAACTTTTCTAAGGGCAGCTTGGTAATACTGAAGAATAATTTTTGTAAGTTTCTTTTTCTTGACACCTTTGGGTCCAATAATTTTTCTTTTAACAGTTTATTGTAAGGAAAGCACCAGATCACATGTCTAGACTTCTATAAAAGGGTGTTCACATCAGTTCTATTTCTTATACAACTTAGGATATGGAATTAAGTAAAATTTTCTATTCCCGTAGAACACTGAAACACCCAAGTATTGTTTCTGACAGAACTTATAGGCTCAAAACAGCAAAGAAAATCAAAATCATTTCATATTCCACTTTGGAGCTTAAGTCAGCAAATTCTGACACAGATTCAGAACAAAACTCCCTGCAGAAAAAGAATTTTAATGATATAAGAACCTGTCCACAAAGTGTAGTCAAAGAAAAAAGGAACAAAACTACAAAATAATTGTTATGATTCTACTTTTTAAAAGAAAGAGAATAGGAAAAAACATTTAAAATGTATCAACAAAAGTCTCAATACTAATCATTTTAAGATTCTCAATAATTATTCTTTAACTTGCTTGATCTTATTGGACTTTGAACTCTCTGTAGAATATTTGCTGAGGGCCTGCCATGTGGATCTTTGGGATGCATTAATGAAAACCAATAATTCCCACCACTGCAGAGTTTATAACCTATTGAAAAGACACAGCTGATAGATTATAGTGAAGAAGAAATTGTATAACCTCGTGTAAGAGGTGGTAAGTGCTGGAGGAAAATAGTGACTGCAAATGACAGGGGCTGGGAGTACATGGCTGTGTGATGGTAAGTCTTCATCATCAACTTGGCTTGATTAGGAATCACCATGGGAACACCAGTGGGTGTTTCCAGAGAAGTTTAACAGAAAAGGAAAGACCGCCTTAAATATGGGCAGCATTGTCCCTGAGCTTGAGTTCCAGACTGGTTGAGAAGGGAAAAGCTCCCTGAGCTCCAGTGTTCATCCTCTTGGCTTTCTGACTGTGGATGCAGTGACCAACTGCCTCATACTCCCTGTCATCCCCGCCATATGGGGCTGTACCATTAAACTGTCAACCAAACTAAACCTTCTTTCTTTAAGTAATTTTTGTCACCTCTCTTGTTATCTCTCTTGTCAAATCAATGAGAAAAGTAAGGAGTATGGACTTCAGCTTTAAATTCAGGAGTCATGGTGGATCTCACCAGAGAGAAGGCATTCAAGGGAAACATTATAGACAAGAGGAATTATCATCTGAATCTTGAGGAAAAACCTTTGTAGGTAAGAGACTCTGCAGAAGTATGACGAGTAGCATATTGATGCATCTAAACAGTGGAATGAGTGTGGAAGCAGGAAACGGGATCAGAATGAGACAAAGAGCCTGGAGGGGCAATTCATGGTCCTGCTTTGGTTAAGACACACAGGCTTCGGAGTGTTGCAGTCACCTAAATGAGAGCTGCTGCTGTTGCTTCTGCTGCTGCTGCTGCTGCTGCTGCTGCTATCAAGGAGACCAGTAATCATGTGATAATAGGCCAGATTCTAGGTTTGTCTTGGAAGCAGAAGGAGCAGAACTTCTTGATGTTTGGATAAACAGCATAAAAGACCTTCCAATCTTTTGACCTGAATGATTTGAATGATAAACTTATCAACAGCCATAGAGAGATTATGAGTAGAGCAGGTTTTTGTGTGGGATTGGGGTGATGTGGAGCTGGATTTTGGATATGGTAAGTCTTTATAAAGGACAATGTCCAGGAGGAAGTAAGCAATTAGAGGACACATCTAGATTGGAGGGATACTTTGGAGACTCATTATCATATAGGGAGTATTTGAAGGTACCCTAGGGAAGAACTCACCAAATGAGTGTCTATGGATAGGGAAGAGCTCCAAAGTGTCTTAGGTCACTTCAACAGCAGGAGCTTGGATACAAGTCACAACCAGGGGAGGGATGACTGAGAAAGCAACAATGGAAGCAGAAGAAAAAGCAATAGACATGGGGCATTGGACAAGTGCTTCAAATGCTGACGTTTGTTTCAGCTAAGTGAAAAGTGATGACTGAATTTACCAGTGTGGATGTCAGGGCACTGGAGACCATAATTTCAGAGAGAAAGATAAAAGAAGAAACTGAAAGTGGCTTTGAAAAACAGGGAATTTAGACTGCTCTTTTGAGGAATTTTGCTTCAAAGGGGCTTAAGAAATGGGTGACTAGGGAAGAGAGGTGTTGATAAGGTTGGATTTTTGCCTTAGTCTTTTATTATTATATATTTTCTTATCTATCTATCTATCTATCTATCTATCTATCTATCTATCTATCTATGTATCTTCTATTGAACTGGGAGGACTCAACTTGTATGAATCAGTTCTCTCCTTCTACCATGTGTTTCCCTGGCATCGAACTTAGATCATGAGGTTGTGGCAAGTGTCCTAATTTTACTGGGCAGTCTCATTGGCCCTGCTTTTCCTTTTCAGTGAAAAGACGGCTATGCACTATAGGAGGTTCTATCCAATCCACTGTGATCATTAATTTTATCCAGGTAATAAGGTGCCAACAGATGGCATAGTTAGAAGTCACATAAGAACTGCCTGGATGGCAAATCTCCAGTGTATTGACCTGGTCTATTCTGCTGTCTAAAATTCGTTAGCCTTTGCTGACTCAAGTCACATGGAAAATACAAATATTTAAGGCCAGCATAAGTTCACAGAGTAATGACCATACTTAAGGCAAACATCTTCTCCACTCTAACACACACACACACATATCTCTCTCTCTCTCTCTCTCTCTCTCTCTCTCTCTCTCTCTCTCTCTCTCTCTCTCTCTCTCTCCAGGAAGCTATTTATCTTCTTTGAAAATGTTGAGCCTTGGAATCTTAGAAATAAAGATTGACCAAAACCAAGAATCCATTTTAGGAAAGCCAATTTTGTAAGAAAAAAATGGAGAGAAAAATAATCTTAGTCTTTTGACCCTATATGCCAAGAACTTTTTAATCCATGAAGCCTTTTTACTAAGATTAAAAAGAGGAGGAAAGCCAGAAATCAACTTTGTACATCTCTTTGTCGGAAGATGGCATTTGCCTCAGTTACACTGAAATGGTAAATTTTAGTGCCTGCTCTCTGTGGTGCCTGCCTCTTCTTCCTCCCACCTGTTCATCATTCCCTAGAGAATGATGCTCTCCCCTCCTTTACAGGGGTGCAATACTGCCATTCTGCTTCCTGTAAAAACAGAAACCTAATAATTCCTGGTGGTTTCGAACTAGCAGGGGTTTTATATCAGTTTCCATTAGGCAAACCAAGAAATTGAGCCTCATAGAGGTGAAAAGAATGGCCCAAAGCCAACAGCCAGTTAAATTGATTTGGGATTTTGGAAAGCTCCCAGGAAGATTTGATCAACTCATTTACACTGACATGTATTGATTGATGTGTTCTCTGCACAAGGCATATCTGATAGAAGCTATAAGTGAAATAAAAACAGTAGATGATGAAAGTGGAAGGGTCTAAGAAATATACCATTATTTTAGCAGCTGTGTTTTTGTGATTGATGTTCTATTGGCAGCTACTTGATTTGTCTGTCTGGTTAATGATTAGTGTTTCTCAACCAGGAGTGGATACTAAAATTTAAGGTCTGAGTTCTAGAGGGGACATTTGGTAGCATGCTGGAGGAATTTTGGTCACTATGCTCTTTAGTGTCACTCACAATCTAATAGGGAGATTGCTAAATAGCCTTCTGTGTATGGAACACTTTCTCTACTTTATCTGACCCCACATATTTCTGAGGGCAAAAGAGAGGAAGAGGAAAGAGACCCTTACCAGATGATGGCTCTGAGGTAGTGT
This sequence comes from Cricetulus griseus, assembly GCF_003668045.3. NCBI lineage: Eukaryota > Metazoa > Chordata > Mammalia > Rodentia > Cricetidae > Cricetulus > Cricetulus griseus. The sequence continues at coordinate 33,912,422 of NC_048596.1, read as the reverse complement.
TCTGTGTAGAGCTGGCATCAGAAAGGGAGCCAAGTGGATGTTGCTGAATGTTGCAACATTATTCCTAGTGAGCAAAGGACAATGGACCCAGAAATTGACTTGTGTCTCCTTCTGGTTGAAAGGTACATGTATCTGCCCCCCTGAGACCAGACCCATTCTTTAATTTTATTTCAGTTGTTACATAAACAGATAAAATAGATTCTTTCCTCAAAGCAAGGTTAGAAGTAAGGCAGAATATTCAATATGAAAATCTCCGTGGAGCATATCCCACACCTCTACATTGACAATGGCTTGTGGTCTTGGGTAAGTCATCTAACCCAGTGCAGACACCTCTCCGTTGTTTTTCCTTCAGTGCATCCTCTGGATGGAATTCTGGGCACTTTCTTTTACCCTTTAATTCTCTTATCCAGTATGAAAACAACTTAGCTTTGGAAATAACCAAAATCCTGTCATTCCATTACAGTGCTGTTTGTACCCCCACACTACGACCCTCTCTCTCTTCTTGGTGTGAGGGGACCTGTGCTTCTATGGATGCTTACTGTCCTCCAAGGGAAGCTCTCCCCTATGCTCTGCTCCTCACGTCTGCCAGCACTGTGGGAAATGGAGATTCCAGACTACATGAGAGAAGGCTGGTCTTTCTGAGTAGGTAGATATATTGCTTGGCATTGTTTATTTTAGAGACAGCCTCACTGTGTCATTTATTAAACTGTACTTATAAAAGAGATGTTTTTTAATTAAGTCTATTTCAGAATTGAGAATTGTCTTAGCAACTGGAGATGATATAAAAATGATAATAATTACTAGAATTTCTTGATAGTGTCAACTGTCATGTGCTCTCTATGGACCTCTATGCTTTTGCTCATTTAGTCTTTATCAATATAAAGAAGTTCTATCACTATATCCATCTTACGAATAAGGAAGTGAAATAAAAGAGAAGTAATTCAAGTAAGGCAGCCAAAGCCACAGAACTAAGAAAATGAAAATGCAGTGAGTAGAAGCTCATCTGATAGTCAGTGTCCTCTGCTTTGTATTGGCCTCTGGGTCTTTTAAAACACAAGTGATCTTCTTATTTAAGATATTTTCAGAGGTAAGTAGTGGCAAAGTGTGAGTCTAATATTGTTTACAGGTATTTATTTAAACCCCCTGAGTTGGTGTCAAAATAATGATGATTGTTGAATGGATTTTTCAATTCTGAGTTAGAAGGATTCTAGCTAGGTATAGTAGCAGGGTACTATAAACCCAACACTTGGGGAGTTGATCTAGGAGGAGAAAGAGTTCAAAGCCATCCTTGGTTACATGAGAGTTTGAGGCTGTACTGTGCTATGTAAGAGCCTATCTCAAAAACAAAACAAAAACCAGTAGATGAGGAAGAGTATGTGAGGCCAGCAGGTATTAAACATTTTAAATAACCTGGAAAGTCATACATGTCAGTGTGCTATTTACAAAAAGTTTCAGAGGATATTGTGAACCTCCAACTTTCTTGAGTACCCCTTGTCTAGAAACTACTAAGAACCTCCTCTGATGATTCGAAGGGTAGGCAAACAAAATCAGATGCAAAGTCAACCTGGGGTAAACCTGCCTTAGGGAACAATAGGGAGGCAACTACAGAGCAAATACGGATAGGCAGGTCTTCTAGTGTATTTTATGTTGCTGTGATAAATACCATGCCCTAAAGCAACTTGAGGAGGAAAGAGTTTATTTGGCTTAGAAGTTAAAATCTACCAATGAGGGAAGCCAAGGCAGTAGCCTAAAGGCAGGAACTGAAGCACAGACCATGAAGGAACACTGTTTGCTAGCTTGTTCCCAAGGCTCTTTCTTATATAGCCCAGGCCCACCTGTCCAGGGATGTTATGGCCCATAGTGGGATGGGCCATCCTACATCAATCAGCAATTGAGACAATGCCTTAAAAATATGACCACAGGACATTCTTATGGAAACAGTTCCTCAATGGAGGTTGCTTCTTCCCAGGTATGTAACACTGACAATGGAAACTAGCCATCACAGTACCTTTCAGATCTGCTGGAGCATGTAGCCATTCATCAAAGGCTGTCAAAACCAAGCTAATGAATAAAGCAAAGTCAATAACTCCAGGAAAAGCAAACTAAACTAGATCATAGATTATTTGCTAAACCAAGCACCCCAGCACTGAATTAAGATGTATATCATATTATATATTACATCATAATTACATCAGTAACTACCACCAATTTAATCAAATAATGATCTAGGTCAATATTCCCTCATCCTAAATATTAGAAGCTAGAAAAGATACAGAAATCAACATATCTTTGTAATTCTACAGTAACACTATTGATGGTAAACCCTGATCCGAGCTTACATATCTATTTATAGTCTTTATCCCATTTGATATAAATATTCATGTTTTGTTGCAGAGATGTAATGTGTTTCATTATAGAGTGTTGCTGCAGATCCCACTGGGAGTGTTAAGTAATACATGGTCTATGATCGTATTACCTTTCTGAAGTCCTTTAGATATAAATTTTGAAAATCATCTGGCCCTGAGAGGTTGGACAAAGGATTGGGAACCAGTGTAAGTCCATTGAGAGGTGGAAGGAACTGCTACTCGTGATAGCTGGACCCTCAAGCACAGAGTGTCAATATAATAATTTATGCAGGAATATGTAGGCAGAATACAGATGAAGCAGTAAATGGAGTTCAAAGTGGTTGCCCTTAGGGAGTGTTGGAAGGGAGGAGGAGGTATGACCGAGGGCTACTATGTTCATTTATTCAGTTTTATTATTATTTGATGCTTAAACTATATATTCTTTTGATGAGAAATAAAAATAATTTAAGAAATCAATCATCCTTCCCTTGAGAACATACAGGATAGAAAGTCAGTTTTAAAAAAAATCAGTATTCATTTCTACTTGTCTCATTAAGTACATAGCCCAGAAGGAAATTACACATCCATTTCAATCATCCAGGGAAAACAGTATTCCTGGATATAAGAGCTAAACATTCTGCGTAAGAGAAGCTCCTCGATGGGAACATGTTACTCACCAGGGTTTAAAAATCTCACCATAGAGACGTAGCTAGTCCCCTAAAAAATCCAGAAAAATAACACCAGAAATGTTTTTCCAGAGGGCTTGTGGAAGAAAGCCACGCAGCTTTGCTCCTTCCTCTCATCCATGGTTCAGCTTTAGTAGAGGCACACAAGGCTCCCTACATCATCATCCTGTGCTGTTTCATGGTTGTTCTTGATATCAGAGATGCTCCACCTGAGTGTATTCATCTTTACCCATGATGCTCATTGCCTCTGTCTGAAACCCTAAACTCTGAAGCATGTAGGAAATAGTCACACCTCACTCATGTCACGTGGCGGCATGGACGATATAGCTGGTGGAGTGTCACTGACTGTCACCACACTGCCTTCATTGGATACCAGGGTAAGGAGCAACAATATTGGTAGTTTATGATAAGCAAATTTGCTGTGGGGTGATCTTTCTGTACACTGTGAATATGTATTGCTCCCATTGGTTAATAATAAAAGTTGTTTGTCTTATGGCAAGGCAAGATAATGTTAGGTGGAACAACCAAACTGAGGACTTGAATGAAGAGGGGCAGAGTTGGGGGAGACACAAGCCAGTGGCCCAAAGAACAAGACGCCCAAAGACCTGTAAGCTACGCACTATGTGATAATAAATAGATGAATACAACTGGGCTAATTTAAACGTAAGAGTTAGTTAGTAATAAGTCAGAACTATAGGCCAAACATTCTGTAATTAATATTAAGTTTCTGAGTGATGATTTAGAAACAAGCTGCAGGACAGGGCTAGACAGACAAACCTCTATTTATATAAATTGGCCCAAGAAGCTGACAATCTTGTGCAACTCTTAAAACCATCTGGTTTCCTACTGTTCTTTTGCTAAATGGTCATGCAGTCAAACTGCACAGACTCACATCTGGTCAGAGCACCAAGAATAAGTAACTGTGAGTGATCAGCTATGAACAGGTCATCTTGATCCATCTCCCCATCCAAGGAACACTGTGGAAGAGGAGCAGAAAGAATGGGGAGGGGAGAGCTGTGACATGGTGATTTCTGAACACAACATAGTTGTTGCACACTTAAACTCATAGTATCTATGCAAAATTTATACAAATCCAAGACAGTCAAAGTTTCAACATGGCTAGGGCAGGGCTCCTGAGGTCCCATTCTTGGCAAAGGAGCTATTAACAGTTGGTGATTACGGAGAGGAAGAATCACTGTCCTTTGGGTATATAGGTTGCTCATGTCCTAGTGGATGGACACACACTCATGAACATATGTGGAGCACTAATTGCACTCAAGGGTTTATCAGTAACAACAACAAAACGAGGACTGGACATAGTTTCATTAAGAGAACATATTTACACATCTTTAACCATAGCACTGGGAAGGCAGAAAGCAGATGGATCTCTATGAGTCCCAGGCCACCCAACCTATATGGCAAATCCCAGACAAGCTACCAGTGAAACCCTCCCTCAGAGCAAACAAACAAATAAAAGAAAGGCAGACATGTAAAGCAGAGAAAGTAGGGAAAAGTATGGATCATTAGCAGAGGGGAAAGTTAGAAGAAGACTTAATGGATATGGTCAAAATAATTCTATAAATGTATATTTTTTTAAAAAAAACCTTTATTTCTATGTGTAAGGGTATCTTGCCCACATTCATGCCCGGTGTGTGCATAGGCCAGAAGAGGGAATCAGATATCCTAGAACTGGAGTTATAGACACTTGCGAGCTGCTGGGAATTTAATCTGGAACCTCTGGAAGTATAGCCAGTCCTATTAACTGCTGAGCCATTTCTCCAACCCCAAGAATCATATTTTGTTTAAAAAGGACTGTTAGATCATGTCAGTATGGTGATAAAGGGTGGAAAGGGAATGTATGTGCAGGAGTCATGGGTGTGGACTTCAGTGTCAGACCTGGGTTTGAATTCTTATAATCACATATACTCGTTCCAACATGCTTTGTCTCACTGAGTCACAGATTTCTTTATACAATAATATCAGGATCCCAGCAGTGTGTCCTGTCAACCTAGGTCTCAGTCTTACACTGTCAGCATTTGGTGCTACATAATCATTTGATATAGGGACTATTTTATAACTGAAGGCTGTTTAGAAGTGTCCCTGCCTATGACCCACTAGATGCCACTATTCAACTCCTGATGCCATTGTGACAACTCAATATACTTTTAGACATTAAGATGTTCCTTGAGGAAGAGAATCATATTACAGAGAAACTCAATGCTAATCACTTAAATAAATAAAAATTGCCACTATTCACACTTTGCAAAGATTTTGTTGTTCAAACTGCTTAATACAAATGCATGCAGTCTCTTGGCAAGTACAAGAAGAGTATTAGATTTATATTCATCCCTCAGTGGATCCAAGACCCCCAGTAGGGTCAGTGCCTGAAATCAAAGATAATACTGAGTGCATGGGTGCTTTCTATTCATACATACACACAGGAAAAAAAGATTTAATTATAAATAAGGCACATAACATATTCACAGCAAACTGGTGAGATGGCTCCTTAGGTAAAGGCACTTATTGCCAAGTCTGATGACCTGAGTTTGATTGCCAAAATCAATACCCAGGTACCTTTATCTCCAGTTCTCCTTTTATCTCCATATGTGCACCATGGCATGTATCTATGCCCATATATATTAAGACCAGTATCTAATAATTAAATACAAATAATAGATCTTTTATAAAATACTTTTCTCTCTTGAGATGCTGTAGTATTCGCTGTAGTATTCGCCCCTCTTTTTCTCGTGGTGGTGTGAAAAAAAGCAATATCTAGGTGGTGAGATGAAGGCACTGTGTCACGCTTTTGGGATAATACATAGGGACCACTGGAACCCAATCATCATAGCACTAGCACAGTTGAGCTGATAGCTGAGATGACTACTTAGTGATAGCAGAAGAATAGGATCTGTATTGTGGGATAGCCTAGGCAAAGGGATGGTACCTATCCTGGGCAAGGTGGAGCCAGATAGCCCTAGATTTCACCATACTTTGCAGAATGATCCACAATCTAAAACTGGTGAATTATTAATTTCTGAAAATTTCCATTTAGTATTTTTGGACCTCTGGTGACAATGAGTAGCCGAAACCTTGGAAAGCAAAGCCAAGAATAAAGGGAGATAGTTGTAACACTGTCTTAATTGTGTGTGGTGATTATAAAGAAGGAGAAAGATTCTATAAGGGAACAATATCAAAATGAACAAGCAGACCCTAAGGGGTTTCACACCTTCTAGAAGGTCAGAGCTGGGAAAGGCTTCGAAGACTGTACATAATGATACATTTCTATGTGAACAAGGGAAAGGAGGCCAAAAGGCCAAGTTCATTAAGAAGGAAAGTGACAGAATCAGGGCAGAGGCATGGCTTTGACCTGGCACGTCCTATACCACACTGGGCTGTCTGCAGTAGACCTGTGTGCTTATGGCTGGAGATAAGCTATTTCATTATAGAACCCTGAGATGAAAAACAACTATAACAAAAAAAACAAATAAGTAGAATCAAACATGGAGGATAGAGACTAACTAATGGTCACTGAGAATTTAGCTTTTTTTCTAAGCTGTGCATTAACCAACTTACCATTTTATTTAAACCTCCTTCCTGTTTTTTTTTTTTTTTCCTTAAAGAAGGCAACTTTCTAGCATGCTTTCATGGAAAAGCATGTTTCCAATTTGTGGTGGTTTGAATGAGAATGGCCTTCATAGGCTCATAGATTTAAATGCTTGGTCACCAGGGAGGGGCACTGTTTTAAAGGATTAGGAGGTATGGCCTTGTTGAAGGAAGTGTGTCATTGACTGTGGGCTTAGATGTTTAAAAAAGCCTATTTCAAGCCCAGTGTCTGTAGGGGAAGCTGTAGCCACGCCTACTTAGGGGCTGGCTACAGGTGTGCCTGACCACGCCCTCACAAGCTTGTGAGGGCGTGGTCAGGGGACTTAGGATGACTGCGTTTGTTCTTTCGCTTTCACTTTGCTTCTTGCTGTACAGACTGCTGCCACGCCGGCTGGCTAGGTCGCTCTGTAAGTAAGGCTTTTCCCTATTAAATACCCTTATATCTCTACCTGACTCTGTATTGGTAATTTCCCACTTTAAGTGTCTCTCTCTTCCTCCTGTCTGCAGGTCTGGATGTAGAATGCTCGGCTACTTCTCCAGCACCGCATCTGTCTGCATGCTGCCATGCTCTTCACCTTGATGATAATGGAACTAAACCTTTGAAACTCTAAGCCAGTCCCACCTAAAAGCTTTCTTTTGTGTGAGTTGCCATAGACATGGTGTCTTTTCACAGAAATAGAAGACAGACTAAAACAACATTGGCTCACAACCTATGGGTCCAGGAAGGGAGATTTCTTCAATTTCCCCCATGAAACAATGATGTTGTCTGAAAAGAGGGCTTTTTTTTTTTTTTTTTGCTAACATCTGAAAAAGATAACCTAGGGCATAGATGCTGTTGTTATTCAGGCCCTCAGGAAGACTAAACTATATAAACACAGAGTTGAGAAGATCCATAGCAAAAAAGAAATAAGCAATACATTTCTAGAAAACTTCTTCCTGCATAAGTAGTAGGATGTTATGACAATTAAAAGACGTAGATAAGAAATAAAAAACATCTAGAATACTATGAAATACATTATATGTACTGTAGATATTTATGTGTTTGCATGCATCTGTGTGGTATATGCGTGAATACAAGTGCATATTCATTTAAGAGTTTGGCTTCTGTATTAATGGCTTCAGTGTATTGTACTTAATTAATTGTAACAAATGACAAACAACTTTGTATGGCAATCTTATATGAATTAATGATCCTTATCCTCACTAAATTACCTCTTGGTCTATTGATTTAAGAAATAAGTGATACTTTGATCACAAGCATTCTTTTGGAAGTCCATTTTTATAATCATGTACTCATTGTCTTTGATACTTTATTTTTTCAGACTCCAAATGAATATATGCCTCCTCTCTTTTTGTGAGATCCCACAGAAACACATGAAATTATATTAATGAGAAAGAAGCCTTAACATGCATGTACACTGAAAAGAGCCAGCAAGAGAAAAAACATTGAACTGGGTAAGAAAAAGATTGGTGGAAAAATGCAACATGGCATTCAGAATCTATTAATGAGGATAATAAATATTCTCCAATGAGGTGAAATCGCCAGGAAAATTAAAAAATTGGGGCCAGCAAAAGCCAAAATGAGAAGCAACTCAAAAGGCTGTCATCTTGGTCTGATGACATTCTGTCTTATCTTTTGCAAATGTAGAATGTGAGTTTGACATCACTGGGGTTTGTCCCCTGGCTGGATTTCTTAGTGCTGCTTTTGATGAGATGCCAGAAAGAAGACCTGAGAGTAGATGCTGATGCCAGGAGGGTAAACAGAGGAAAATTGAGATAGCTTCATTTGCAGTTTCTGGCCCTGTGAGTTAGAGCTGGGGCACTACCCAAACCTGTACATGGGCTATATGTCCATCCACTTTACAGGACATCTTCTCCATTTAGGCAGAGGCATTGGCCAGCTTATTAAAGAAAGAGGGCTGTCGGGGATGCAGGCTCACACTGCTCTATGCTATGTTCCTCACACTTCAATTAAGGAACAGAGACCAAGGATCACCAGATTTCAAATAATCCAGTCATGTAAGTATCTCTGCCTGTAGTTAGAGTGACATTTAACCAAACAAATGTCAGAATTTTCTTTTAGTTGAAATAGATGTGTTTGACTTACTTTCAGTACTGTATTTCATACAACAAAACTGAATAAATCATGATTTACTGAGACAATGCAAACAGAAAACAAAGAAATAAATCACACCAAAGAGAAAGTAAAAGATTAATAAACAGAATAACTTACTTCAAGGGAAACAATATAGCTATAAAAAATAGCTAACTGAATAACATAGACTTTGTAGGCATAAAATAATAGATTGCTATAAAATTAAGAATACTTTTACTGGAGAGATTGATGGACAGTTCAGTGGCAAAACACTTGCCTAGCATGACTGAGGCCTTCAGTTTTATTCCAAGAGCCACAAAAATAAAATACTTTTTAAATAAAAAAGAATATGATGGTTAAAAAATAATTTACTCTGTGAGTGACCTTATCCTTCAGTCCGAAAGGCTCACTGAGTAGGGGGAGGAGTAGGCTGAAGGCTACTAAATCTACTTTTAGAGACACCATAACAAAACTGAACAACTTTAGGAGTAGAGAGAGAAAAAAAACCAAATTAGCCTCAAATGAGCTAGAATTATACCAATACCAGATCTCATGAGAAACACAGATGTGAGCAGAAAATGAGGCAAATTCTGAGGGGAAATGATTTCTAGACTTTAATTCTATACCCAGACAAAAATCCACAAACCGTGAAGGAACACAAAACATTTTCAGGCAAGAAGGGCCTTGAGGTGTTTTAATTATATACAGCAAGGAACAAAACAGGAGGAAAGGGGCTATCGAGGCAGCTTAGTGGAACTTGCCTGGTATGAGCACGTGGAAAAAACCCTGGCCTCCATCCCCAGCAACAGCACCCAAAATAAGGAAAATGTGCTTTAAAGAGGAAAACAAAGAAATAGCAAATTAGAAGTGAAGAAATGTGGAAATCAATAAAACACTGCAATATCTAAGGCTGGAGAAATGGCTCAGTTGGAAAAGGCTCCTGCCTCCAGCTCTAATGATCTGAGTGTCCTCTCCAGGACCAGTGTGCTTAGAGACAATCAGTTCTGGAAAGTTGTTCTCTGACCTTCACACGTGCACTGTGGCACACATCCACACACATCCACAGCAAATCATAAATAAAATTTAAAATGCTATAAAGAAAAAAACAAGTTTACATATCTCCATCTACTGACCTAGCAACTATCGTCTCTATCTCTCTATCATTTGTATCATTCTTCCTTTGTTGATGTTGTGGTTTTGTTTGTTTGTTTGTTTGTTTGAGTGGGCCTCACTATATAGCCCTGGTGGGCCTTGAACTCACAGAGATCCACCTGTCTCTGTCTCCAAGTGCTGGCATTAAAGGTATGTGCCACCATACCTATCCATATCATTCTTGGAATGGCAGGAGCTCAACAACATAGGACTGAATTTCTTTTCCTATGGGTTCAGTGGAACTGATTGGTTCCACAGCAAAAGCCTATTTCTCAGTTATTATATTTAGTATGCTTTCATGGGGCAGAGTTTCGAGAAGCAGGCTACTGTCAAAGCATGGAGGACTTGGCCAATCGTCTTACATTTTACCAATCTAGGAGTAATACACCCAAGCAACACTGGGACTAGCCACAAGAAGAGAGCAGCTATGTTGTGTGGGGACCACCAGCATATGCAGAGGTAAAACTAGTGCCAGCAATGAAGTCCTTGTGATATATATTCATGGTCACCAGACAAAGCACTAAAAGGCCATAGCTTAAGTGGCTAACATTGGTGAACATGGTGCAGTAGCTTCTTTTCTCACAGCTGTAAGGGAACATATGACAAAAACATTTAGGGGAGGAGGAGTTGAGCTTGGTTCAAAGTTTAGAGGATACAGCTTGTCACGGCAGGGAAACTTGGTGGCCAGGGTAGCTCAACTTCCAGAGGGAGGAGCCTATAGAATGGGACCAGAAGCAAGGCAAGGCTATGACCATCTAACATCCACACTCAGTGGCCTGTATTGATGAGATAGGTCCTTGTGCTCAAGTTTCCACAGCTTCTCAGAACACCACCATTAGATGGGACCAGGTAGTCATATGTGATCCTGGGGTGAAGGGAACATTTCAGTTTCCAATCAGAACACAGGCAGGCATGAAGAGGGTGGCTGCTGCTGATAGCTTTTAAATTTGAGATCTTCTCCTGTGTTTTGCTTTTTCTTTCCCCATGGATAGGTATTTAAATGAGAGGAAAGAGGGAAACATTAGACTCCTAACCGGTCATTTTCTACCACCCTTTTAAATGCCATTCTTTAATGAAGGTTCTGAGTATTTGCTTAAATGTTTATAAAAAGCAACACTTGATTTACTGTTGGAACTACCAGTAGCTTTAGCGTGAGCTTGATATGTAAAATGAAGTTCTTTGCCAAGAACCTTCATAACCCAGGAGACAGAAGTCTGGAGGAAACACCACAGGGAGTGCCAGGCTCTGAGGAAAGTGGTCATATCAAGGTGTTTTAACAAGTTTAGACCATAGTTGTTATGGAAACCATTATGTTATAGTTTGGATTCTTTCTGTGTTAGAGTGGCGGAGAGAACCCAGAAGACCTGTGGCAAGTTATCCATTCTCATAACTGTAATATGTGCACCTTCACCAGCATTTCATCCCAGCCTCTGATAACCACCATCTTACCTTCTACTTCAAGGAGACATCTATGCAAATGACTTCACAAATATTTATGAGCATTGGTAATATAGTCAACATTATTGTATTGCAAATGAGTATGCATTGTGATAAAAATGTCTCTTGCACCCTAAGACTGGAACTATGCTTGGGCCTTTATGTTATGATAATCATCTGCTGAAACAGCACCCAGGAAGAAGGAGACCCCTGTAAAAAGAACAGGCACCTGAAATGTTGGTAGCAACATACAGATATTGCTAGATAAGCAAAGATATTTGTGATATTGTTTATTACCTGGGCCAGTGGGGGTCAATGACCAATGACTTTATGCCTTATAAAACCCTGCTGAAGAGTCCTATTATGCATCTCCTGGTTCTTCTCTGGCTAATGCTTCCTACACTGTTGTTCAAAAAGAGGGCAAAGACTGGCTATGCACATACACTTGAGCACACATGCACACACGATCAGATTCACAAGATAGCATTCAGATAGACAAGATTCAGACTCATAAAGTAGGATGGAAAAGAGAAGCAGAGAATTCAAATCTGGACTCACTCTTGGTCAAATGACACCAAGGGGAAGTTCCGTATTGTTTTCCTTAATGTAACAGAGACACATTGTTGGTGACTCTTTATCTTAATGCAGTCAAACCAATGGTGGGGCCAGTGTCACTCCTCTTTTTTGTTCCTCCCCAAGGACAAATCTGCCCCGTGTCTGTAAACAAAGTGAATTCTCAGCATTGCATAGTATCCTTCTTGACTTGTGGGATGCTTCGCCTGTTCAGAGAAAAGGCCATCAGAAATGTGTTGCCAAGAAAGAGAAAATGGACCCTGCAGCCAGCCGAAGACGTGCCTGTAAAAACAAACAAACAAAAAAGCTGGCAAAGCCAGCTAGCCAGCAGAGCACTAAGGACCTCAGGTGGGCCCAGTGAAAGATAGAAGCACAGGGGTAGGGCCAGAGGCAGGGAAGCAGACACCAAGATAACTATGCTTACTTCCTGGTTGCCTTTGTCCTGGTTTAAGGATAGAATTTGATGTGTTCTGAATGCTTCTCTGTACTGACTGAGCAAGCACCAGCCCCTTGATCACCATACACACTCCTAGGTGGCAGGAGGAAGTCACATGAAGCTTTTATGAAGGGAAGGCTGCCAAGACCCCAGCAAAAAACAAACAAACAAAAAAAAGAAGTCAATGCCAATGCACAGTGTTTTTCCTATGTTGATGTTCCAAATTGCTCTACAACCAGAGAAGGACAACATCAAAGAGGCAGATGAGCTTTGAAGACTTTGTGGGTGGAGGTTGACCAGCAGTCCTAATAAATATGCATTGTCTATAGAAGCAATGTGTGTGCATACATGTATACACTTCGTTTGTTTGTTTGTTTGTTTTTGAGACAAGGTTTCTCTGTATTGCTTTGGAGCCTATCCTGGAACTTGCTCTGTAGATCAGACTGGCTTCCAAGTCACAGAGATGGACCTGCCTCAGCCTTCCGAGTGCTGGGATTAAAGGTGTGTGGGACAATGCCCAGCAAGTGGCCACTTGAAGTATCTGGCAGTAGATGCCATGTTTCCTATCCAGCAGTGTCTCTGGCATCTTGAAGGCATCTAATATCTAAATAATCATCTCACTAAAGGAGTCATAGCAGGCATTAGAATTTGGTTTTCTAGTGGATAAGAGGATGGCTTAGCAGTTAAAGTGTTTGTTTTAACCTGCTTTGAGAGCTGGAGTTTGGATCGCCAGAAACTGAATGAATATAGTAGCCTGCCTGTAATGCCAGCTTCAGATTACAGAAACAGGGATTCTCAGAGCAGGAAGGCTAGCAGGACTAGCGATGTAACATGAATTCGAATTGGTCTTAATAATAAAAACTTGGAGTCAGCTATCAGGGAGTGAAAGCTGAAGGACCAGGGAAGCAAAGCAGCCAGGCACTAGAGGTCTTACCTCTTACCAATGCTCAGATCAAAGGGGGTGATCTTGTCCTCACACTGCCTCCTCAGACTCTTCAGACTGACTGCCAGAGCTGCTGTCTCCTCCTGCCTTATATTCCTGTCTTCACCCAGCCATATCACTCCTGTCTCCACCTCCCTAGTGCTGGGATTAAAGGCATATGATCCCAACTGCTGGGATCACCTTTGTGTGAGCTCTGCTTCTCTTTTAGACTGAATCAATTTCATGTAGCTCAAGGTGGCCTTGAACTAACAGACATCCATCTGTCCCACGAGTCCTGAGATTAAAGGTGTGTGCCACCACTGCCGGGCCTCTAGTGGCTTAGCTCTGCACTCTGATCTTCAGGCAAGCTTTATTTGTTAAACACAAGCAAAATAGCACTACACATATTGGTGAGCTCTGGGTTTTATTGACAGGCTCCCGTCTCAGTGAATAAGGTCAAAGAGTCAATGAGGACGGTTGTCAACATCAACTTCAGGCCTCCCTACCCGCTCTAACATACCTGAATGTATACCTCCACTTAAGTGTACCCACACATGCTAAGACATGCATACACACAAGTGCAACACCCCCACACCACCACACACACACAAAATGGAAAATGGAAAAAGGGAAATGAATTCAATTTTCCATCTTAGTTTGCAATGCTACATTCAACACATTCAAAGTGGGAAGGCCACTCTTGGTCCTTCACTCTCTGGGCACCTCTGCTGGTGGATGAGAGGAATGTAAGCATACAAAAGGAAATTCTGAGTTATGTCACATGCCTTCCTGAATACAGCTGCATCTGGTGCCAGGAAGAGAACCTAAGTATGTCCTGAAACTGTTTATATTATGAAAGACTTTAGACTTTGCAGTCTAAATGTTGCTGAGGGTTTTGCCTAACATATCATCAGTGATCTGAGTCCCTCTTTAGTCTGTAAGATGAGATGGCAGTGTCACAAGTAATCTTGCTAGAATTGAGAACGAATTATTCTGATGGGATGCTATTGTCTGTGACTTCATGGCTGCACCACTTTCCCATTTACTGGGAATTTCCTTTTAGGGTTAGGTTCCTTCATTGCCTATAAATACATAGTTTCTAAAGTTTCCCTTAAACTGTTTAACTTACAGGTTCGTGATTTTACATCTTTAAAAATCAGGTATTGGATTTTTAAAATTTATTTTTATGGCCTTTAAATTTACTTTTATTAACTTTTTATTATTAAATTTATATGTACTTGTATGTAATGTGTGGTTTGTGATGTGTGCATGTCTGCACACATGCTATAGCATGTGTGGATGTCAGAGAGCAATGTGAAGGAGTTGGTTCTCTCCTTCCACTGTGAGGGTCTGTAATACGAACTAATAAAAACACAGAGACAGATATTGGGGTTCAAGTTGATGCTCAGATAAGCAAAGCAGCCAGGCCACTAGCTCTTACCTCTACCTCAGACCCAAATGGGTGATCTTGTTTCCATGAATCCTCAGAGTACAATCCAGACTACTACTCTCCTCAATGTGGCTGAAGAATAATTCTCCGAGACTGACTTTGCTTCTTCCTTATATATTTTTCTAGAGTTGGGATTAAAGTGCTGAGATCCATGTGCTGAGATCTCCTTTGTGTGAGCTGTTTCTCTTTTAGACTCGTTCACTCTAATGTAACCCTGGGTGGCCTTGAACTCACAGAGATCCACCTGCCTTTGTCTCCTGAGTCCTGGGATTAAAGGTGTGTGCCACCACTGCCCAGCTTCTATAGCCTACTAGTGTGGCTGCTGGAATTAAAGGTGTGTATCACCACTTCTTGGCTCTATGGCTGTGGCTAGCTTTACATTTTGATCTCCAGTGGCTTTATTAAATCATGAATAATATATCACCACACGGTCCTAGGGATTGTACGCAGGTTATCAGGCTTGGTGTCAAGTGCCCTATCTACTGAGCCATCTTGCCAGCCTATTTTTTACTTTTTAATGCCTAATTTTTGAAACATTGTTTTAGGGATTCACCTGATTCTCACCCCTTTGCACGACTCTCTGCTTTTCTCTCCTGGGTGCATGTCTGCCTGTGCACATGTGTTATGTGTTTAAAACAGTATTCAGTGTTGCATTTAAGAGACTGAAAACCCAAGGTCAAAGTTGTGCTTCTTCACCTCCTAGGAATGTTGGTTAAATACCCTCACAGCCTCAAGTCCTCTGCATGTAAAATAGGAGTAAGATTAGCATTTACTTCATGGGCTGCTCTGGGACTTAACAGCATAATTCATGTAAAGTGGCTGTCTGTTGCTTAGGAAACAGCAGGCACACAATAGATGCCATCACCCCGCCCCCCTTTCCTATGGTAGAGTAGGGAGGGGACTAATGGTCACTTTCCAACAGGATGGAGGTGGAGTCCACCAGGCCACCAGGTAGCAATCCTCCCTGACTAAACATTCTCCTGTCTACACTTTTCTCAAAAAGCCTCAGACAAATTCCTTGTGTGGGGTCTGTTCCAATCCAACAACCATTCCCGCCTCTTACCGTACAAATAAAATGCCTGCATTATTGGAGGCAAAACGATGCAATTATAATGCTACATTCCCTTACCATGAAGTGTGTCTGCATTCTTGCCTCTAGGACAGACTTAAGCACAAATTGTTGGAAAATACTTTCTAGAAAGTTTCCCATAAGGCCAGAAATGGCTCTGGAGAGTGACTCCTGACTTTCCCTTTCTTAATCTTGTTGCCTAAAAGGAAGCTTTGTTGATGAAATGCTAGCAGCTAGTAGATCCTGAGGTAACCTTCTCTTGTTAGCCATGGACCATGTTCCCATGGAAAGAATATGCAAGGAACTTGGGGCTGGCTCTCTGAACAGTGTTTTAGAGCTCCACTTCCCTTGGTTTGTTCAACTCCTTCTTATAAGATATAAAACAACTTTGTGTGACACTGGTTTAAGTTTTCCATTGTCTCAACTGAACTAACTTATATATCTTAGTGTCTTTCCAGCCCAAGGGGAACTTTCAGTCACGATAGTCTTAACAGAACCTTGTTGTAAGACTCATGTCTGCTCTTCTGCTCTGCACAGTTGGCTACGTACGGTTTCTTGGGCATATCATCCCTTTCATACCAACATGCCAGTTTCCTTACTAGGGAATTTTTCTCACCCTAGAACACCTTCAGGGTGTTCAAGGTTGATAGTCCCCAGCATGATCATGAGTTTTAGAGAAAGGCCAAATATTAGTGTCCAATGAAGAATTTATTTCTGATCTTCTGGGAAGATCCATCTGTAGCATAGCACTGTGTGATGAAATGAGTATAGTTGGGCCTCATGATTATATTTTGGGGACTTTCATTTTTAATAAAGTCAATGGTAGCATCAGGCTTCTACCTTCTGCAAACTTTCTTTGCCACCTCCTGTCGACCCCCACGACACCAAGAAAGGTGTTACCATTATCTCTACCACATAGGCAGGAAAACTGAGCTTCCTATTAATGAATTACATCAGGTTTCTTCATTTCTTCATAGTAGTGGGCCAGTAAAGAAGCTTGCTATCAATGGGATATTTTAATAGCAAAAGAAAATTTAAAAATTCTACCAAAGATTTAGCTGGAATTAGGGCTTTTATGTGATTATCAAATTACATACTTCACTACATACTTAACTTGGCCTGTTTAAAAGTTATTAAGGAAATATAAGAAAATTGGTTATGGAATTGGATGAAACACACACACACTTCAAATTTGTTCAATGCCTTACATCTTTTAAAATACTGAGAATTTTGTTCTGTGTGTTCTAAGAAAACAACTCTTGGGCAGAAACATAAACATCCTATTTCTGAGTGGTCAGGCATGCAGGGCTACAAAAAACCATGAAATATTCATGATGGCCAACAGATCTGAAGAGAGGCACATGGAGCTCCTTCATGTAGGGAATGGAGCTGGGACTCAACAGTACAATAACAAACACATCAAACAACAGAGCTCTAGTAAGAAATTAGGTCTCAACAAAACACATTTGCTGTAAGTCTTTCAAATCATGGTCCCTAGGATTGGGGTCTAGGTGTGTGTTTCTCCAACTTCTCTCTGATATCTTTATGCAATACAATTATTTATTGACTGGACTGGTGGTCCCGGAACTTCACTATCCATATTCTCTTCTGCATCAGAGAATATCCAGACCTGTGTTAGGCCAACTGACCCAGACCACTCCATTCCTACAGATCTTTCTTCTAAAATGAACCAAAAACCACATACTAACTTACGTGTTTGCACGACCAGTCAGTTAGTGGCTTAACTGACTTGTTGGGTACCACTTCAGAGCATCCACAGAAGAGTAAGAGGCTGGCTGACATACTTTGGCCCACACATATGTTGCTGTCTACCACCAAAGACCCTGGTCCTCCTGGCAGGCTCCAGGTTACACTTCTCTTGGTTCATTTTATTTCAAACTTAGCAAAGACTCACATGCACAGCAATGGTGAATAGCCTTTCATCTTCCAAACAGAAAGATTTCTTTCCTGAGCTACTAAGATGTCCCTCAGAACTCAGAACAGAGGCAACCCCACCCACTCTGTGTTTCAAAAGACTTTCCTGTGGTAGGATCACGGTCTTTCAAGTTCTGAGTCCCATTTGAGACAGTTCCGTGAAGAACACAGAGAACTTGACACTGAGCTCCAAGCAAGTCATTAACTGGTGGGTGTCAGAAACTGAGAGTGAAAGAAAGCAGTCTGGAGAGAGAAGACTCAGGATCGAGAGGTATAGAAACTAATCTGTTACAGAAGAAGATGCAGAGAATGGACATCAGAGATCGGAATCATACATCAACAATTTTGTTGAAAAGAGGAAGGGGCATGTGGGGAAATGATAAGACTTGTCAATCTCAGGAAACCAGAGGGAAACCTGCCAAAGCCATATGCTGAACCCACTGTCCTCTGCGCATGTGCTTTCTCACCTAGCCATTTGGAGTCATCTCAGAGATGACCTCATTTATGGCTAGCACAAGCAGTGGAGCCAGGCTTTACCAGGTCAAGAACCAGTCTGTGCATCACGTGCACTAAACAAGGGATTGCCCATGCTTTCCTAGTCCATGCTTTCTGTAGAATAACTAAGCCACTTTCCCCATCATTAGTTGCTATTTGGACCATCTGAGGAGTTCTCATGCTGATGTATTCGCCTCCGCTGGGCTCCGTTCCACATGATTTTCAAACAAAGCAAAGAAAAACTTTCTATTAGCTCGGAAGTCATGTAAAGTTGCAGAGGTTAAAACAACATCTCTCCTGAATAATACATATTAGAAGTCACCCAAAGCATGTTATTAATCTGGCATCCAGATTTAAAGATTGCCATTGGCCCACTCAGGCCTCTGAGGGGCAATATCACAGTGAGCATTCATCTGTTTTCCTGCCTTGCACAGATAATATCACAACGGAGTAGAGAGCCGCAGGACCACAGCAGTCAAGGTAAACTGCTCAGTCTAGATGCTTCAGAATGTCTCAAGACAATGGCATTTGCATGCAGAATACCAAATCCCCAGGCTTTCTTAAAAAGCAGGAAACCTTGGGGAGACAACAACAAAAAAGAGAGGTTTCAAATTCTTTGCAAGGAGAGCCTCTGGGATCTAACTTCATGAATGGGATGAGCAGCATAATCTTCCCAAATACACTATCGCATAAATGCAGGCAGACTTTCAATCCCAGCCCCGATATCACTCTGCTTTAGAGTTAGGTTAATCAATCAGTTCAAAGACGATAGCTCAGAAAGGGTATTGTTACATGCTGTGTCATAGGTGATAAAATACCACTGTGTATTTGACCATGCACAATCCCCACCCACAATAGGTTAATGAAGGAGACAGACAGACATAACTCAAAATACCAGCTCCTGGCAGTGCTGACTGACCTGTGCTGGGTCCTGACTTTGTGTCTGGGCTATATTAATTCATTTCAGTGTATCACAACCTCATATAGCAGGCTGCACTGTTATTCTGTTTTATTAATGCAGAAATTGAAACTAGATAATTTACCATTTATGGTAGTTTGAATAATAAAAGTGGCACTATTAGGAGATGTAGCCTTGTGGGAGGAGGCATGGCCTTATTGGAGGGAGTGTGTCTCGTTCTCTTTCTGCAGCCTGTGGATCAAGATATAGAACTCTCAGCCCCTCTCCCGCACCATGTCTGCCTACACTCAAGGTTCCCGCCATGATGATGGACTAAGCCTCTGAAACTGTAAGCTATTCCCAGTTAGACATTTTCCTTTATTAGAGTTGCCATGGTCATGGTGTCTTGTCACAGCAATAAAAGCCTAACTAAGGCCCTGATGTTAGAGGTTGTCTTGTGGCCTCTCAAAATTTGCATGTTGATATCCATACCCTTAGGACCTACAGGTGTGAACTTATCTGGAAATAGAGTGGTTGCAGATGCTGTCGTTGGTTCTACTAAATCAGTGAGCCTCTAGTCTAATGTGACTAATGTTGTTATAAAAGGGACATCTTGAGAGGCAGGTATGTATGTACACAAGTGGTATAGCAGGTGAATGAAGATCAAGGCAGCATTGTGGGTAATGGAGCAGAAGCCAGGGACCAGCAAAGACTCCAGTGAAGCACCCAGAGCAGAAGGCAATGATGGAACAATTCCCTTTTGCTGCCCTCGGAAGAAACTGTGCCTGCCAATTCCCAGATCACAGACTTGAACCGTGTCACAAAATTTCCCATGCAGCCACCCAGTTTATGGCACTTTCTTAAGTAACTCTTGGAAGGGAAAGCAGCCAGCAAGCCAATAAACAGTGAAGTTAGAATTCAAATCCAGGCAGCCCTGAGCCAGACTCTGTACTTTGAGCCCTTGTACTAAACTGCTGATTATAAGTGAGGGGCTGAGTCAGTCACACAATGTGTTTCCCTGCACACAGGCAGGGGATGGCTAGCAAGGGAAGAAACATTATAATGAAGGAGTTCAAAAAACCCTGTCTGTCCAATTCAACCCATCACTAAGGGCAAGCAGGATGCTTCAGTCAATAAAAGGCATTTGTAGTCAAATTTGACAATCTGAGTTCAATGCCCTGAACCTACATGGTAGAAGGAAAGACTCTTGCAGGTTGTCCTCTGATCTTCACATGCACTCATTGGTGTGTGTGTGTGTGTGTGTGTGTGTGTGTGTGTGTGTGTGTGTGTGTGCGTGTGTGCATGTGTCACAGAGAGATGGCTCTCATGTTCCTGTCACTCCACTTTTCCTAAATTGAATAATTAACAATTTTGGGACTGTGTCTCAATAGGGTTAATTATGATAACAGACAACCCTTATCCGCCATATCTATTCTTTTCTGAGAAGTTGTCAGTTGCTTTGTGTTAAAAACTCAAGGCCTAAAACTGTAAAGATTCAGAAGTCCAATTAATTAACAGAAAAGTAATTGAGCTGATCAATAGACCAGGGAGACTGTCTTAGTTAGGGTTTCTATTGCTGTGATAAAATACCATATACAAAAAGCAAGTTGGGGAGAAAAGGGTTTATTTGGTTTATACTTCCTCATTGTAGTCCATTATTGAAGGGATCTAGGATAAGAATTTAAGCAGGGCAGGATCCAGGGGGCAAGAAGTGATGCAGAAGCCATAGAGGGTGTTGCTGACTGGATTGCTCCCCATGACTTGCTCAACTTGCTTTCTTATAGAACCCAGAAAGATAGCCCAGGGGTAGCACTGGCAACAATCATCTAAGCTCCTCCATCAATCACTAATTAAGAAAATGCCCTACAGGCTTGCTTACATCCCCATCTTGTGAAGGCATTTTCTGAATTGAGATTTCCTCCTCTTAGATGACTTTAACCTGTGTCAAATTGACATAAAACTAGAGAGTGACAATTATTTCTCCTTCCTTGTTTTTCTTGGAACAACAGGAGCTGGAAGCAGAAGGCAGGGCTCACAAGAGTGATAGACAAGGCATGTGTACATACATGTGTATTTATGTATGTGCTGACACAAAAATGCAACTCTCACTTTCATGGAGATAGCTGACTCTGAAGCCAAATATGAGTGACCATTGTCCAGGAACAGGACATGTTCCTGTTCTGGACAGATTCCATGTTCTACCCCAGATTCCATGTTCTAATGTGAAATCAGTTTCATGAAGTTTAGAAGAAAGAGAGGGGGAGAACAGGAGGGGAGAGGAGGACATGAGAGAGCAGGAAGATTTAGTCAGGGGAAGAATTGAGCAGAGCAAGAAAAGAGATAACCACAATAGAGGGAGCTATTATAGGTTTTAAGAGAATTCTGGCACTAGGGAAATGTCTAGATATCTATGAGTTTGACTCCAACTAACAATCTAAGCAGTGGTTGAGAGGCTACCTTAAATGCCCTTCTCCGATAATGAGATTGATGACCACCTTATATGCCATCCTAGAGCCTTCATCCAGTAGCTGATGGAAGCAGCGGTGGACACCCACAGCTAAACACTGAGCTGAACTCTGGAATCCAGTTGCAGAGAGGAAGGAGTGATGAGCAAAGGGGTCAGAACCAGACTGGAGAAACCCACAAGGACAGCTGACCTGAATAAGGGGTTACTCATGGCCCCCAGACTGATAGCTGGGAAACCAGCATAGTACTGTTCCAGATCCCTTGAGTGAGGTTGTCAGTTTGGAGGTCTGGACAATCTATGGGGCCTCTGGTAGTGGATCAGTATTTATCCCTAGTACACAAATGGACTTTGGGAGCCCTCTCCACATGGAGGGATACTTTCTCAGCTTAGACACACAGGGAAGGGTCTAGGCATTGCTCCAAATGATATGACAGATTTTGAAGATCCCCATGGAAAGCCTCGCCCTCCCTGGGGAGCAGAAAGGGGTTGGGATGGGGGGTGGGGGGACAAGGGAGGAGGGGAGGGAGAGGGAACTGCGATTGACATGTAAAAGAAGCTTGTTTCTAATTAAAAATAAACAAAATAATAGAATGGAGATGGCCATAAATCAAAATGTCTTCAAATACATTGGTGGACACACCGAAGTGGTGAGTAGCAAACTTCTGTTGCAGGCTGTGCTGGCTAGTTTTATGTTGACACAAGCTACAGTCATTCTGAGAGGCAGGAATGAGATGGTGCCTCTGTGAGATTGGGCTGTAGGCAATCCTATAGAGCATTTTTAAATTAATGATTTATAAGGAAGGGCCTAGCCCATTGTGGGTGGTGTCACCCTTGAGCGGGTGGTACTGAGTTCTATAATAAAGCGGGCTGCGCAAGTCCTGGGGAGCAAGTAAGCAGCTCACTTCCACGGCCTCTGCATCAGCTCCTGCCTCCTGGTTGGTTCCTGCCCTGCTTGAGTTTCTGCCTGACTTCCTTCAGTGATAGACTATGATGTGGAAGTATAAACCAAATAGACCTTTTCTCCTCAGCTTGCTTTTGGTAATGGTGTTTCTTCACAGCAAGAATAACCCTAAGTAGAACATAGGCCCTAGATGCTATCTGATGACACCCTTAGCTTTTGGGTTGGTGGACACCAGTATCTGTTAAGTTTTCCAAAGGAAGGTCAGTGCCCTGTGAGTACATCCTAAATGACTTTCCTAGTGGCCACGAAGCTGCTAGTTTAGGTACAGAGAAGGGCAACAAATGCCTATGAAGAGGGCTGAAAGTGGCCCAAGGAAATTTGGCTCTGAACTTGCAACATTCCAAACTCCCGACATTCACTTTGAAGTTCTAGAGTTTAATCAACCTTGCAGAAGGTAACTAGAGGTGCCTTTTCATTCTTTTGTGTGCACATGTCTGGGCACGCATGTGTGGCTTCCAATTGAACACACACGGTAGTTAGAGTTATACTGAGAATCTATCTAGCACTGGTGTCTTCTCCTTCACCTAATCTTTTTGGAAGTATTTTCATTGCACTTGGACCTGCAAGCTGTTGGTCTCTTGGGGAATTTATGATTTCTTTTCTGACTTCATTATATGGGTACTTCTTTCCCCAGGGGGTCTATTCATTAAGATATCATGGTGGTGTGCTTCCTGCCTTTGGCCTTGCCTCATAAACCCTTTCAAACAAACTGCACACAGATGCAATGCAGAGCACACTGCCTTAAGCATGGGAATTAAATTAAACATCATTCAGTAAGCATGAGAAACCGAGAGTGAAGGCATCAGAAGAAAACGTGAAAAATTCAGTCAGTTTGTCCTGAACCCTCCTTGAGTTTTTTCTAGTTGGAACTACTGGGACTTTGTTGGAATGAAACAGTCCAAGGGTGGGCTTGTATCTTATTCTTCTAAAATGTCCACTAGGATAAAGTCAGAGGGCATAACAGCACTCAGAAAATCCATATTGCAGTTTCCCTCATTGTGGCTAGATAGTTGTTTTCATGTAAATACAGTCTCATTTCTCAGTAACAAGCAGAACTTCTGGGTTCAGTGCTAAACAGTTCTTGCTGGTGACCTCTTGCCTATTTACTGCATCTTTACTTTCATGTGCTGAAGAGTGGAACAATAGTGGTTTGCTACCAGCATTAATTTACTCTAGTAAGATAATGCAGCTCTTTATTTAACAGGGAGAAATAATAGCATCAATTAGCATTTGGACAATGCTTTGCAGTTTACAAAAGGCTTCCACACACTTTATCTTATTTAGAGTGGAGTAGGAATGTATTCTTTCTGTCAAGTTCACCTGTTCTTTCTCTGGAAAGTTCTGGTAAGTTCTTTCTCTTCTAATCTGCTCTCTTGTGATGCTGGTAATGCTGCCAATTAAAGTTGCCTTCCCTGACCCTGGCCATAGAAGTGCACAGGGACTCAGGTCGAGCCAACCATGGCATTCTCATTCCAGTGACAACAGTGACTTTTGGTCAGGTAGACAACATGAAATCAAACTGTTTTCTTAAGTCACCACAAATTCAGAAGCATTGGGATCTAAGTAGGTAACTAATAAGCAAGTTATTAATTTGAAATGTGTTAGGTAGAAAAGTATCATTAGTGAAAATCAATCCTTAGTGGGAGATGAAGAGGTGCCTTGGTCCTGCATCAATGAGATGATGGGACAGACTTAGTAGACTTCCTATGGGAGACCTTAACCTCTCTGAGGAGCAGATGGGAGGTAGGGGGTGGGGGTATAGAGAAGAGAGGAGAGAAGGGGAATTAGGATTGGAATGTAAACAATAAATTAATAAAAAAATCTTAACAAAATAAAAGTAAATCAAGGCAAAGAAGAATCCAAGGATGCAAAGAGAAGAGCATCTTCAATCTGGAAGATTCATCAAAATAATGTTCCTGAAATTTTTTCAAATAGGCCTAAGAGACATTATTTACTTACAAGGAATCTTTGGTAACATTATAACCAGAAGCCTCATCAGGAACTTAGAGGCCAGAAATTGGTAGATACATTCAATGTGCTGAAAGAAAAAAAAAGTCAGGAACTGGCTTGACAGTTAAGAGCACTTCCTGCTCTCTCAGAGGAAGTGAGTTTGGTTTCTAGCACCTCCATGGTAGTTCATTACCATCTGTAACTCCAGTTCCAGGAACCTTCTGACTTCTGCAGGCATGAGTCACACTCATGCCTATGTGTATAGCCACAACACTTTTACACACAAAACAAATAAATAAATACAGTTAACAAAGGGCTCTATGCTCAGAAAAATTGACCCTCAAAAGTCAAGGAAAAATTAAGATGTCCCCAGATAAACAAAATCCAAGGCAATGCATTACTGCTGTGCTTCTGTCTGCTACAAGAAATTCTCACTGCCACTGACAAGTTGAAATAAAAAGACACCAGATGGTAACTCAAAGTTGTATGAAGACAAAATATCTTAGTATATGTAAATATATGGATATTTCTAAAATCTAGTACTGTTAAAATTATGTTTTATAACTTTACTTTGATTGCCTACATAATTTAAAAGAATAACGTGTTAAAATTGTTGATATTTGTGAACATATACATCCAAGGATATAACCCCTCTTTACGTATGGATGCAAATGGAATTATTATTAAGGTATACAATATGATGATGATTTTATACACAAAAAATAGTGGAGTTATTACTGTTAATTAACAGTCAAGTTAATTAACAAGTTAATTGTGCCAGTAATTACTGGAAGAGGTAGAGTCAGAACTGGGAATGAGCACAATTTTGTACATTATTGAAGTTCAGATGGTATATATTCGAATTAGATTGTCATACTTTAAGATGTTAGGCATGCTCTCCATGGTAACCACAAAGATAACTAGCTATGTAACATACACAAAAGGAAATGAAAAAATAAATTTAAACATTTTACTGTCAAGATTCAGTTAAATACAAAAGCAACAGTATTATAAGAAATGAGGTAAAGAAAAAGCATATGGCATATAGAAAAGAAAATAGCCCAGTATTAGTGTCTTCTGACACATAATTCCTTTAAATGTAAATGGGTTATGTTCTACAATCAAAAGAGATAGGCACAGTAATTTTTTTAAAAGATCTATAGGATCCCCTTATATACTGTATACAGGAGACTCATTTCAGATTCTAAAACACAAATAGTTGAAAATGCAGAGATGGAATGATACTCATGACAATGACAGCAAAAGAGCAAATGGTTGCTTTTAATATCAGGCAAAATATATGTTAAATGAAAAAAAGTTATAAAAGAGAAAAACGGCTTAATTTTAATAAAAGATTTGCCAGGAAGAAGAAATAACAATTTTAAACATTTGCAAACCAATCACAGATGTTTATATGTGTATATGTATATTATGTTATATATGTTGTATATGTATATATACATCCATACATATATGCTATATATGTATATGTATGTATGTTATATATATGTTATATATGTATATGTATATGTACATATATATATATCCAAAATCGTCAGATTTGAAGGAAGAAATTAATACTTATAACATTTATACAATTGTAATTGAATAACTTAACATCCTACTTTTGAATAATGTACAGGTTGACTTGAGCAATACGACAGATTAGTTAAATTTAATGAACATACACAGGACACTTTACCCAAGAACAAAATATCTGCACCTCTATAGTACACATGAAGTATGCTTCAGTATATTTCACATAGTAGGTAATAAATTAAAGCTAAACATTAAGGAGAAATAGTACAAATTACCTTTAACCAACACAATGGAATGAATTAGAATTCAAAAAGAGGAATACAGAAGAATACAGCATTCTCTTAAATACCCAAAGGATCAAAATAACATCAAAATAAGAAATAAAAGGAAATATTAGAAAATACTAGTGAATGCCAAAGAATACAACGTATTCAAACTTACAAAATAAAGAGCTCTAAGAATGCATTTGCAGCTGTAAATGTTTGCATGAAACAAGAAAGATACCAAATCAACAACCTAATGATGAAGAACCAGCAAAAGAACAAACTAAATTCAAATCTAGAAGAAATATTACAGGGAAAAGCAGAGATAAATGAAATGAATAGAAAAAAGATAAGAAAATAAACAATGGAAACAGCAAGAAGCTGGTTCTTGGGAAATATTGGTGAAATTGACAGAAAATGTAAACCCTTTACACAACTGGCAAAATGTGAGTGGTACAGCTTCAGTAGAGAGCATTATGGGAGGTCCTTAGAATGCTAAAGATGGAATTACCATGTGATGCAGCAATTGCATTTCTGAGTATATACTCCAAAACTTTGAAAGCAGTATCTCAAGCAGATCGTGACTTCCGTGTTTACGGGAGACTGAGTATTTATATCTGGCTGATGCGGAGGTAGGCCTAGGAGTTAAGAGCACACATCGTTCTTGTGGAGGACCAAGGTTTGACTTGACTCCCCAGTACCTACACAGTGCCTTACAACTGTCCACAATTCCAGCTCTGGGGGATCTGGTGCCCTGTTCTGACCTATGCAGGCACCAGGCATGCACATGGTACATAGATATACATGCAGGCAGAATATTCATGCCATAAAATAAATCTCCAAAATCCAAAACTTTCTTATTGTCCTACAGGTTTGGGATTTTGAGGCATTTCTAATTCCAGAGTTTTAAGTTAGGGATGTTCCACCAGCCAAATCTATGTAAATCAGAAAAAAAATAATTCTGAAATCTGTAACAGTTTTGCTCCCAAGCATCTTGGATACAGAATATGCAACCTGCACTCACTAAATGCAGGAACAGCCTGACCCTGTTGGAATACATGCTCTGACTCAGATGTTATTAGTGTGGTAGTATTAAGTGGTAAGTAAGTCCTGAAGGTACCTCTTTGCTGAGTGGGATTAAAGATTCTGCAAATGGGGCTTAAGGAGGCATTAGATGAGCTGGTCTTGCAACCTTTTATCACTGGAGGATGATGTCTTCCCTTCTGGAGGATGCAGCCCTTACCAGGCAACCCAACATGTCAGCTACCTGATCTTGAAAATTCTCAATGTCCAGCAATATGAGAAAGAAATTTCTGTTTTTAAAAGTACTTAGTCTTCCTTCATGAGAGGAGGGGATGGTAGAATACATGAGATAATAAAATAGAGTGGTGTGGTGGTTTGAATGAAGATGGTCCCCATAGGCTCATAGGGGGTGACACTATTGGGAGGTGGCCTTGTTGGAGTAGATGTGGCCTTGATGGGGAAAGTGTTTCACTGTAGGTGGGCTTTGGGGTGTCAGAAACTCAAGCCAGGCCCAGTGGTTTTCTCTGCCTGTGGTTCAGGAAATAAAGCTCTCAGGATGTAAATGTTCCAGTATCATGGATGCCTGTGTGCTGACATGCTTCTTCTTGCCATGACAATAATGGACTAAACCACTGAACCTGTATGTCAACTCCAGTTGTTTTCCTTTATAAGAGTTGCTGTGGCTGGGTGGTGTTGGCACATGCCTTTAATCCCAGCGCTTGGGAGACAGAGGCAGTTAGAACTCTGTGAGTTCAAGGCCAGCCTGGTCTACATACAGATAGAGTTCCAGGACAGGCTCCAAAGTTACATAGAGAAACTCTGTCTCAAAAAACAAAAACAAAACAAACAAACAAAAACACCAAACAAACAAAAAGAGTTGCTGTAGTTATGGTTTCTCTTCACAGTTATAAAAATGCTAAGACAAGGTATAAGGATACTGGGAATTAAAGATCTAACTGGTGAGATAGTGGTGTCTTACTTACTATTTCTGCGAGAAGACATCATGACCAAGGCACCTCATAAAGGAAGCATTTAACTGGTGGTTGCTTGCAGTTTCAATGGGTTAGTCCATGATCATTATGGCAGGAAGCAGACAGGCATGGGGCCGAGCTGAGACCGAACATTCTGATCCACAGGCAGCGGGCAGAGACAGAGACACTGGGCCTGGGGGAGCCTTTGAAACCTCAAAGCCCACCCCAGTAACACACTTCTTCCAACAAAGCCACATCTCCTAATTCTTCTAATCCTTCTTGAATAGTGCCATTCCCTGGTGACTGAGCTTTCAAATACAGGAGCCTATTGGGGCCATTCTCATTCCAACCACCACAAGCCGAGAGGAAGAGATAGGAAGCTATGTTAACTAAAACTAATGGTGTATGAAGAATCCTTATGGAAACTCACTGCTCTGTAAGCTAATATAAAAAATATGTAATTAAAATAAGTTATTTAAAGAGAGGCACCCTGCACTGGTAGGCAATGCTTCTCCCAGAAGAAATGGATAATTAAATAATAATTTCAATGCCAGTTATGGGATGCCTCCCTATGAGTTAACTGAATTATGAGGCAGTGACAATGCCCCCCCTCAAAAAACCAAAACAAAACAAAACAGGGTACTTCCAATGCTCTTAGCTGTTCATTATACTATATGGCAAATACTTTTGTCAGAGATAGCACACACTTTGGTTGCAAGACATAAAAAATTCAATCTAGAAGTGACCAGGAAACTCCCTCGTGGTTTTCACAGTCACAGAAATATGCAAACAACCAAGGGAAAAAAAGACATCAATGGCCTTACCCAGCATTACAACACCTACCATGTAAGATTTACCTACTACTGCAGTAGTTTCATGACTGTTATTGGAATAACCAACTGTTCTCTGATTGGGTTCAAGTCCTGATACTGTAAATCTGTTCAAAACTCAGGACTAGGGAGGACATAGGTCCTACAGAGAGGACCTACTTCTGCTGTTTTACTAAATGGACATGTTGTCAAACAGCCTTCTAAAAATTTATATATATAGTCATAGATTAGTGCCACTCTCAACCTGAACCCTTGAAGCTTCTTTTTGCAGTGGGCAGTGGCTAATGCAGAAACTCATATCTAGTTAAATAACAGAGAGCCACTGACTGTGGAGTCCTCAACACCAAATAAAATATCTACATCAGCTCTCAAACAAGGCTGAAGAAACATCACAGACACAGGGGTAAAAAGAATGTGAAAGCTACTGGATGGAGAAGAATGCTAAGAAATGCTGTCTTCTAGACACAACATGGCTCACAGAGACGGGGGTAGCTTGCACAAGATTTACAAAGATCAAGCCAGTCAACATGACAACATGACTGGGGGAGCCCCACCCCTAGCTAAGACGATACTGGCAGCTGATGGCTTCAGGAGAAGGAAAGTCTTTTTTCTTCTTTTAGGGTGTGGCCTCTGGTAGGTTGCCCAAATGCCAGTGGATAGCCCTATACACATGGGCACTTAAGCACCACTGAAAAGATTCAGTGATTTGTAACAAAAAACTAGAACATGAAAGTGAATGGGTATATTGTCAGGGGGAAGGGGTAGCATCCAGAGGAGAGGGAGAAGGAAATGGGGTTAAATATGATCAAGATACATTGTATGGATATATGCAATTATCAACCAATAAATTAAAAAAAACAGTAAAAATTACCTGGTCTTAGATATTTCCTTAATACAACACAAAATGGTCTGAGACATAGTCCAAGTGTCCACAGACACATGACTAGATATGCAAAATGTGGTAAACATGGATTATTCATAAGACTTTAAAAAGAAGGAAGTTGTGGCACTTGCTACAAAATAAATACACCTTAAGGATATCATGTCATGTGCAATCAATCAATCAATCAATCAATCAATCACAAGGAGCCAAATATTGTGCATTTAATTTATGGGAGACAACTAGAGAAGTGGTAATCATAGAGACAGAAAGTAGAATAGAGGTTGCTAGGGACTGCAGGCTGGCAGAGATGGGGAATTGTTATTTGATGATCCATTTTGCAAGAAGAAAAGAGTTCTGGAGATGGATGGTGACGATGGTTGCACAATGATATGAATATACTTAGCACTGAACTCTGTACTTATGTAAGATGAAGATGGGAAACTTTTTGTTGTGTGTATTTTACAATAAAAATGTTAATGCCTTTAAGTGATAATTCACTGTTTATAGTACCTGGTAATAGCATGGATTTGTCCTTGAAAATCTGTTCAGCTGCAGGCCTTTCCTGGTTCCTTCATCATGGAGAGCTTAAAGGAGCTTCTTCACTTACAGATCAATCATAGGACTTTCTTGTTCAAGGCAGAGTCACAATTTGCTAAAATTTCCTGTGATGACAAGTAGCTGTCAGAGCTATTCTACTCGGGAGGTATTTTAGAAAGAATAAACTTAATTTTTCTCTTCTAAGATAATGATGACTTTTAGTAATGAACGGCAGAAGAGCTATCTTTTAAAAGAGAGCCTTGCCGGGGAAAGAACATTTTCAAAGTGCTTCTTTGGGGTATTTCATTATGTGATTTTGTTGCTGAAGATGATATTAAAAAAATCTCATATCTGCAAGAATTTTTAAACTTGGTAACATAATTTTTTAGCTTGTTCCAAAGTCTTCCAAAAGAAGAATTTTTTAAAAAAATTAAGCCTGCTTTGGGGAAAAAAAAAAGAATGCCACAACTTAGTTTGTAAGATCTGCTGACTTGTTCTAGGATAAGCAACACACCATTGGCGACATCTCGAGGACATTGTGTCATGATGGCTGGGTTTCAAATTGAGTATCATGGTTTATTTGGCTCAACACATTTTGGGTTTCTTTCATTTGAAATACATATCATAAGGTTCGCTTCTAGCTGTAGCAGCTGTCATTGCCAAGCATACTCCATCTTTAAAGCAGGCCATCGGCAAACACCAAATGAGTGTTTTACATAGCATACTAACATACATTTTTGTGTGTTATTAGTTTAAAAAGGTGCATTTAAAATTGCTTCTTTCATCTTTATCTTTTCAACCTTTTCAGTTCTTTCATTTCTTTTTTTAAAAAATATTGTTACACAAATCCTTCTAGACAATGCTAATTAGAAGTTCACTCTTCCTTTTTAAACCATGTTATCAGGGCATGCCATGCACACGGGAAGGAGAACCAAGTCTAAGCGTATAGTTTGATGTGTCTTAATCAATGCATACGCCTATGTCATACCACAGCTATCATAGACAAACTCTCCATCACCCTTAACTTTCCTTCATGATTTTGCAGCTGACCCCACCCATACCCCAGCCTCAAGAGACCACTGATCTTTTGTTCACACTAAAATAGTTTTGCTTGTTTTAGAATTTTACATCACCGTGTACTGTGGTGGTCTGAGTGAGAGATGTTCCCTATAGTCTCAGACATTTAAACACTTGGTCCCAAACAGGTGGCTCTATTTGGGGAAATTCAGGAGGTGCAAGCTTGCTGAAGAATTATGTCACTGAGTGCAGAATTTGGAAGCTTCAAGTCTTGTCTACTTTTAGTTTATTCTCTCTGCTATGTGCTTATAGTTCAAGATCTGAGCTCTCAGTTTCCTGTTCCTACTGCCATGCCTCCACCACCATCATGGACCCTGAGCCTCTGGAACCATAAGCCAAAATAAACCCTTCCTTCTATAAGCTGCCTTGGTCATGACATTCTCTCATGGCAACAGGAAAGTAACTAAAGCACGTATGGTTGGTGTTCTTTGGCATCCAGCCTTGTCTGTCAGCATAATGGGTCTAAGATTTCTTGGTAATATTGTGTGTACAAATATTTAGTTCACTATTATGGCTTACCAGCATTCATGTGTCTAGATACCCTGTATCTGGCTTATCCTTCCATTTGCTGAGGGCTATTCAGCTTGTTTCCCAGATCTCAGGCACAATTCTTTGTCTGGGTAGGTATTTCCTTTTCTCTTACGGAACATCGAGGAGTTGGTGGGTCTTGGGAAAAACTAATGTGGAATTTTGAGAAGCTGTCTGGATGTTTTCAAAAGTTCTATCATTTAATTTTCCATCTCTACCAGCAGTGGGAGGGCCTGCTGGTTCTGTGCCTCCCTGCTTGCTAGCTGTCAGTCTTGTTCACATTAGCTATCTGTGGGCATGTGGTAGAATGCCATGCCTTAACTTGGGCCTATGTTTCTAACAGAGAGTGTGAATATAGCTATACACCTGAAATTTCCCAAATAAATACTTTACGTGTGTTGGCAGAATAGCTAGCCATAGATCACTGCTTGTGCTACGTACCCTAGACTTGCCTGGATATTCCCATAGGTTTGACTGCTCTCCTGCCATCAATGCTTGCCTCTCTTGCAGTCCTTACAAAGTTGTCTTTTTCAGACTGCATTACAGACATTTTGAGGTTTTTAACATTTTATTTCTTTTCAGAGTTAGGGAAGTAAGGGAACAGTTGTTCTGCTTTCTCCTAGCTTCGGTTGTGGAGACTGGCAGTGGGCCTCCATCCCAGTGTGGTGTAGGGTGGCTTTGGTTTGATCATGATTGGAGTATAAGCGGGATGACTACAGAAAAACTCTATTCCCCCTCCAGCACTGCCACAGGAAGCTCTGGACCTCAGCATCTTCTTGGTCACTCTCCTTGCTGTTCACATGGAAGTTTCAGTATAGACATCCGTCATTTCATGGCTTGTTGGCAGCAAAGCCAGAGTGCAGACACCAAGACTCCCCAGCAGTCAGAAGGCCTCATGCAGGCCTGATGCCTGGTAATAAGCGCAGTGTGAGAGTTTAATCAGAGTCGCCCAAGAGGAGCAGTCGTTTTTTTTTCTTTTCAAGAAAATCTCTCGTCGGATAGCTATTAGGTTGCTGAATGAGAAACGACACAAAAGAAACGCTGGCTCCTTGTGGTCTTTCAGATCATTAAAAAGTAACCCAGGTGCAAGGCCACTGATCATTTCCTGGGCTCCAGGAGATGAAAGAGGAAAGATTGGCCGCCAATCTGAGGGTACATGAAGGCCAAGCCATTAGCCCAGGGCAAAGGCGGGGTCAGCAGCTCCAAAAGTCAGGCTCAGAGCGGTCGCTGCTTGCTTTGCATTGTGCAGAGAAGCAACCTGTCTCTGACTAGGCCGACTCTGCTCTTGTAAAGTGCTTGTCACACTGGTGGAGCCTTATGATGCAGAACTCAGGGATCTTGTTTTTCTGGTGCTCCCCACCCATTGAGACCCGAGAGTGCTTCCCCCACCATCACCACTACAGTTCCGGGAAGGTAAATCTGAGAATTCATGCATTCGGTACTCGGGCAGAGGGGTTCCAAGAAGCTGTTAGCAGAGAGCAATCAACCACCCACACACATTTTGGTTTCAGGCCTGGCTAGAGCTTAGTGGTGTGGTCTTCATGTGGCGAATTGAAATAACAGCCTGTCCTACTGTCTCTGTTCTCTTGCCAAGGACACGTGGGGTCTAAATCACAACTGCCCTAAAATGTGTGGCTGTTGTGCTAAGAAAATACTTCAGATTAACCAAGCCTTTTCCACAAACAGGTTGCTTCTCTCCTTAAATGCTTAGAATCAGACTGTCCTTGAATAGGGCCATTTAGCAGTAAGATAGCATATGGAGAGAAACCTCCAAGAAGATGGAAAAAGATAGAGGCTGAGAGAGCCCTGCAACCAATAAAAGAGGATTTCAGAAGCTGCAAAGTAACCTGAAAAAACCCCCCACAAAACTAAGATTTTTATATTAAGATCATATACACTGCCACAGAGTTATCTTAGTTTGTGCTGCTAAAACAAACTGCCTGAGTCTGGGACATTTATAAGAGTAAAATTTTACCTCCTACTGTCACGGAGACTGAGACATTCTGGATACAGAAGGCCATCACTAAGTTTCTGGTATAAGCCTATCCCTCATGCTGATGTCTTTACTTGGCATGAGGTATAGAAAGAGCAAGAGAGACAGTCTCTGTCCTTGCCCATGAGAGGAGCAGAAGTGCATATGGGAAGGCTTGAGTCTTTCAGCCCTGACTTTAGACTGGAATCCATGCCTTCAACCTCAGGATCGCTCACTTCCCAAAAGGTGACTTCACATCTCCCCAGTTCAGTTCAGTTTCAGCACATGAACCTGGAAAACATTGAGACCATAAGAGCAGAGACCACTATAGGTCAGGACATGTTCCTTAGCTTCTCTAAGGTCCCCCTCATTAAATAGGGAGACCAGACCTCAGGTCAAAGGGTGGTATTGTTCTTCAGACTCTTTGCTTTTTAAATAAAGCTCAAGTTGATACAGAAGCCCAGTGAACTGATCTAGAAATCCTCACACAGGTCAAAGGCTCTGACTTAGGGCTTCAGGGAGGCAGGCTTGCTGCTGCTCCAGCTCTCTTCTCTTGCTCACCCTCTTGGTAAAGCCCTGCTCAACGCTGCTTAGATCCAATGTCACACATGCCTACAATGGTACTGATGGTGGCCACCGTGGCAATAAGGGTAGCTGGAGAATGCCAGGCACCATGCTGCTATTTATGTGGATTTTTCTCACCAAATTCAAAATGTCCTTATGGGGGATTATCTAAGATTATCTCTCATTTCACTGGAGAAGACGACAAAGAAGATAAAGGTTAGGTCATTTGTGTGGAAGGCACAATAATGGCTTCCCAAAGATGTCCACAATCTAACCATGAATGCTTCTGCATGGTGACTTCTATAATGAGGGGGTTTTCAGATGTAATTACGTTAGGGATCTTAAAAGGGGGGAAATACACTGGATTATGCAATCTGCATGAGCTCATTGTGACCACAAGAGTCCTTATAAGAGAGAAACAGAGAATCTGAGTCAAGAAAGAAAATGTGATAACTGAAGCAGAAGCCAGGGAAATGCTTCTCCAAGCTTCTAAAGACAGGGGATGGATCCTTTCCTAAAGCCCTTAGGAAGAACATAGCATTTCGTTTTAGCCTCTTAAGACCTGGTTTAGATTTGTGACTCCTAGACTATAAAGTAACACATCTATATTGTCCTAAGTCCCAGTGGTTTCTGTAGATTTTTTTTTATAATAGCAACAAGAAAACAGTATCCTTCCACGCTGTATGGTCATGAGAGTGTAGGTACAGAGTATAACCCCATACAGTCTTGCTCTCAAGTGATATTCTAGCTTCTAGATAAAACAGTAAGGTTCTGTGATGTGGGCATGGTGTTGTCTGCACCAGTACCTTCCTAAATCTAGCTTCCTAAATTCTGAAACCAGCTATGCAAATGATTATTATTGTTTCCTTAACAGGTTCCTTATTGCCACCCTTTAACTCTGTTGTCAGTGCAAAAATGAGAAGTGTTGACAGGCTGGACAGAATTCTGTGACTCATGCATTTGGTGTCTGTGGGAGAGTGAGGAAGAAATAGAAGCTAGCAACTGGAGGCACTGAAGTTATTGGAGAAAAACCTGAACTCAAAGAGGTGAAGTCAGGATAAAGTCATGTAGGAAGATCTCAAAGGGTGTGCATTTTTAGTATTCAGGATGAAAAATTAGAAGTGACTTTCCAATAATTGGCTTTTAAAGTATGTATGAAGAGATGATCAACATATTTAAGATGGGGAATCCTATGGGAACATAAAAGAATTTTAAAACCTTTTTGGTGGGAGTAGGATCTCAGAAGATGCAGAGTCAAACTACTAATTCTGATCCTTCAGCAACCAATTCCTGTCACATTTCTTCTCTAAGTTTTCCCTTAACCAGCCCAGCCCAGCCCAGCCAATTCCTCTCTCCTGGCATGGAAATCCCAGCTCTACCATGCATGAGCATTTGACACTCACTTTCTTGTATTAAGAACTTCACTTCTTTGCCAGCCAATTGTATCCCAAGTCAGGATAAAGAAGGAATGCATCTGGCATGTGCTGTATGCTTTTGTGAGACACAGAATGTACAGAACACACCCAGTCAAGTACCATACCCAGTTCTAAAATCTTTTGCTCATGGAAAAAGAATCTGTGTTATCTTGTAACTTCTGCTAGGCTTTTAGTGTCATCCATTCATCCATCATGTGCACTCCATCCTTTGATTTAAAATCATGTATATCTACCATCAGTTTCCTTTCTGTACCCCAAAGATGGAATCCGGAACCTGAACTTACAGATTAGACTGTAGTGGACCACATAGGTCTTTCTATTGCAAGGGAGGCATCCATGGTCCAGCAGCTGAGGATAAAGATATGGTGGTTCCCAGATGAGCCATGTTCTAGGTAGGTATTGCCTTCATCCTGAGAGGACTACCTTTTTTATACCCTGATATATGCTGCATGCTGTGAATATATGTTTCTCTTACTTGTTGATGAATAAAGCTGTTTTGACCAATGAACAGGCAGGATGTAGCCAGGCAGGAAGTGTAGGTGGGGCTACCAGACTAGGAGAATGCTGGGAAAGGATGCAGAGAGCGAGTCTCAAGAGAGATGACATGTAGCTGCTGAAGAAGCAACAGACTTGGGCATCATCAGTAAGCCAAAACCATGTGGAGATACACAGATTAATAGAAATGGGTTAATGATTAAGAGAGAGCTAGCTAATAAGAAGCCGGAGCCATTGGCTAAACAGATAATTAATATAAGCCTCTGTGTGTTTATTTGGGACTAAATGGCTGTGGGACCAGGTGGGACAGAAACTTCTGTCTACCACACCCCTTCTGAGGACTTAATCATAAAAGTATTTAATAAAAAGCCACTTACCTCTAGGTGGTTCAACTCTGAAGGGCCAACCCATCTTAAAAACTCCTGATGGGACTGGCTGAGCCATTTAGTTCAACTCTATTGCAATTTAATTCTTCCCTTTCCCCAAACCCACCTGGCTGGCTTCACTTATCTACTGGTGAAAGTGGAAAGCTGTCCCTACTAAACTCTGTTTCTTAGGAAGTTTGCTCAGTGACAGAGTCCCAAATACAAACTTTGGTAGCCTCATATGTTTGAATACTTGGTCCTCAGCTAGTGAAACAATTTGGGAAGGGTTTAGGAGGTACGGCCTTGTTGGAGAAGGTGTGTAAATGGGAAAAGGTTTTGAGGTTCCAAAGATCCATGCCATTCTCAGTCCCCCCTGTTTTACACTATTAAGTCTTAATCCTGTTGGGCACCATGTGCTAAGTGATCACTCAGCAGGCAATCGGGCAAGGTTTCTTTATTCGGATACACCAGCCAAGTGCAGGCCAAAGCGAAGAGGAGGGAGCAGGGACCAGGGCCAGCAGAAGAGAGGGTCCATGTGTTCTCGGTCCCTTAAGAAGCCTTTTCTACATCACCTTAGACTTCCCCCTCACCCCGCCCTCATGGGCTTGTTCCAGCACACCTGTCTGGGTTACCTGGGGCGGGGCTAGAGTGTCTCCCTACACCCCTCTCCTCCAAAAATTTGCAAACTAAGATGTTAAGTTCTGAGATGTTCTTGCTGCTATGCCTTTGCTCTGCCAACATAGACTCTAACCCTTGGAAATCAGGAGCCCCTAATAAACAATTTCTTTTATAAGTTGCCTTGCTCGTAGTGTCTTAGCAATAGAAAAGCAGTGTTGACACAAATAAAGGAAGATTAAACAATAAAAAATGCACAGCAAGAGGGTTGGGAAAGTGTTGCCTCACCAAAGGCAAGCCATGTGTACTTTACCCATGACTGGCGAGTGAGCAGATATTGGCCATTATATGCCAGATAGGTGCAGTTGGGCCATATCAACCTCTCTATCAGCGCAGCCCAACATAATTTTTGTGAAGATTGGAAAGACGTCCCCATACCTGTGTTGTGCAACATGATAGCCATTAGCTACTTGTGGCTACTTAAAAAGTAGAAATTCTTAAATGACTTGGAAACTAGGTATTTATTGTTCACTTATATTTACACTTAAATAGTCATATGTATCCAATGGTACCATACTGAACAAAAAATTCCCCCGATGATGAATTGGGAAGGTCTGGAGAGGCAGTGGGCCACAATGCTTCTTCTAAATCTCCCTGCTTTTATTACCACCACACTCATGCTACAGGGATACTTGATCTTTTTTTCTTTTCCTTCCTTCCTTCCTTCCTTCCTTCCTTCCTTCCTTCCTTCCTTCCTTCTTTCCTTCCAGTTTTCTTTCTCTTTTATTCTTCTCTCATATACTCCACCCCAACTACAGTTTTCCACCTCCCTTCTCCCCCAGATCCACTCCTCCTCCATTTCCCTTCAGGCCTCCTAGGGATATCAACCAAACATAGCATACTAATATACAATACACATTAAGGCTGGATGAGGTAACCCAATAGGAGAAAAAGGATCCTAAGCACAGGCAAACGAGTCAGAGACACCCTCCACTCAGATTGTTGGGAGTCCCACAAGAACACCAAGCTATTCAATTATAATGTATATGCAGAGGACCTAGTTCAGGTCTTATTTCTTTACAATTGTCCAAACGAGGGTTACATAAGAACTGCACACTTTTAGTGTAGTTGTTAAGGGGACAAATAATGATCAGGAATGTTGTGTGAGTGACAGAGAGAACTTTGCTACAAGTTGGTAACAATGTGTAGTATTGTCAGGAGTGCTCATTCCTACTGTCCTCATCCTGCTAGATCTTCAAGGAGTTGTTCATCAGCTGGAGGTTAAGACATGTTCAATTTTGAATGATACAATAGCCCCTTCATTGACTATATATATATATATATATATATATATATATATATATATATATAGTCATATATATATGACTATATATATATATATATGCATAAATTTGAGTCATGCCTTTTCTTTTCCAATTGGCCCATATAGCTGGAAGGTTTAGCTTCATGTTCCATACTAAAGAAAAAGGAGGAGGAGGAGGAAGATGGGGAAGGTAAAGAAAATAACAAGAGCTATTTGCCAGCATGAGCTGAGCAGGTTCATGGCTTTCAAACCCATTAAAGTCTTTCGCTCTGTCTTGTCCCTTGATTGGGATGACCTCTTTTTCTGACCCAGAAATGTCACATGGGATCCAGAGTGAGAACGCATAGGTGCACCTCAGTTCATGGAAACCCCCAACATGGACTCAACTCAACACACGCACCCCCAGCCAGCAGTCATTCACATCACTGCCTACTGAGGATCAACCCTTACAGAATCGGGCTGAGCCAGTAATTGCAGCTGATATTGAATTCTATGCAATTTGAAAATATTCTGTTTACTTAAAGCCCAGAAGCCTGGTATGTGAGGAAGAAACCAGGCATGAGCAATGGTCGTTAAATTTGTACGTTTTTCTTTCTTGTTGCAATTTTATCTTTTCTGAGCAACTTAATGAAGACTCCAGAGGAAAGAATTAAATGTCTGCTGTTTCAATTACGAAATAATGAAAAGGTCGAAAGGAGCACCACGCACTGTGTGCTGGGCTCCCAGATCAGTCTATTCTTAGAGGCAAAATCATTTTTGTGCTGTTCACAATCACATTTTGCCCTCCACAAACCATGCAGACAAGAGCTGGGAGAAGCAGCAGAAACCACGAACTGATGTCACTCACCCTCACAGGGCAAAGGGACCCAGCCCACAGGGAATGGCTCTGACCTACACAGCAGGAAGACCCGGACTCTTTAACACATATCCTTTGAGAAGATTCTAGGTGCCCATAGCTCTGAATACACTTTTAACCAGTCTGTGTTTAGACCACATGCAGGGAAAGCCCGGGAGACAGAACAGACCAACTAACAAGGGTTTCAAGGACTCCCTACATTTCTGACAGCATCCAGAAAGCTATCCCTGTCTCTAGTTCACCCTGGCAGTACACAGAAAAAAATACATCACAACACTAGGGTCCTCCGCAAGCCATGTTACTTTAGGGTATGATAGAATATGACTTAAGCGTTTATTTTGGTTGGTAAGTATGTTAAATTTTAACTGCAATTCTAAATTGACACACAATCATGCACATGTATAGAGTTCAGGGACCTATTTCAATGCATGTGTATATTATACAATGACCAGATGTGGACTACTGGTTCATCCACCATGTCAAATGTGTCACTTGTTTATGTCAGGAACACTCTTTTCTACTACCTATTTTGAAATATGCAATGTATTTTTATCAACCCTAGTTACCCTGATGTGCTATAGGACATTAGAAGTTATCTCTCCCTCTGGCTGTACATCTTGACCACCCCTCTCCCCCTGCAAACTTCCTCTGAATATTAGTTTCAGTCCTATAAAAATCAAGTATCTCTGGAAATTTTATACAAGAAAGAGGCAAATAAGCAATTCCTTCTCATCTCAGCAATCAAGGCAGCAGCCTCTCCTTTCATACTGGGGGCTCCACTAACTCCATGAATAAGCACCAGCATTGAAACTCCATACAAGCTTCACATTACAGCTTCCCTATTGCTTTTAAATTTAGTACTTCTTTAGTTTATGTAAAAGTAGAGTTTCATTCTTAGGAAATATCATACTAAACTATTTAGACAAAGGCTTATGGTATATGTAACTGACCCACAGAAAACAGGTCTGTATGTTTTTAAATGTGTGTGTGTATAAGTGTGTCTCTACATACATGTGCACATGAATTATATGCATGAATATATTCACATACTTACATGAGTCTATACAAATATTCATGTGTATGCAGTTATGGTAACAAAGAACAAAGAAGTCAATGGAGCAAACATAAATAGGTGAACCAACTAAAGTTGTTGGGATAGTCTTGAAATTGTTTTTGGTTTTGAAGCTTATCTGGAAGTTGAAATTATTTCTAAAAATGTTGTAAAATTTTGTTTTCCTCTTTCTTCCTTTCCATATTAGCTTCTTGCATAAAGCTCTTACAACAGTGTGGCAGTCACACTGAGTGAAAAAGAAAAGCCACGTATAGGCTCACCCGAGAGAGGGCAACCAACCTGCTAAGGCGCTTAAGGAAAATGAGAATTTACTTGCAGAAGTAAAATCACATTGAGGGTTCTAGAG
Organism: Cricetulus griseus; assembly: GCF_003668045.3. NCBI lineage: Eukaryota > Metazoa > Chordata > Mammalia > Rodentia > Cricetidae > Cricetulus > Cricetulus griseus. The sequence goes on along the minus strand of NC_048596.1, from coordinate 33,871,252 downwards.
AAGGCTGGCGATTACTGGGAATCTGTGCTGGAGCTGGAGACCAGATTCTGGATGGGGAATGCAAGAATAGCTTCAGCTAACTATTTTCTTTTTTCTTAAATCGTTGCAAAGGAAGGTGCTAGGTTTTTAAGGCTAAGACTCGAAAGGTAACTATACTGTCCTCACCAAACTTTACTGTAAATGAGAAAGCAAGTTGTATGAAAAACCAGAAAAACCTAAATTATTTGCACCGTGCTCTGGGGAGGAGGGGTATTGCTGGCAGTAAATGCATAGGCTCAATTCCTTATTAGAATGGAAAGTCTGAGTTAAGAGTAGATATTAATCTTTATCATTTCTCCTACACTACTCAGCAACAGCGCTGAAGGACACAGTGGAACAAAGATGTGAAAGAGAGAACACCACAGGAGACTTCAATGCCCCATCCTTGGGAATACATGTTAAGATTCAAGCAGAAGGGTTTTTCCATGCTCGAGGCTCTCTCTACGCAAGTTTCATCTCCTATGTTTTCAAAGACAAGACCATCAAGAAGGAGTGACTATCAAGTACAAACTGAGAGAAGACATTTACCAAAGAGGTTATAGGTCTTATTTCCACAGATGAATTAGAATTTATTCACATGAAAAGTTGTCAAAATCTATGAACAAGCACTTTGCAGAAGATAGAGCACAAAAGCCAAGAAGCATAGTCATCAGTAAGTGGAAATGCAAATTAACACCTTAAGTAGGATGTCATAGCACCAGCTTGGTAGAAATGACTAAGTTTAACAGGACTAAAGTGCAACAAAGGTATTAAACAATGATATGCACACACATTCCTGGAGAGTAAAATGTGATATAAACACACTGGAAAAACAATGGCATTATATACCAAAGTTGAAAGACCTGCATGCCCTAACAGCCAACCATTTTATTCCTGGGTACACACCAAGAAACTCCAGAAGAATTTTCATGTGAAGACTTTTGCAATGGAAGCCATCAGAGCCTTCCAACAGTATGGAAAACCATCAGCTTGAGGCATGTCAGACAAGGAGAGGCTATGCAACACATGCAACATATGAACAACTGGAAATTTAAACAAGAAACAAGATTTAAAATGAACATTAAATAAACAATAGTATCAATAAAGGTTTATTGGTTGAAAAAAGCAAATCTAGTTGATCCATGGCTTAATTTATGGAACATTCATAAATGATTTGCTTTAAGGGATAAAAACATGTGGTAAAAATTACACCAAACAAGAGGATGCTAAATAAAAATTCATGATAATAGTTCTGAGCAGGAAGCTTCTGTGAGCAGGGTGAGGTATACAGGCTTTTAAAGAAAATGCTAATGGTTGATTTTTATTTTATTTTATTTTTGAGATGGGGGTCTCATCAAAAATAATCATCTTGGATGGCCCGGCCTCAAACTTCCAGAGATCTGCTTGCCTCTTCTGGGATTAAAGGCACACACTACCACAACTAGCTATGGCTGATTTCTTAAAATGGGTAATGAATTACTATTCACACACTGTATATATTTTTTTGCATATAGCCAGTATTTAATAAAGCAACTTTTAGGAAGTGGTGATGAAGCAAGGACTGAAAACATATTTTTCAGGGCATGTGGCAAGAAGAAAGGCAAGTGCAATAGCCTTGTAGCCACGTGACTCAGCAGGCTTCCCTCCACATGGGCCATGCTTCCTCAGGCTCTGCCCTCCTAGTCCCATCAGGTTAATCACTCATGCTCACACTAATGATTTCCGAAAGTTCCCAGTGGTCCAGGAATGGAGGAAAGTTTCATTATGCTCACATGAAGCAGCAGCCAAGCTTTCCTGTCCATCATCCTATCCCTCATTATAACATAGTCCTCCTTCATGAGTGAATGACAGGCCTGCCCCCAATCATATATTTTACACACATCTCTGAAGCTGTGACTGGGTCCTTGTTATGCTCAAACATTGCTGAAAGCCTTCATGGCCTGACTTCCCACTCTGATTTTTAACCCTGATAGTTGTACACATTCCCTAATGATAGAGAGATATTTAAAACAAGTATTGCTCTGTTCTCTGGTCAGAGACTCAAATCAGATTATGTTCCTCCAGGCATAGATACCGTCTCTTCCTGCAACTACACTGCTGTAGCCACCACTCATTGAAAATGCAGAATGAGGTTAAGAAATTGATGTAGTGTAGACACAGTTTCTGTTGCACCTGGTCCCATAGACATTTTGCCCCAAATAAACACAGAGCCTTATATTAACTGTAAACTGTTTGGCCAATGGCTTCAGCTTCTTGCTGGCTAGCTCTCTCTTAATTATTAACCCATTTCTATTAAACTATATATTGCCAGGAGGCTGTGGCTTACCTGTAATCTGGCATGTTACTCCTTTGGCAGCTACATGGCATCTCCCTGGCAGCTTCTCTCTGTCTTCCTCCTCCCAGAATTCTCATCTTGTAGCCCCGCCTATACTTTCTGCCTGGCTACTGGCCAATCAGTGTTTTATTCATCACCCAATAAGATATATATATATAATATATATATATATATATATAAAGAGAGAGAGAGAGGGAGGGAGGGACATCCCCCATGTAGCTACAGTTAGGACAGTACTTAAGGGGATGAAAGGAATCTAGATCCATTGAGATATCATTCTTCACCTGCTGGATCATTTAAGATAAGCACACATACTCATCCTCTGTCCCGCACTACCTGACATAAGGGAGATAGGAAAGGAGAAGCCATGCTCTGTTTTAATTTATAAATTAAATAAAATGTTAAATGAAATTAAATTTAAAAATTAAAGAACAATTGTTTTCTAGCAACCACTACAAGGAAGTTGGGCTCTAGCGGAGCAACATTCCAATGGGGAAAAAAGAAAAGGTATAACCTAAATATATATATATTTTAGGTTATACCTTTTCTTTTTTATATTATATATATATATATATATATATATTATTCTAAATAACCTACTAGAAGGTCACATCATTTGGTACCCTAAAGCATGCAAAAACCAGTTAATATCTGCCTTTAAACACAAGCACTTACCTCAGCACACTATGTTACTGAGCTGGCTTGCACTAAATTACCCTTCCTTGCTCCAGCTTTCATGGCAAAAATAACAGTATTTCCAATCCACAGCCAACATCTAGAACAACCTAGAAGGAGGAAAAACAAAACTAACAGGTGCTTGGCTCTTGGTCCAAGGACAGCTTTGAGCCCAGAGATTAGACTTAATTGTAAGTACTGACTGGTACTGATTCTTGGTGGCATGGGGAATCTCTTAGATCTGCTTTTAATGAAATTAAAATTAAATGAGGTCAATAACAGCTACACTCTAGGTTGACCGTGGGGACTAGATAATGTAACAATGGATAAAACACTGGCATTTCACATGTACTTCTCAAATTATCACCGCTATTATGTCAATCTTTTTGTAATAAGGGTTGCTTTTGGGAATGCTTAGGGCCAAGAAGAGGAGGAGTTTGTCTTCCCACATCAGCATGAGCAAAATTCAAATCCTCTCTAACATGTGTGGAATTACATATGTCAAGCCTCGCATGGTGGGAAAATCTTAAAGAATCCCAAAGTAGGGCATATGTTTCTGAACCACGCTCACTCCACAAGGTTGGGTAAGTTCTTATGGAAGGAGGGCAAGCCCTAATGTTGAGAACTGCTAGAAACTCTCTTCTATTCTCTGCATTTAGACCTGGAGTTCATGTAAGAAAAAGCATCATTCTCCGGGCAGAGGGGCCTACACTTGGGCCTGTGTCTTAAAAGGAAAAGAGTGGACCATGGATGCTGAGTTCCCCCTCCCCAGCACTGCTGAAGCAAAGCTTCATGGTTTATTCACTGAAATTTCAAATAACTTTAACTTTTGTTCCTTCAGTGACTTTTATTCTTAGTCTCTTTGGCTATTAGTTTTGAATCAGACATTTAACTTGGTGTGTGCCCGTGTGTGTGTGTGTGTGTGTGTGTGTGTGTGTGTGTGTGTGTGTGTGTGTGCACATGCACACGAGCACACACACTAACTACAATATCATGCTGTGCTGACACAGACATGGTGCCATTACTCCAGGAGAACATGCTGTCAGTAATGGGTTCACCGTGCTCACTTGTATTAAGTCTAGAGTGGTGGCTGCATTCCATATGGTTTCCTAGGGCTTGAGTAATTAGGAGCATTACCAATTTGAAATGTCACCCAGACTCCAAAATTGGCTGTCAGGCTGTCTATACTTGCAGAAATACCAGTGTTCTCTTCGCCTCCTTCTTCCCAGGCAAATAATCATCTACTTGGCGTGGCCCACTTTGAGGGCAGGCATGGCTGCCTCTTAGGAAGCTGAGGCCACTCAGGTGGAGAGAAAAATTCATGTCCACAAAGAGGGAGGCATCATAATTACAAGACTCTGTAGAACCCTCTTCAACTCACCTTAGGCTTGAAGTTCTTAAGAAAGAATGGCACTTGTACCTGGCTGTGGTGGATGCTCTGATGACAGATACCCTAGAAATGCATCCACACAGTTCTTCCTCTAGTTTTTGGGGTGTCAGGAAGCACAATTTAGAACAGTGTCTTCTACATACTCTATCATCCAGACAAAAGCAAAGAAATGTCTAGCTTTCAAAAGAGAGATGGAAACAAGACACACAGAGAAAATGAAGAATAAGGAATAGGGGAGTGCTTGACAAAATTAAACTTCTGCCAAATTGGTCCCATTGGTAGGCTGGCCATTACCAGCCCTCCCCGAACACAAGTTACTCAGAAACACAAAACTGTGAAACTGTATTTGTTACTTTTCCTGTTGCTATGACAAAACACCCCACAAATGCAACTTAGGGAAAGAAAGGTTTATTTGGACTCTCCCTTGAAGGATATAGTTTATTCTGGCATGAAAAGCATGGCAGCAGGAGCATGAGGCAGCTGGTCACATTGCATCTGCAGCCAGGAGGTAAAAAACTATGCTCCCCTTGCTTTTACATTTTAAGTATACCACCACCTGCCCCAGCTGGGGAAATGGTGTTATTCACACTTAGCTTGAATCTTTGCATATCAATCAATCTAATCAAGAAAATTCCTCACAGACCCACCCAGAGATTTGTCTCCAAGGTGATTCTAGAGCCTGACAAGTCGTCAATCAATATAAAGTATCACACAGACAAAGGTAATTTTCTCAGTACGTTGAGTCAAAATACCTTCAGTTATATGGCTGTTTCAAAAAGGAGCACGGGCTTTGGGAAAGAACCTGATCGTTTGCTAGCATGATCCAGATAATTTCTCCAGCCTCCTGCCTGTGTGTGTATTTGAAAGTAAACAAGTGGATTTTTAGTTATGTGACAAGGAAGTGAGGTTGAAGAAGTGCAGAACAGGTTGCCTTATGTACCTAAGCCGTGCACCTTCAGGAATAGTGCCGTGTCGCCAAGCAGAAAAATCTCTGGTGAAGACAGTAACAGCACAGAGACTATCTGTGCTGAAGAGGACAGAACACAGATACTTCCACCCCACTTTCCCTCATAACACCTCAGGAAGCCACAGAGTGTCCTCTAATTATATCTCTTTGTTCTCACAGAAAATTATATTGAGCTAATTTGTTATTCTACCATTGGTAGAATTTCACAGAATTGGTTATATTTGAGGACATTGGCAGATGTTAAATTATATTTTGATGCCCTGGGAAAAAATATCCTCCTCAGGCAGAAGCAACAGAAAGCAAGAAAATCTTTTTGTATCTGCAGGAACGCTTACAGCCCCAAAGGATGTCCTTGTGCACTTGGCCTGGTCTTTGTGTCTCCTTGGGACAGAGAGCACACCTCCATGTACCCATCTTATGGAAAACAAAGATGAATCTTTCCCAATATGTAATACGGCAAGTGAATGACAGAACTTAGATGAAAGAATTCAGTGACTAGCTCTTCACACCCCCATGGCTCTATTTTAATATTTATTTTTATTAGTGTGTATGTATTTGCACGTGAATGCAAGTGCCTGTAGATGCCAGAAGAGGGCATCACAATCCTCAGCACTGGTGTTAGAGGCAGTTGTCAGATACCAATATCGGTGTGGGAACAGAACTTAGGACTGCTGTAAGAGCAGCACTCGTTCTCAACTGCTGAACCATCTCCCCACTCCAGTGGTTCTCTTTATGTGTGGTGGAAGATGAGTGAAAGAGCAAAGGAGGTTTGCTTCCAATCATATTTCACCTCTGATGGCCTCACGTCTGGAGGAGGTTGAAAAGGTCACTATGGGCTATTTCTGCTATGCTACACAATGGAGCAATGTCTTTAGCCTCTTCTATATTCTTCTCTCTTCCTCCTCTTCAAGAATTCCATCCCTTTCCTGATTCTGGCTATATCTGGAGAAATCCCCTGAGTCAATTGGAAACTAACAGTCAACCAAATGTTCATGTCCTCTCATCTTATAATCATTCAGAAGCAGCTGGCTCACCAGGTCTCTTGTACCTGTACTTGCACAGGGCCACTTCTGCCAAGAGTATATTAAAGGATGTGATGAGTCACTTCAGGCTAAGAGTCCAGAATATGCTTTCAACACAGGCATGCTCAGGATTATGATGGTTCCACTGAAGAATTTCTGAGTTTATAAAGCTGTGCAAGGGATACATTTTCAGCAGAAACTCTACTACGAATTCTGAATGTTCTCTGTACTAATGATGTATAATGGTATACTGCCATGGATCATTGACTATCTAAGGTGAGTCGTAGCTCCCCGTCATATGATGTTCCTTAGTGTACTATGATTTGGATAGGTTATATATAATTAAATACATCTTTGATTTATGATAGTTCCAAATTAAGATGGGATGATAGTGAAGTAACCCAAACATAGAAAGATAAATAAGGCACGTTCTCACTGACACATAGATCTTATCATCAAATCTTTAGATTTGTGTGTTTAATCTGTAGAATACAGGAAACTAGAAAGGGAACCTACAAGTTGTGAGCATCGGTGCTTTCTGCTCCTTATTCAGAAATATTCAGACTGTATATTCATGATGAAAGGAGTATGTGTTTCTGGGTTGGCTACCCAGAAGGTACTAGAGATGAGATGGTCAAGAATACATTATTATGGTGAATGATTGCGACACAAGGATGGCTTACTTTTTTTAATAGTTGAATTGATAAATTATGTCACTTTGGTGATGTCCTTCTGCTCAATTTTCTGCCTGGGAAACTCATTCTCTAAGATGTAGCTTGGGGACGTGTTCCCTGACTTTCTTACCCAGTCTAAGCAAGGCTCTTAGTCTCTTGGTTCTCAGTTCTCTGTATAGGATACATATGATAAACACATCATAGGCTATGACAGGCATTTCTTGCATGGTTATCTTTCCTGCTTAGCCCATGTTCTTCCTAAACACAGGTTATATCATGTATGTCTCAGCCTCTGACCAGCACAGTAGAAAATATAAAGAACAAAAATCAAATTTATATGGAAAAACAAAAACCCCAGATAGCCAAAACAACCCTGTACAATAAAGGAACTTCCAGAGGCATCACCATTCCTGACTTCAAGTTCCATTATAGAGCTATAGTCCTGAAAACAGCTTGGTATTAGCACAAAAATAGACAGGTTGACCAATGGAATAGAATTGAAAACCCTGATATTAACCCACATACCTATGAACACCTGATTTTTTTTACATAGAAGCTAAAGTTATACAATGGGATAAAAAACATCTTTAACAAATGATGCTGGCATAACTGGATGCTGACATGTAGAAGACTGCAGATAGATCCATATCTATCACCATGCACAAAACTTAAGTCCAAATGGATCAAAGACCTCAACATAAATCCGGCCACACTGAACCTCTTAGAAGAGAAAGTGGGAGGTACCCTTGAACGAATTGGTACAGGAGACCACTTTCTGAACATTACACCTGTAGCACAGACACTGAGATCAACAATTAATAAATGGGACCTCCTGAAACTGAGAAGCTTCTGTAAGGCAAAGTTTGTAGTCAACAAGACAAAATGGCAGGCCACAGAATGGGAAAAGACATTCACCAACCCCACGTCCGACAGAGGGCTGATTTCCAAAATATTCAATGAACTCAAGAAGCTAGCCACCAAAAAAATCCAATTAAAAAGTGGGGTACAGAACTAAATAGAGAATTCTCAATAGAAGAATTTAAAATGGCTGAAAGACACTTAAGAAAGTGCTCAACATCCTTAGCCATCAGGGAAATTCAACTGAAAACAACTCTGAGATACCATCTTACTCCTGTCAGAATGGCTAAAATCAGAAACACCAATGACAGTCTATGCTGGAGAGATGTGGAGAAAGAGGAACAGTCCTCCATTGCTGATGGGAGTGCAAACTTGTACAACCACTTTGGAAATCAGTATGGTGACTCCTCAAGAAAATGGGAATCAGCCTGCCACAAGATCCAGCAATTCTACTCTTGGGCATATACCCAAAGAATGTACATTTATACAACAAGGACATATGTTCACCTATGTTCATTGCAGCATTGTTTGTAATAGCCAGAACCTGGAAGCAACCTAGATGCCCCTCAACCGAAGAATGGATGGGGAAAATGTGGTACATTTATACAATGGAGTACTACTCAGCGGAAAAAAAAACAAAACAAAAACCTATGAAATCTTGAAATTCACAGGCAAATAGATGGAACTGGAAGAAAACATCCTGAGTGAGGTAACCCAATCACAGAAAGACAGCCAGGATATGTACTCACTCATATATGGATATTAGACATAGACCAAAGGATCAGCCTACAATCCACACCACTAGAGAAACTAGGGGAAAATGGGGACCCCAAAAGAAGAATGCAAGGTCCCCTGAAGAAGGGGAGGGGGGAAAGAACCCTTGAGCAATTGGCAGCATGGGAGGGAGAGAAGAGGGATGTGGGAAGGGGAGAGGGGGAGAAAGGGAGGGGGAGGAGAACAGGAGAGATCAGGAGGACTGAGACGGGGGAGGAATAGAGGAGGGCAAGAAAGGAGATGCCTTGGTAGAGGGAGCCAGTATACATTTGGAAAGAGGTCTGGCACAGGGGAAATGTTAGAGGATCCACAGGGATGACCCTAACTAAGAATCTAGGCAGTGGTGGAGAGGCTGCCTTTGATGCCCTTCCTCTATAATGAGATTGATGACTATCTGGGTTGCCATCCTAGAACCTTCATCCAGTAGCTGATTGAAGGAGAAGCAGGCACCCTCAGCTAAACACTGAGCCATACTCATTGAATCCATTTGTGGAGAGGGAGAGGAGGGATGAGCAAAGGAGCCAAGATGGTGCTGGAGAAACCCACAGAAACAGTTAACCTGACCTCGTGAGAGCACAGAGACCCTAGCTGTAAAGCTGGGGAACCAGCACTGGACCAAATGAAGCCCCCCTGAATATGGGTGCCAGCTAGGAGGCCTGGGCAGTCTATGGGACCTCTAACAGTGGACCAGTGTTTATCCCTAGAGCACAAATGGGCTTTGGGAGCCCATTCCCTATGGAGGGATACTATTGCAGCCCAGATACAGCAAGGAGGGCCTAGGCCCTCCCCCAAATGATGTGACAGACTTTGATGGTCCCCGTGGAGGGCCTCACTATCCTTGGGGAGTGGGTGGGGGTGGGTTGAGGGAGATCAATGAGGGGCATGGGAGGATGGGAGGGCGAGGGAAAGGGGAAATAGAAATGTAAAATAAGATTGTTTCTAAAATAAAAAAACAAATAGAAAAATGGCAAAAAATAAAAATTACACATGAAAAAATAATATATAAACCATTGATAAATATCTATTGACTAAATAAATAAAGGGGAAAGACTCAAAAATGGTAATCTAATTTCAACATCAGCTAAATTATGTCTGGTAAAGGCCTATGATATGTATCAGCCATGACAACTCTGAGAATACCCTCACATCAGAAGTCAGCACCCCAAGAGGACAAGCTCAGGATACTCTTGTCTAATGTAAGATCTTTATCCTGAGCTGGTTCACTCAACATTCCTTGTCTTCTGAACCCAAACTGTGTCTTTTAACTTCACCTCCAAGCCACTTGACAACCCTCCTTTCTCCCTTTCCATTCATTTATCTTTCATGAACTCTATCCTCCTTATTTTAAATTAAATTGAACTATATTTTATTTTTTGTTTATGGGTGTTTTGCCTGCAATGTTTGTGCATCACAAGCCTTCTTGGTACCTGCCAAAACCAGAGCAGGTGTCAGATAACATAGGACTGGAGTTACAGATAGTTGTGAGCTGCCATGTAGATCTGGGAATCAAACCCATGTCCTCTGAAAGAGCAAAAGTGTTTTTATTATTATATTATTATTATTATTATTATTATTACTATTATTATTATCAATTTTATTGTGGTTTTTGCCTGTATGTACGTATGTATGAGAGTGTTGGATCCTGGAGTTACAAGCAGCTGTGAGCTGCCATGTGGGTGCTGGGAACTGAACCCAGGTCCTGTGGAAGAGCAAGTCAGTGTTCTCACGGACTGAGCCATCTTCCCAGGCTCTCAAAAATGCTCTTAACAGCTGAGCCCTCTATTCTGTTTATAACTATGGTCTGAACATGGTCACTCCTCTGTCAAAGTGAAGGAGCCATCTTCCAAATTCTTGTCCCTGACCTCCTGTTGCCATTTCACCTGGCTAATCCCAATGAGAGCCCAATAACAAGAAAGCTCATTTGGGAAGGAATTTCTGTGACATTCCTGTCACGGACCATTAGAATGTTCTGCTTCCTTTCTTGGTGTGTCCCGACTCTGTGGTATTGTTCTGCAGTCATTTTCTTTTCCACTTATACAATGAGTATTGTGCTGGATACTTTCTATTTTATCATTATATCTCTACCATCACTCCCTTTCATTCTGCTCTCCACCAGGAGTCTGATTTGCATGGACTTTACCAATGGGATTCCTTGCACCACCTTTGTTTGGGATCAGCAAAGCAAAAAGTTACATAATGTTGCAGAATATTCCTTTACACTGTGTGAAGATGTGTCAATGTGGTTGGTTTAATAAAGATCTAAATGGTCATTAGCTAGGCAGGAAGAGGTTTAGAAGAACTGGGGACAGAGAAGACTCAGAGAGGAAGAAAGCCAGACATTAAGGAAGCAGGAGGGGCAGTACAGAGTAAAGGTAACCAAGCCACATAATAGAATACAGATTAAAAGATATGGGTTAATTTAAGTTTTGAGAGCTAATGATATAAGTCTAAGCTAAGGCTAAATTTTCATAATTAATAATAAGTCTCCATGTCATTTTTTTGTGAGCTGGCAGCCCAAAGAAAAATCCATCTACATATGGTGGCCAATGTGGGACCACATATATCCACTAAAAGCCTGAGAAAGCTTAATTTAAAAAATGGAAACAAAGTATGGAACATGGAGTCAAATGCAGTTTCCTGGTGGCCACTGCTCTCGGGTAGGCTCAGTGGCATACAGAGAGGCCTGTGGGCTGGAGCCAGCCACCAGCACCAAGCACCAGTGCTATGTGTTAAGCTGAGTGAAAGGCAGCTGACACAGAAGTTTAAGATTTGTCTTATGTGATCAGAGAATGCTGCAGATGCTCAATGAAGACAGACCCAGACAGGAAAAAGAAAACCCTCTAAACAGGTTACAGTGTGTTTAAAAATTGTGTATAGGCTTAAAAAAGAGAAGAAAATGGGTATAGATGGTCATAAAAATAGTTTATAAATAAATAATAAGATAAAGTCTTTAAAGTTAGCCACCGGAAATTGCCCTTGCCTTGATTGCTGACAGTATGCTATCCAAATCGGACAAGCAGGACACAAAAGGAGGTGACTGCCAAACTTTGTGAAGACAAGGTGGGACAGTCCTTTTTGCTTCACAAAAATGTCTGTGAGATATTCTAGGCCTGTAGGCTGAAGAGCTAATGAGACATGCCCAAGCTAAAGCCAAGTTTTCATAATTAATAATATGTCTCCATGTCATTTTTTGTGAGCTAACAACCCAGAGAAAAACTCATTTATACAATAGGAGGTCAGAGGAAACAAATGACAATGAAATCTTGTGATCATTCTCCTTCTGGCAACTCCTTAGACCCATTGTATTTCTCCATACTGAAAGTCACAGCTCTTCCCTGAGCTACTATTTCTGTGTCTTTGTGATTCTGGTGCATTGTAGGGACTCATGGAAACTTTGTGGAATGAACAGAATAAATAATAAACAAGTGCCTATCCCTTTTGAAGACAGCAAAGAATTCTTGACCAATGCTGAGGCCACTCTTCCTAGTGCTGGAGTGCTGCACATCCCTTGTTATCTTGCTAGTTCTTAGAAACTCTCATATCTTTGGAAATAGCCACTTACCTGAAATATTCCTGTTGTGATTTTTTGAGAATCCTTGCTGATCCACCAACTCATTCTTCAGATCACCAGCATCTCTACGTTCCCTAGCCCTTTTCCTCTTCCTGGGCTAAATTCTCCTGTTATTTATGCTTTTTTTTATTTTCACCTTCTCATATTTTTCCTTTGTAACACTCATAATCGTTACCATTTTTACTGATATATAGCTGGTTGCTGACTGTAATGGTTGGTTTTAACTGTCAACTTGACACCATCTAAAATACCTGGGAAAGGAGTTTCAGTGAAGGATAATCAAGATTGGGTGGCCTTGTGGTACATCCACCATGGGTAGCCCCATTCCCTAAGTAGTAAACTACTTATTGTATGAGTGACCAAAACAAAAACAAAGAACTGAGCACTGGCATATATGCATTAATTCATTGCTTTCTGCTCTTGACTGTGAATGTAATGAGATCAACTGCTTCAAGCTCCTTCCATGGAGTCCAGAACAGGCCATAAAATCCCCTAGAGCTGAAGTTGCAGGCAGTTGCCTGTCTTGGGTTCTGGAAACTCAGCAAGAGCAGTATGTTCTCTTAACAACTGAGACATCTCTCTAGCCCCCAACATAAGGATTTTAAAAGTTCTTTAAAAGATGCCTTTCTTTTGCCACTGACATGTTATTATTACTGTGATCCAGTTGACTCTTGTGTTCCCTGGCCCCATAGAGAGGAAGTTCATCTTCAGCTGCCTACTGGTTACCTAGGCAGTAACTGCAGACATGATCAATTTTTTTCACATAGCATAGAAATTGGTATGAAATGCCTGTAAAGCCAATAATGAACAGTCAACAATTAATTCATGTAACGTTGACCAAATGTCCTATGAACTTATTGGTAAGTAAAATTTGTTTATTTTCTTGATTCATTTTTAGAATATATTTCTGATTTCCTGGTCCAGAAAAAAAAATCACGTGAATTGTTTGGACAGGAACAATATAGCTCCACACATATTAAATATATATTTTTATTTACTAGGTCTAAGATAAAAAATGAATATCCAAATGAATCTGAAATTATGAAACCAAACTATCCAGAATAAAAGAGTAAAAATAAATATCAACCGAGTGTAGTAATCACGGGCTGTGTCTGCCTAGCACTTTGTAAACATCACCTTCTTTACTGGTGCTGAGAACCCTCTAACACAATGCTGTCCTTTTCACTATATTATAAGGTACAGACACTGGTGATCAGAAGTTAACCGTGTACTTGATGAATGGCAGGGCTGAGATTGCCTAATCATCTAACTCTAACATTAAGCTCTTAGGCAGTCTCTTCCCTTTCAATTCTAAGTTATCCGATGTACGGTTCTACCACACTGGTGGCCTTATTTTTTGGCCCCAGCTGCTGATAAATTACCTTCACATGTCAGTGTCCTTATTTTGCCACAACTAATTCTTCACATGAGGTTTGTTATTATTCCTTTTGCTTTCCTTGTTTACACACTTTACAGGCGCCTCAGAACTGCAATCCCCTAACTGACAGGATTGCATCCTTTATGTTCCTAAACTGTCCCCTACCCACCTGTGAACTCCTACAGCCATCATTCCTTCCAGCCATTGCTTATTCTGCCTGTAGTCACCTTTAACAGAAAGCCCAAAGTTAGACCTGGCCCAGGCTCTTCTTGTATGTGCTTCATCAGCACTGTTAGCTGCATAGCTCCAGAGACCACACCCCACCCTGCTGGTAGGCTAAGTACGACCTGGCAGCTTGGCTGAGCAGCTCCTAGGCCTTAGTGGAATGAAGAAACTGCACCACTTTCTACTGTCAATCACACCTCTAACTAAGTGTCTCAAGGGTTGCAGAAGATTTCTTTCGCAGCTTTTGCAGCTTGGACTTAAGTCTTGTTCGGATAATTAGCACTTTCATTATGGCAGAATTCTGCCACAACAGCTCCTCATAAGACAGAATTCTGTATCTGCTGTGCAGCAAAACTTCCTTTCACCCCGAGGGCTGCCCGTGTTTAAATAATGCAGAATTAATTTTTATGAGTACCTGTATTTCATTCACCTACTCTTCCAGCAGGGGATGGATAAATGTATCTCTCATATTCTATCCACCCCTTTACCTATTATTTCACAACAATTCTCTATGACTGGGGAGTCCAGAAAGCATATTGGCTACCTTTTCCCTTATCTTCCTCTGTTTAGCCTCTCTTCAGAAGGCAGGAATAGATTCTGACACCATCACTTGGCCTCAAATCTCAAGCACTGATTCCTTCATCAAATATCTATTAAGTGTGTCTTGTACCAGGCACTTCTAGGTGCCGGGAGAGTGAAGAGGAGTCCAGCATGGCTGTTCAGAAGAGGGAAAGATGCATGGAGAAGAGGCCTGTTAGAAAATAATACAACAGTGTGCAAAAGTGGCAATGACAGTCACATAAAAGGCCCAGTCCTGAAGGAGGGAAATCTATGTTAAGGGAAAGACTTCACTGAAATGACCTGGAGAGCTTTCTTAGTTACTGTTCTATTGCTCTGAAAAGACACCATGGCCAAGGCAACTTATAAAGGGAGGTATTTAATTAGAGGTTTGCTTACAGTTTCAGAGGGTTGGTCTATCATCATCATGGCATAGTGGCATGCAGGCAGGCTTGGTGCTGGGGAAGTAGCTGAGAACTTTACATCCTGATCCACAGGCAACAGGCAGAGAGAAAGACCCTGGGCCTGGTGTGAGCATTTAAAACCTTAAAGCCCACCGCCAGCAACACACCCCCTTCAATAAGGCCACACCTACTCCAACAAGGTCACATCTCCTAATCCTTTCCAAACAGTTCATTAACTGGGCACCGAGCATGCAAAATTATAGGCCTATTAGGGGGCATTCTCATTTAAACCACCACGAGAATGAACATTATAAAATGAGTCAAGGGTTGTACAACTAAACACAGGGCTGGGCAGGAATCTTGGGAAATATGCACAGGCACTTAAGATAACAGAGACAGGAAGTCAGTGACACCTCAGAAGCATGAGTTATCAGAGGCAGAATTAGAAGAGCATGGCTGAGACTTGAACATGCAAGAGCACAAAATCTGGTGGAGCCTTGGCCATGATTCTTATGCAAAGTAGGATTACCACAGAATAATCAACACGATGACACCAGAGCTGCCCATCAGCAGCATCCCACCAGTGGCATGGATCAGGGGCACAGATGAGTAGGCGACAACAAATTCCTGACCAACATCAGCCACCTCGCTTTCCCTCTTTCAGTAAGAACGTCCTGTTTACTGTGTGTGTAATCTCTTCCCAGTGGATAGCCATGCCAGTCCCAGCAAACAGGTGTCTTCTTTCTTCTCAATGATGGGCTTCATCTTGGGTGATAGAAATTTGCTAATGAGAGCTGAAGAGCAAACTTCTAGAAGAGATTGCTGGGAAAGATTTACTCCTTCCTAAAACATACACAAAAAGATGTCTCTTGTTTCCTGGGTATGGTTCTATTTGAACAGGATGCACCTGCATTAAGCCATCATGGAGCCAGGCATGGCAGTGGATACTCTTGGAAAGATCCTGAGTTTGAGGCTGGCCTGGGCTACAGTAAGAACCACACAAAACCAGAAACAAACAAACAAAAATAGCACAGAAAAGTGCTATGCAGTCACACTGTCTTAGAACTGTTTTAGCCAGTTTGCCTGGGGATTACTCCCAGATGGGAATATAACCTTTATCGGTAAAACGAGCAAAAGCAATTGGGAAATGTTTAAATTATTCCAGGAATGATACAATATGGGTAATAACTAATACTGAGCTGCATGATAAGGGAAGAGATAGTGCTTCAGGAATGCTGAGCTAGTACAAAGAACAGATTTGGAGACTGGAAGGGAGAAGAGAAAGCTTGCCCTGACTCATCATTGTTGATCCTAATTCACTCTCATTTTGCATAGGGGGACACATGCCTTGCAGTCTCACCTAGGACCCAAAGGAGTCCTAGGAATTTTTTGCACTGACTTTTGGAACCTGGAGCTGAGTTCCATTGCTAATGCTTCTACCCTAATAATACCTACCTGAGAAGCCTGCGGCCACGGCCTCACCCAGTGCCTCACATAGGTGTGGACAGGCACCATGAATCGGTGTGTACCTCATTCATGTTGATTCTGAGGCAGGACAAGCACTTGACACTCATACAGTGCACTCGAATCGTAGAAGAGCATTGATGTCTGTATTGGGGTGGGGGAAGCTCACACTGATCAATGTGGCATGATAACTGATAGAGAAATCATCCTCATTTTCCTTTCCCTTTGCCACTGAATAATCAGAATATCATACTTGTTGATAGTTTCCTATGATTCTACCTATTCCAGGTTCCTGGAATTTCTCAATTCTAAATGTAAGTCACTGCTTGAACATAGGGGTGTTCACAGTTCAGATTTTGAAAATCAAATGAAAATATGATTTGGGTGGATGGTCCAAGTTCATCAGAGCTCAGCCTCTGATTCAGTGCCAGACAGAGGGGTTCTAGTTCAATACTTTGAAGACCTTGTTAGCTCATTATTTAGTTTGTCTTTTAGCAGCCTTCCATCTGTATTACTTACCTTTGCATCTTAGACAGCAGAGAGTAGTATGAAGGCATGGGCAGTGGAAGCTGCTGTTGTGCAGTATTCTATATTAATGTTTAGCAAGTCAGTAGTTGGCCCAAACTGGCCCTTTACAGCAATGATGTAGACAGAGTTCAATGTTAAGAAATGCAACACCGGCAACTTATGAACAGACCTTGGTAATGGGTCATTCAACCACCAGACAGAATTTAAATCCAATAAGACTACTTAATGGAAATATTAATTATTCAATACCCCCTTTCCTTTATAATTTACCTCCAATGAACAGTTGGGATTTGAGAATAATATCTTAGCAAACTGGCCCCATTTGGATGAGCTTGCAAAGTGACCATTAGAGTCGTTGGCCATACATTTTCTGTTTTTTTTTTTTCTTGTGTACACATGCATTCCCCCTTTTGAAATTCAGAGTGGATATATGACTTACAATGGCCCATTGACATGGTAAGAAATAACACTGGCTATTTCTAGGTGGGAGAGTTGAAAAGTAAGACTGTCAATCTCCTTGCTCTGCAATAGGAGTTAGTGATGCTTCACGTGATGGCTGGAACAAAGCTGATCCCTATTCACTGCACAATGGACAGGTTCTACGAGTGAGGAGCGAGACCCTGGTAGTGTGAGCCATTGGGATGTAGGGGTGGGTTGCTACAGTAGCATAGCCTGGTCTATCCTGCCTCACAGCCTGGGTAGGCTGTTTGAAGTTATGGGATCTCTAATGCTAACTCCCCAGTTATGTGAGCAGCATGCTGGAGCTGTGGTGTTAAGACTCTCCACACGGTGACTGCTAAATTCTCAGAGCAACTATGCAGTCACACTGTTGTCTCCATTTAAAATTACCTGAGAAAAGATCAGGGTTACCTGTCACCATGTCAAAGGGAGCAAAGGTGGGCTGTGAGTGCAAATAGGCTAACTAAAAGTCCACCCAGTGCAGTGTGCCCTCCAGCCCCCAACTTCTTTTTTTCCCAATTATCCTAAAATCCAGTCTGAGACCCTTGCTGATTCACAATCCTCCCTAGCTGTCTTTGAAGGCAGTTGCCCCCACATTAAATGAAACCTGTTCTCTTTGCGGACTCTGCCATCGTTTAGTATTTACTCTCTGGTTTGGGACCAGAATCTGCTCAAGGGCAGACCCTGCAGATGTGGCCTCTGCTCTACACCTACAATCATAATAATCCATGTGGAGTTTTCCTTTGGACTTAAGGGACCACAGAGATCAGCAAAAACCCACACTTCTTTTCTACCTCTTTTTCTTCATTTCTATTTCAGAGACTTAGTGAAGGGATGTTCCGGTGATATACAGTTCAACTGTTCTGAAGATTCTCCAATGATTTGCGTCTATCCAGAACCTTGAGTGTGAGCTTACTTGTAAATAGAATTCATGCAGCTATCATTGAATTAAGATATGGCCCTGCTGGATTCAGTTGGAACTTAAATACAGTGTGACTGGTGCCACTGCGGGAAGACAAAAACTTGCACACAGGCACAAGAGATACAAGCAAGCATAGGCACAGGTTGGAGTGATGTGCCTAAGAGCAGTCACTGCCAGCAACCATTACAAAAGACGTGAAGAGGCAAGGAAGAATCCTTCCCTACAACTGACAGAGTGAGCCTGGCCCTGCAGGCATCTTCATTCTGGAATCCCAGCTCTAGAACTGTGTGCAGTATGTTTATGTTGCACTGTGCTACCCCGTTTGTAGTAGTTTGTTATGGCAATCCTGGGAAGCTCTGACAGCTTTCAAAGCATAAGCTATAGAAATAAGAAACATCCCTCCACATGTGCTTGCTGGGAGAGACTGGTTCTCACCTTTATACCCTTTAGAGAACAATGTCCTCTTAAGTGTAACAGCCATCCTCTCGAAAACAGCTGTGTCTGTTCTAAAAGGACTGTCAAACTTGGCCTTGTTGACATTCCCTCATAGAAAGAGGGGTAGGGAGGGTCATTAGTCTAGACCTCAGCTACTGCCTCTTGTGCATCCCTGCTGTCTACATGTAATTCCTCCACAGCTCAGCATTTCTGAAGCGTTACCACTTCCCTTATCATGCAGCTCAGTATTAGTTATTACCTATATTGTATCATTCCTGGAATAATTTAAACATTTCCCAACTGCTTTTTCTCCTTTTACTAATAAAGGTTATATTCCCTTCTGGGAGTAATCCTGGCTAAAACAGTTCTAAGACAGTGTGACTGCATAGCACTTTTCATTTTTTTTTTTTCTGGTTTTGTGCAGTTCTTGCTATTGAACAGTCTTACCATAGCCCAGGCCAGCCTGGATCTTTCCGAGAGTATCCACTGCCATACCTGGCTCCATGATGGCTTAATGCAGGTGCATCCTGTTCAAATAGAACCATACCCAGGAAACAAGAGACATCTTTTTGTGCAAGTTTTAGGAAGGAGTAAATCTTTTCCAGCAATCTCTCCTAGCTGCATGTATTCTCAGGAGGTCTTGGAGTCTCTAGAGAATGGAAGCTTAATGCAGACAGGGACACCATCTATTTAGCTATGGGTAAGTCCCCCTTTATGCTGGAGGAGTGAGATGCTTTGGTGTATCACTGCTCCAGGGTCACCCACACTTCTGTAAGTAACTACCGCTCCCCACCAGCCATAAGCCCAATAAACTTATCAGTCCTGGAAGTTGGACCTTGGTGCACTTATTGTCTTATTTTGTTATGGGTACCATCTAGTCAATATTTGTTCAAATCTCCCAGGAAAACTTCAAGCAATAATACTTTGCCCACAATACAAGCCAAAAGGTCACATACTAAACAATCAGAACACCAGCTTATCAGTTTTATTGTCCTAAACCATATAAGGAATGGTTTTCTGTGGTTCCCAAGTCATCCTACATTGAAGCTTGCCTACAGAAAGACCCAAGTCTGCCCACTGCTCATGTCATTTGATGTTACTCTGAAGCAAGTGAGATTCATTTCTGCAGCCCCGGTTCCTTCATTTACACTAGGCACTTAATGACCTATATGCATTTGTCTGTCACACAGTAGAGAGTGTTAGCATTCAGGCATCTGTACTGGCCTGCCCTTAGGGTTCTGACAGGATATGTCCTGTGCACATTCACTATGTTCTCTTTTAAAAGGGCTCTGCCCACCTCCCATCTTTCTCTCTTTCTCTGTTTCTCTGTTCCTTTCTCTCTCTCTCTCTCTCACTTCTTTCTCTGCCAGTCTCTCTGCCCCTCTACCCTGTCTCTCTTTTCTGTTGCTCCTGTCCCCAGAGGCTGGTCTCCCCCTCCCCTTTTTCCTTTTCCCTAATAAAAACCACTCCATGTGAGCTCTGTCACATGCTGTCTTTCTCTCTCAAGTGGCTTTTTAAATTATGACAGAGAGCATCTGCCATTCTTTTGTGTTCTGGAGAATCTGTACTCCTTTTTCTGTGTAGGGAATACTCCATTCCCATGCCATGGGATATCAGCCTGTCAGAGGTTCCCTTCCAACATGCCTACAGCTAAAGCATAAGCCTGATCTGCAGTTAAGAGACAGGTTGCATGGGAGGTAACAGAGCAAGGACTAGGAGAGCTCACAGTGTGAAGAGACAGGGACTGTGTTTAGTTTACTATGGTGAGATTGTGGCTCCCTCCAAATTCCAGAGCTGCAGAGGGGAGGTACTAAAGACAGAAATCAAAACTAGTGTTGGGTGACTGCTGTGTAGGGGCAGAGTCTCAGATGGTTGCTGTAATCAGAGGTTTTTCTGTCCGGCCTTGTCTGCAGCCATTTCTAAATAATCACTCAGAGACTTAATATTAAGTATAAATGCTTGGCTGATGGCTCAGGCTTATTACTAGCTAGCTCTTACATTTAAATGAACTCATTTCTATTAATCTGTGCATCACCACATGGCCCATAGCTTACTGGTGGTGCTCTGGCATGCTGCTCCTGGGGCGGCTGCAGGCATTCCAACCCCACCTTTCTTCACCTGTATCTCTGCTTGGATTTCCCTCCTGGCTCTATCCTCCCTTGCCATAGGCCACAGAAGCTTTATTTATCAACCAATGAGACCAACACATATTCACAGAGTACAGAAAGACATCCCACAGGTTGCACTGCTGTCTTCCTGAGATCGATATGGCAGCAGGGGTTTCCAAGGTATTCTGCTTATGGAGGCTCCAAGTTACCTGATGTTTTCCTGTTAGGAATATTGTGTTTTTCTTACATTAATAGAGTTGTTTTTTGGTACAGCGTGGCAGCCTAGCACCATGACTAACAAACAAGGATGGAACGAGATAGGGAACATAAAATTGCTAGCAGGACCTGGGAGCCATTTCCTGAAATGGCTCTGAACAAGGAGTCTGTTGTGGCTGGGTTAGCAACTATGTTCAGGGTGATAAGCAGAGGGCTAGAAGCACCAGATAGAAACAAGTACTGACAGACAGAACCATGGGGCAGACCTAGGCTGCATCCTCCATTCCTGGAAATGATAAAGGTCAGTCTCAGTGGCATACCAAGTTAGCGCATGGTGTGTAGTGTTTTAAAATGAGAAGAGAGTGTCAGAGTAGGACTGGGAATAGACCTAAGGAAGAATTTTTGACCAAACTGATGCTAATCCTACACCAAATAAAATTCCCATGAGAAGAGCCAAAGAGCAACCGCTGCCAATCTGCGTATCAGCTGACAGTCTAAATAGGTTGCTTTGCATGTTTGTTATTTATGCTTTCCATTAAGCCTTCAAATCCTTAAATTCCTTCCACCCGTGCCAACCTCACATTTGGATGCGCTAAGCTGTGCAGCAACAGGGGATTCTCTCCTCCGTGAGAATGCTGATTACAAAAAAAATAAGCTCTCAGCTCCTGCTTACTCTCAGAAGTTTCCAGCAACTGGTGCCCTCACAAATGAAGTGTCAAAACATTTCCAAATGAAAGCCCCAAGCTCACACCACCCCACTCCCACAGCAGGGTGGACTTTTCCCGATTGCACCCAGCACACACTTGAAGAAACTAAAAATAGCCAGATGGCAATTAACAGGAGCTCCAAGGAAGGAAGATGGGGTAGGCCCCAGCAGGGTCAGTTTCCTGGATGGCTTCCAAATGGAGCTCTCAGCCAGCAGTGCTCTGGCCAAGAAAGGGTTTTCATTAAAACTGCATGAAGGAGGCAGAATGGAAAAAAAATAAGATTAGAAAGATTCAAAATTATAGCAGAGACAGAAACGACAGCATCATCCCCCAAGAGAATAATGGCAACAGTGTTTGCTGATTTGTATTGAGTTCACCTTTGGTGCTATCCACTAAGCACCTCAGACTCGCAGAATTATCTCGAACTGGCAAGGACTCTAGGAAGTAAGTAAGGTTCTTATCATCACTCTGCTCTCACAGATAGGGAAAGCAAAGCCAGAGACAGCAGACAATCTGCCCAAGACCTCACAGGACAAACAGGAGTCACTTCCAAGGCAGGTGAATGACAAGTGGTCAAACTGGAGTTTCAGTAGGTCTTGGGCTCTGGAATTGGTGAATATAACCAGTGTGCAGTGCTACCTAATGTACTTTGGGGGCTATTTGAGTGACCAGAGTGTTTTCATCTCATTAATATTCCTGGGGATGCAATCTCCCTCAGTAATTTCAGCCAACCTTCCCATGGCAATGGCTTGTGGGATTGCGCATGTGCTCTGCAGACAGACTAACTAGGTCTTAATTTGGCCTTTTCAGTGCTATTTGCATAAAATCAGAAAACTATTAGCCTTTCGAGGCCATAATTCTCTCATCTCTGAAAGGGCAATAATATTAGCATTTATTTCATAAAAACCTGTCAAGAAGGTTAAAGGAACGGGTGTGTGGAAAGCCCTCAGTTTGGGGCTGGCCTGCACTAAGCTGCTGTATAAATAAAAACATCGATCACTCTAAACCTATGCCCATTGAGGGATAAGTGTTGGTGCCCAAAGGGTAAAGAATAATCAGGGTTTTGGTGAAAAAGTGCCACACTCCACAGACTCATTGGAGTTATATAATGGTCTTCAGTTTGACACAAGCAGACAGGCCTAAAACCAATAAATTGTGATGGAATTGGAGTCAGAATGATGACTCTGTTCTATGTGTGACAAAAAAGACTAAGGACAGCCTGATACTTCCATTTTCAGAGGTGAGTATAGAGTGGCCATTTACTTTCTTCCTTTCTCCCCATTGTAGGGGTGACTCATACTTGGGACACTGGGAAATGGGACTGAACACAGTCCATTGATGGGCTAGCCTGCCGTCACTGACTTAAATGTTAAATGCACAGCCTTGATCTCCTCTAGAAGGGATGTCTCCTTAGTATCATCCTGGTGATCAATTGTTTGGGATGCAAATGGGTGGTAGAGTTTAGTTTTGGAGGAGGAAGGACTAGGAAGCTTTATTTGGCTGGGGGCCTAAGTACCATTCTCCAAAAAGCAACACAATACAACGGATACAGTGCTTTGTAGCTGACATCTTTGTCTACTTCCAAATTGGTTTGGAATTCAAAGGGGGAAAGGGATGTAATTAATTATCATCCATGTGATTAATTATCACCTTCATAAACCCCAACAGATGGATGCTTATTTTATTTCACTGGCAGATAAACCTATTTCAGGACAAGCAGGAAGGGGGATGCATTTTGTGGTCCAATGTCTTCATTGTTGTCGACAAGAAGGTGAAGAAACACAATAGTTAAGTCACAGAATTGCTGAGACTCTCACGATGCAATTATTTGTGAGATGGGGAGTTGGGGGAGTTATTTTCAGAGGTTGTAATCAAAATTTTAAGAGTAGTTACTAATTGTTAGCGTGGCTGTTAGACACCAAGGAATGAGTTAACTCTGACAGCCTAGTGCCCATACAGGGAGAGAACTTGACCAGAGAGAACTTTCCCATCAAGTCAGAGAATCAGCCTCAGATCATGAAGAAGAAATCAACAGTCAAAGATGACTTCTTTTTTAACTGGTAAAAACAAAATCCTGTCATAAGTCAAAGGCAACCGCAATCTAGAATACCAGTTGAGATGATAAAAGAAACATGCTTTCCCACCTTCTCTCATCTTCAGATTCTTTTCTTTGGTGGCAATGTCTGCATCATACCTATTTGCCCGTCATGACTTACATAGCAAGGTCCCTGAGTACCCCAACGCCTGTGTCAGAAGAGATCAATTTGGTCCAATTCAACTGTTTTTGGTATTCCCTTTCAAAAATTATTGTTTGAAAGTGTACAACCTGGATTAAGCCAGAAGTCCAGATCCTCCTTATTCTCACTGAACCCATCTGTCAAACCTGATGTGGTACATCACAATCCCTACTTGGGATTCTAAAAAGTATATAGTAACAGGCAAAAGGTGGAGGCGGGGCACAGCTCAGAACTCAAAACCCAACAGAACAGAAACACATCAAGTCCTTTTCCTCCTCTTCCCATAAACTCGTCTTGTCTCAATGCTCCAGAAATGGGTGCCAGGGCACAGACCATAAAATCCCCTGAGATGCACCTAGTTCCAGCTCTAGCAGAGGGAGTGGGGATGCCCTGTTTTCTTCTTTCTCGTCTTTTCCATCTTCTTTCTTTTCCTTGACCTTTCCTCCTAATTCCTTCCTTCCTTTCCTTATCGCAATGGTGTTGCCATATGGCAGCATCAGCCAATAGGAACCAAAGCTTTGAGGGAGGCCCCTCCTCTCCACTCAGGGGTACTGTCTTCCCAAAGGCTGGGGTCATCCCTCCTGCTGATGCTCCCCTACAACCTTTTCTGCTCAGCCAGCATGTAGAAAGGGAAGCCAAGCCATGGGCAAATCAACTTCATCCAAGCGGTGGATTACTCTCAGCTCCAGTAGGCAAGTCTTGGTTATAAGAGTGTGAGCACAGGATCCCTAGGTTTGCTGAAGCCTGGGACCCTGGACCTCATGGAGAACATTGCCTCTGTTACAAAGTCAGCATAGAGTTAAGAGAAGGATAGCTCTGTGGCATGGAAAGGGGCATGCAGATGGAGACAGGAGTTTTTGAGGCAGTTATGCCAAAAATCCGATTGCACTTGCCCAGGGAAACAATGTTGCAAAACTCAAGGACCATGGGCACACAATGGTTTCCTCCAGTGAACAGACTGATGTTAGGCAAGCTGCATTTTAATTACAAGAAAATATGAGACTGGATGTCACAATGGCTGATCTCCACGACCAGTATATATTCCTGCCTGTGAGATGAGCTGCCTTTTTTTTATGTTTTTTTGCATTCTGGCAAATTAACAAGAAGAATATTGGACAACAGTTGCACAATGTGCTAGCAATCATTCACCATTCAGATTTATTTAGCAAACGAAGAGGATGTCAGCGCATGAGGAGCCAATGGGAGGGGAAATGAGAGTAAAGTGTCGCATGAAGGGCTATTCATTACGTGGCGATAAAGTGCCGAGCCCATTCTGTGTCTCAAAGCATAGAACATTCGGTCTCTGGAGTCCCTGGCACTCAAAGCTTAATTTTTTTTTATTGAAGTAAAATTCGCATAACATCAAATTAGCCATTTTCAAGACTACAATTTGGTGTCATTAGTATATTCATTATGTGGTACAACCATTGCTCCTATCTAGTTCCAAGACATTCCCACTATACCAAAGGAACCTCTGGTCCCTCTAGGCAGTCCCTTCTGTTCCCTCTCGCCTGGCCATAGCCCTGGCAACCACTGGTGTACTTTCTGTCCCTTTGATTTACATATTCTAAGTGCTTCCCATAAATACTACCCATGACATGACCCTTTGTGACTGGTTCCTCTCACTTGCTGTGTTTCTGAGGTTCACCCAAGTGAATGCAGATATCGGCATTCTATCCAATGCTTTATGAATCACATAAGTATGGATAATATTCTATTGTGTGACAAAACTGCATTTTATTTATCCACTTATTAGCTGAAAGGCCTTTTAATTGCTTCCATTCTGGGGCTATTTTGAACAGTGTTGCTGTGAACATTTGTGTACAAGTGGCAATTCTCTCAAAGCTTGGTTTCCATTCTGGCCTTGAAAAGGTTCCTTCAAACAGTGTGAGGTTAGTCACTCGATGCCAGCATTACCTTGTCTCTAAAGGCGATGTGGCTCTGGGAGGCTCACCTGGTAGTAAGTAGTGGTCCTCATGGAATCTTGCATTATGCCCTGACACTAAAAAATAAAATAGTTAGGAATGGCATAGGGAAAGGGCAGCGACAACCAAAAAGGCTGTACCCCCACCAATGTCTGGCTTTTACAGACACATTGGACAAGGGAGACATAGCCTGTAAGACATGGAGAACCTGAGGCTGAGTCTCTGTAGCCTATCTACGTAATTCTTAGCAAAACCTGTAAGAACAACACACCTGGATGACCCCACCCCCTAACAACAGGTGGGGCACGCACAGGAAAACTTGCTAAGCATCGCCACGTCACCTGCCATGCATTACAGCCTGTGTGAGGACTCTGTGCATGCGTGAAACCCCAGTGCACATGTGCAACCTTTCCTTTAAAAGGTCCAGCCTTCCATCTTTCTCTCTCTCTTTCTGGCTCCTCTTGGGTTGACTGACAACCCAGCTCCATCTCCGCCCCTTCAGGTAAATAAAATCCACGTGGGTTGTTCATCTGTTGATCCTTTCTTTATATCAGCAGCTGCAACTTAAACAAAAGGATAACTGAACCCATACTTCTGAGCCCTACTATGCACAATAGGTTCATGCCTAGATCTTGATAGGATGGGTGCTCAGGGTCCCTTATTAACATAGAAGCTGAGAGCATAGATCAGTAATTATAGCAAGAGAGAAAGGGGAGAAAACATACAGGAATAGTCTGTCTTGCTGGGGCTTATCAGCCTCAAAAGGAAAACAGCTCAAAAAACAGTCATGAAGATGTGGGAAGAAGGTGGAGAGGCTAGCATTCCTAATAGGAAGAAACTGTGTATCAATCCACAAAACACTAGCAGTATAGAAAATATTGTCATTGCCAACACTGTGCCAAGCCCTTCACATCATCCAATCTACCTCAGACATCACAAGTGAATGGGGCCATGGTCCACAGTGAAGACAACAAGGCACAGACAGTTCCAGCAACTGGCCTACAGCCTGACAATTTAGTAACTAGGGATTTAAATCAGATGTCACTGCTGGTGATGGTGGCAGTCTGGGGAATTTCCCTTGAGCAATATCAACACAAGGGAATATCACCTATCCTTCACCATCCAACTTGCCTAGGGTGTCTACAGGTGTGAACCAAATCAACTTAGTCACCTGGGATGAAGCATCTTCCCTGCTGCAGCAGTACTACCCAGCTGATGCCTCCCCTGTCTGCTGGATGATTCTGATATCATTCCAATGTGTTTGAAAATGCAGTAAAACCTTCAAGGAAAATAAGCAGTCCCATTTCTTAATTTTAAAAACCATAGAACTCTCCATCGCACTGTGCATAAAATTCCCACCTGGGAAAATATTAGGAGAGAAAAAAATGGCATATATTTTCTGAACATACACATGACAAGAAAGGACAAAGAGGAAATCTGTCCTAATCTGAGTTGGGACACCCTGATTTATACTTTTCTGACATATTTGCATTTGGAAATGTCAAGTAAGAACATTGTGAGCCCTAGGTAGAGACTGGGCTATCCCGGTTCTCCAGGTGGGGCGCTCCCTCAGTATATACATGTACACACACACACCACACCACACACACATCCATGCACACACAAACACATGCATGCATACATGCATGCATGAACACACACACAGCCTTGGTACTAGGGAAGGTGATCATTGATGTTGAGCCCCTGAGAATAGAAAAGGACAATACATACATAAAACCCACTCTATAATTGTAACAGCAGCTCTTTCCTCTCTTTTTGTAGTCTTTAGCTGTCTAGAGAAAGGTAAAATAACAGGCTATGTGAGTACAAGAGGATGTATTTTATTTTTTCAGGAGAAAATACAGAAGTGAAAGCAAAAACACACAAACAAGCAAACATAAAAACCACTAGCTATATTCTGATAACTGTAGGGAATACTACTTGTAATTCACCTTTATGATTTTTTAGGGGGGGGTTCGAGACAAGGTTTCTCTGTGTAGCTTGGGAGCC
Source organism: Cricetulus griseus (assembly GCF_003668045.3). Classification (NCBI taxonomy): domain Eukaryota; kingdom Metazoa; phylum Chordata; class Mammalia; order Rodentia; family Cricetidae; genus Cricetulus; species Cricetulus griseus. The sequence continues at coordinate 33,843,392 of NC_048596.1, read as the reverse complement.
TATCCTGGCACTCGCTCTGGAGACCAGGTTGGCCTCGAACTCACAGAGATCCGCCTGCCTCTGCCTCCTTAGTGCTGGGATTAAAGGTGTGCTACACCAACACCCAGCTCACCTTTATGATAGTTAATTATAGATAATTTACACTGTTAAGCTTTAATCCTCTTTAAACTAAAAGGGGAATTGTGGGGGAAATGCTGACCATGTCCACTTGGGGCTGGACACAGGTAATGCCGTGGTCAGAGTGACATAGCAAGGGTTTAAATATCAGAGAGGCATGCACTCGGCCCTCTTTTTCTCTCTCCCGCCTGGCCAAGCGGACGAGCAGGCATCCGGTGTAAACCTGGTCACTGGCTCTGTTGCATGAGTACTTTCTTAATAAACTATCTGTAATCAATCTATTTCTGACTCCACATTGCGTTTGGCTTTAGATAAGCCAATGTGTGCACTCGAAAAACTCTGCTCCTACGTCAGATATGTGTCCTGAATCTTGCTTAGCAGTCTTCACCCTCTGTGACTCCTACCCCTCCAGCAAAGGTGTTTCCACTAGGTCTCCCCTTATAGCCTGTGGTCAGGGCCATGGTGCCTATGTGCTCCTGGGTCATGGTAAGTGCCAGCGCTCACGTTCATGCCTCTGCTTTTATGCCCTCTGTGCTCTCACCCTCTGTGTAGGAGATGCATCCTGTGCCCTCAGCACTCCTGCCATGCATAACTCCCAAGATTCCCTCTTAGTTAGTCCTGGCTATGCCTCTTGACCTGGGAGCCATGTTGGGAACACCAGGATGGAATAATCGCTGCAAAGCACTATGTCTCAAAGCTCAGAACCATCAGTGGAAGTATTTTCTCTCTGGGCCATTATCTGTTAGGTGGGCTTGTGGCAGTGAGAAAAGGTCTTTCTTTTTCAAAAGGTTCCAGAGTTCTCATCACAGCCAGGCATGATGATCTTCATTCAAAAGCCATGGCTTACTGCTGGTATTGACTGAATTAGTCAAATTTAAAAAATCTGTTCATTTAAATCAAGCTCTTTGAAGGTACTCAAGTCATATTATGTATCTCTAGTCTGGAAAATACAGGGATAATAGCTGGGCAGTGGTGGTGCATACCTCTAATCCCAACACTTGGGAGGCAGAGGGCAGGTGGATCTCTATGAGTTCAAAGTCAGTCTGGTCTATGGAGTGACAGGACAGACTCCAAAGCTACAGAAAAAGCCTGCTTCAAAAAGCAAACAAACATAAATGAACAAACAAAAAAAAAAACAGTGACAACATTATATAAAAAAACTGAAATGCAAAATCAGTGTATTAGGAGAAATAACTAATGAGCTTGGGAAGTGATTTTTGATGAGCAAAACAGCCTTTCGAGTCCCTGGTGCTAGCCTATTGGGACAGATATGAGAAAGATTCTGCTGGGCAACATGGAAACACACATAACTGCTGCCTGCTCTGCCCGAAGAAATGCAATCTGCAAGGATACAGTGAGGAATGTTTGGTGGGAACAAGAATCAGGGTTAGACTTACCATTGTGTATCAGTTACTTTTCTCATTGCCACGTAGATACTTGACAATGGCAACTTGAAAGAAGGGAGGGCTTTGGTTTTGGCTTACACGTGAGGCTGTAATCGTCAGGAGGGCGAGGAGCTTCAGGTGGCTGGCCACATTGCATACGCGGTTATGAATTAGAGAGCCACTGCTCTTCAGCTGGGCCTCCTTTGTTCTGTCTGGGAATGGGGCCAACCACATTTAGGGTATTATCTCCCCACCTCAAATAACCCACCTCAAAAAACTCTCTAATCTAAAGAAACCTAAAAACTCCTCCCTCGAAGATATGTTTGGAAGTTGGTCTCTTGGGTGAGGTTTGATCCTGTGAAGTTGACAATGTCCAGCATCATACCGTGTACCCTGAGCAGTAACTGTTTCCCTAGTTTGGAAGGGTCCACCCCATTGGATAAACCCTCACCCTACTGGTGTTTCTTCCATGTGGATATCTTTTTTATGGAATCAGAATAATTCTTTGGTTAAACATTGATCTCCATTATGAACCTTTATGCTAACGCTTTATCTTTTGCAAATTGTGATTTTTAAAATAGCCACAAACCCAACAAAGTGTCTAAAAATTGAGAAAATGAAACTAGTTAAAAAAAAGAAAACAAAGCAAAAAATCCCATTATATGACCAAGTAATTCTTACTAACATTTTCATGTGCATGCGTATAAAAAATATATTATTTATAAAAGCCTATATTGTCTTAACCATTGATCTTCATTTTTGATGCTATAAATGATCCTCATGGGGTAATCTCCTCTACCTCACTGTTAATGGATGTATGGTTTCGACTTTTATGGATATACCATAATAGAATCAATTTCCCATAATTAGATCCTGAGGCCTTATCACAGGGCAACTCTTTCAGAATGCCAGAGCTCATACTGTTAAGTGTGTTCCTGGTGGTTCTGGTGACCAGACACTTCTGAGAAGTCAGTTAATAGGATGTAGCAACATTTGTAAAAATTCTACATTATTAGAGATTCCCTTCGTAGTACCCTCCACCACGTAAAGTCAATAGATTAATCAATACTTCTGATCCCTCGTGTGTTTCTCTTTTGACATCTTCTTTCACTGTTAAAAATAACTTGTCCATGACTTAATCATATGAATTTATAAATATTGGAAACAAAGTCAAAAAAAGAAAATAAATTCGCAAATACATTCACTAGTAATATTCTGTAAATCTCCCAGGAATTTTGCATATTTATTTCCACCCCTGCATCACAGCAATAGAATTGTGTTATACTGTTTTACTGTCTTGTTTTTTTCATTAAACATTTTGTTGTTAGCTTTTCCCTTTGTCACTTCTTTTTACATTGTCTCATTCGCCTTTATAAAACGTTGCATAGCCCTCATCTGTACTGCCATTTTTCTCTGTTTCTCCAATTTGTTTCCTGAGACACATCACGGGCTCAGATCTTAATATATTTGACTATTTTCCCTCAAATTCTAGACCTAATTACTTGCTGATCAAATTCTATGGGGGATCAAAATTACTAGGTCTGTAAATTATAATTTCTTGTATTTGCATTTTTCTCCCTCAAAAAGATATCAGACAATATTTACCCAGCTCCTTCTGGCTCCTCTCCAGCTCTCCATGGGTTCTCCGAGATTGCCAGCAGCAGTTCTCGTCACCCATCTGTGAGGTCTTTGAGTCCTGGGCATTTCCATTGTTTGGGCTTTCAAAGCCTGTGGCAAATTAATTTGTTCAACAAACAGTCTTTAGAATATTCTCTACAGTTACAGATCTCCATCCTTTGAAGGAAAGTTGAGTTTTTAGTTCAGCTACAAATACTGGTTGCTTAATTTGGTGAATAGGCGGTGTGGACAGTTGGAAGGTACTATTTTTTTTGTCCAGTGATACTACTAGGTTTTATAAGTATTAAAGTTTCAGAGCTGATGTGTGGTGCTCACCAATTGTTTCCCAGGGAGAATGTAGATAAGAACCTCCAAGAGAGCTGTGTGCCAGCAGCCATACAATGCCTATACAGTCACACAATAAGGACCAATCTGGGTGCACTGGCACCATTGGTATTATTTTAAAAGTCAGTCTTTCCCTTCCTTCCTTCCTTCCTTCCTTCCTTCCTTCCTTCCTTCTTTCCTTCCTTCCTTCCTTCCTTTCTTTCCTTCCTTCTTTCTTTCTTTCTCCCTTTAGACAGGATCATACTTGGAGCACTGGCCAGCCTGAAATTTGCTTTATAGATCAGAATAGACTTGAAATCACAGAAATCCTCCTACGTCAGTTTCCTGAGTGCTGGATATAAACCACTGTGGCTGTCTTAAAAGATCATCTTATTCTATTACTAGTATTGTCATAGTTTTCTTAAGCTTCTGTTTAGTTAGACTTCTATTGCTGTGGTAAATGCCATGATCAAAGGTGACTCCAAGCTGTCAAATGAAATAAACCATTTCCTCCCCAAGCAGGGTAGGAACCTGGAGGCAGGATTTGAAGGAGAGGTCATGGAGGAGAGCTATTTATTAGCTTGCTCCTCATGAATCCCTCAGCCTGCTTCTTGTACAACTAAGGAGCAGCAGAATCCACAATGTGCTAGCCCCTCCCACATCAATCACTAATTAAGAAAATGCCATACAGACTTGCCCAAAGGGCAAACTAGTGGGGGAATTTGTTTTCCACTGACCTTCCCTCTTCCTAAATGACTCCCATCTTTTGTCAAATTGACACAAAACCCAACCAGGACAGCTTCCATAACAAAATGTCACAAATTAGAAGCATAAAACAATAGAAATTTATTTTTCATAGGTTTAGTTAGAGTCTGGGAAATCCAAGATCAAGGACACAGTTTGGATTTATGGAAAGGGTCCTGACCTGCTGTGTGCTCACAGGACAGAGAGCAAGCTAGGCAGCTCTCTTGTGTCTCTGGCTATACAGATGCTAATCTTCCATTATGAAGACTCCACCCAATCACCTCATTTACCTTCCATTACTTTCTTACTCTAAGAAATGCACATTCCTACACAACCACTGAAATAGTTAAACTATTTCGGGGGGGGGGGTTAGAGTTTTACCATATGAATTTGAACAGACATAATTCAGTCCACGACATTTTATGTTCCTGTCATGGGGTCCCTATTTAATAAAGCATGAATCAGAGCCTTTTGTTGGACATGCTTGAGCTATGGTCTGGGTTGACTACACCCAAGGAGTCAGGGGTGCAGAAAGGAATCACTTTCCGAAGGAGAAGGCCTTTGCAACTTACCCACACATTTATAGTAGGGTTTAAATAAATATGTAAAACAGTGCAGTGTTTCTACAAGATGTACAACAATGCAAAAAAAAAATCAACACACAAGAAACCTTTGTTCAGTGGCAAACCACCTTAGTTTTTGATTTTCCCCCTCAGCTTCTTAAGGAGTCCTTCAGGGAATCTTAAAACAGAGACTTTAATCCATTACCCTTGCTTTTCCAGTCCTCCAAGCTAAATGATGGGGCTTTGGGTTAAAAGAATTGAGGGGATCACTAAATCTAGCACAATGGAAGAACATTCTGGAAGGTAGGCCATTGTTTTGGATGAAAGAGTCTTAGGTCTGTAGGCAGCTTGTGTTCAGAGGGTGTAGTCATCGGCAGATAGTCCCAGAGTGGGAACGCTTCCTGCGAGTGCAGAATGAGCAGCTGTTTAAAACACAGACAAGTCTATAGGATGCTCACCTTGGCACACTTGCTACCTCTGTGGCTCAGGATGGAAGAGGTTTGGGAGGGCATGGCGGGGACCTGCTCCTCTGCAGGAAAGAGGTCCCTGGTAGGTATTTCCCAGAAGTCTAAGGGCAGTGCATAGAGTAGAGAAGGATGTGGAGGACCCTCTAGGTGCAGGCACCAAGAGGTAAATGAGAATGTTCAAAGGACACACCCACCCACACTCTCTCCAAACAGGGTGACCCACTAGGACTGTCATGTACGGCAGCCTGCCTGCTCTTTCCACCAGCAATGCATAGGTATGAATTCTTCTGGCACAGATGTCTTAACCAAGGGCATGGCCGCACCATGCTATAGCCACATCCAGTTATTTCCCTCTGATTCTCACATGTAAGCTTCTTCCTGACAAGGCTCTAATTTTCAAGTTTAGCACATAGTTATACGTGTGGGTCCATGCAGACTTCTCAGACACATTCTTTTTTGTTCCTTTGCAAGACCAGATTGAAGGGGTCTGTTTTTGTTTGCTTGCTTCCCTTAAAGAGCTTCTATTTACAAGCGATACGGTCTGTGTGGCTCTCAATATGGAGTTTGTTTACCAAGATCCCAGCATCTTTCTGTGCCAGGAAAGGGTAATACCTGTCTCACAGATTCAGCTGTCCCGGCCACATGTCCCCACATCACAGCATGTCCCCACATCACAGCATGTCCCCTAATCACAGCATAGCGTACACAACTGACAATATGATGTTCCTTATTTCATTCTGTTTTGCCTGATATGATGCAAGACAAAAAGATTTCAGTGGAGATAAAACAATTGTTCTCCATTCCTTCATTCCTAATGCTTCAAGTAATATATGGCATTTAGCAATCACCCAATAAATGCCATTGTGTGCTTGAGAAAATGAATTCATGGGACATTGCTCTTCCTCTCCCCTCTCTGCTTTCTCCTCCTCCCTCCTCTTCTTACCTTGTTTTCTCTATTTTTTCTCCTTCCCTTTCTTCTTCTTTCCCCTTATTACCTTTCTCTTTTTTCTTCTCCTTTTCTTTCTATCTTCACTTGCCTTCTGCTTTCTGGTTACATTTCCATTCCTAACCCATGGCTGGTCCATTTTTTTCTTCAAACAATAATTTAGAATTGGGGGGTTCATCCCTTGTTTAATCAGAGGTGTTTAACTATTTCAGTTCAGTCATTTCTTGAAGTGAAAGAGAAAGGGTTAATTGATTACAGTTGATCGCCTCAGTTGAGGTTACTATACCTGTGATGAACATGACCAAAGCAACTTGAGGAGGAAAGGGTTTATTTGCCTTACACTTTCATATCACTGTTTGTCAACAAAGGAAGCCAGGGTAGGAACTCACATGGCAGAAACCTGGAGTCAGGAGCTGATGCAGAAGCCATGGAGGGATGCTGCTTATTGGCTTGCTCACTCTGTTTTCTTAAAGAACTCAGGACCACCAGCTCAGGTATGGCGTTACCCACAATGGTTCAGCCCTCCCCCATCAACCAACAATTCACAAAATGCCCCGCAGGCTTGCTTAAAGCCACATCTTATGGCTGCATTTTATTAATTGAGGTTTGCTCCTCTCAGATGACTTTAGCTTGTGTCAAGTTGACATAGAACTATCTAGCACATTAATGAAAATAACTGACCAAATCAGGTTATCCCTGATTTATCATGTGTTTTAAATCTACTAGGTATCTAGTCATCATTTGAACTTATTAATTTATTTATTTTCGAGGGTTTCTCTGGGTAGCTTTGTAGACCAGGCTGGCCTCAAACTCGTAGAGATCTGCCTGCCTCTGCCTCCCCAGTGCTGGGATTAAAGGTGTGTGCCATTGCTGCCCAGCTTATTCATTCATTCATTTATTTATTTTCATTTGAACCTTTTAATAGCACAACATATTTCTGATTTTCTTTGTTGCTAATGAACAGAAATATAATATAACACAGTCCCTATACTTTTTTCACCCTGTCACAGTTAAGCAATTACAAAGTAAAATCTGATGTATTTCCCATACCATGGAGACTTAGAATTGAAACTGGATAGAGACATGAACACAACCAAACCTGTACACATGAAGGCTTTTTGCTGCCGAATGAAATTCCTCATGAGTCCCTTTTTAATCTTAATACAAGTGGGATTGCTTAGCAAAGTAGCCAATGACTTTGATTTGAAACAGATCCCCTAAATGCAAAAGAAAAATAGTGCCATTGTAAGATACTATGAGTTCCTACGGTAGACATGAGAAAACTAGAAAAATGGACAGTGTCATCTAGTTTCAATGTAATTTTCCCTTTTAGTGCTTTTTGTCTCCTCTTGGAAAGGGCTTGCCAGCATTCCTTGAAAGCAAGTGTCATACCAGATTTTCTTAAAACAATGTAACTCAGGAGCTCTAAGGAATGCAAAGTGTTATTTCCGTCTGTCTCATCAAAGCCTTACTCGAAATTAACAGCCAAACCAGGACTCCATGATTTATATAACATTTATTTAACACTGTTTTTATCTAACAAAAATGTTAGTACAAACTACTCAGAAGGACCATGAGGTTGTGTCTATACATCTATCACCTTTCCAACAAAGCTTCTGTAAAAACAACTGGACTCACATCTTGTAGAGTAGAGACGTGTTCTATGAATATCTCCAAAATGACATAAGCAGTTAGTGGGGAGACAAGTAGCAACCCAAGAATTATTGAATTAGTAATCCTACACATTTATGGAGGCAAGAAAAGTGGATTTCATTAGTTTGAATATCCAGTAAGGTTCAGGTCTCTAATCCCTGGGAGCTCCTACCTAGTAAACTGATTCTAATGCCCTGTCCACCAGAGGAAGACCTAAAGTTTAAAAGTATCAGAGTCAGGCCAGGCATGGTAGTGCATGCCTTTAATGCCAGCACATGAGAGGCAGGGGCAGGCAGATCTCTGCTCGAGGCCAGCCTGGTCTACAGACTAAGTTCCAGGATAGCCAGGGCTACCCAGGGAAACTCTGTCTACACACACACACACACACACACACACACACACACACACACACACACACACACGATAATAAGGTCATCAGAGTCTCTCAAAGGGAGATGGGTCAGGGATCAACAGTGGATAGAGAGAGAGATGGAAAAGACAGAACATAAAAACAAATCCGGAAGAGCTCCATCAGTGAAAACTGTTTGGTTGGCCAGTGGTAGAAAACTGAAGTCTCATCAAAGGAGAAACTCATGGACCAAAACTGTAAAACTCAAGATCAGATTGCATTTTCAAAAGTGGCTGTGTCCAGCAGCTCTCCAGTTGGCCATTGTTATGACTTGATCTGCCTTCCTTGCTTGCCCTACGTTTCCTTCCCCTTCTTGATTCCTCTTCTGTCCTTAGTCTTAAACAGGGTTCCTCTTCAGAAAGCAGAACAACCGCCAACAGCTTCAGGATTACATCAACCAGCTTGGCAACTCAGGCCTTTCAAGATGGCTGTCTTGATGATCCAGATAAAGTCATAGATCACTCTCCGCTCCATCTCTGTTTTTATGGCCAGGGATCAATGCCAGTTGACTTGTACCAACCCTCTGTGAATCTAAAAGGAAATGTGAGTCTTTCATCTGAAGAAAAGAGAGATTAAAGACAAAACAGAAACAGTATGCAAAGTCATAGTTGTCTGCCACCAAAAAGAGGTAGAAAGATTATAGAAAAAATAAAAACAGAGAAGGTGGGAATGAGAAAACCCAAGTTTTCAGCTCTGGTTCCCCAACCACACCAGCAGCCTCATGGCTCCTTAAGCTGTTAACACTGCTGGATGAAAGCCAACCCATTGATTAGATAAAAGTCAACTGCTGACCAAAGGGTAACTCAGCCTGAATCAAGAGTCCTAGGCTCTGTGATTAAACAGGGAAGAACCCAGGCCTCTAATGGAGGCAGTGAATAACCCTGTCTTCATTTGCCTAGACAGCTCAATGATGCCTCTTTCCCTGGTGAAATGATTGATCCCTCCCTGCACACTGAACAATGAGTCATCTGGCTAACGATTGATTATGAGGTAGCAACTGAAGACCTGGTCATGCTGGAGTAAGAATAAGAGAAAGAAACAACTGAGGGAAACAGCGGGAGCTATGGATAGGGAGATGATATGACAGCTGGCAAAGAGCTTGAGAGAAGCAATACCGGTCTGTGTTATCATCACTGTCCACCTGCACTTTGCTTCTTGGTCATAAAAGGCCTGGCATTCCAGAAGACATTTCACTACACATTGCTGTCTCATTTTGCCTTGAACTCTTGTTTAGGGTAGTATTGACTAACCCAGATATTTCACAAATTAAATTTATTCCAAGTCCTTGATAATTATCCTGAGTGGTTGGAATTGTTTGTGCTTTGTTTGGTTTTGCTTCCCACTGAGAGTTCTGTGCTTTATACATGTGGAATGCCTTTAAAATCCGTACGATGCTTTTCTTTACCTCACAGGTGAGAGTCTGTACACTCCAACCCTTATCCTAGAACTTGACATGGGGTGGTCCTTCCTGTCCTTTATTCATATCACTGGGATCAAGGTTGCACGTCATCCAATGACTGTTGGATGACAAATGCTACCTCCGTTCACTAAGTGAAGGCAGAATTCACCTTCTGGCACATTTGACAGATAGCCGTAGAGGGAAGAACTTGTTTATTCAGCAACATGTGGCATCATTCAATTAGTTGTCCTGGCTTCCCAAGGCTTCTCCCTGCTTCCCTGGATGTGGAGCAGTGCGGGGGGAACACCAAACAAGTGGCACAAAGGCACACGTCCAAGTTCATCAGACCAACAGTTTTTAAGATGACACCTGACAAATGAAATCAACATTTTTACAACTTCCAGTGCTGTGTTGCCTACATTTCAAACAGATAACTTCAGGGAAGCCACAGTCATCCAATACAAAATTTAAAAATCTCAGCATCAACCTGCACCTTTGCTACATAATGCTTGGGGCATTTCATTTTGCTGAGTGAACACTTGGCATAATAGGTAGCTTTAAATTGCTCCCTGGAGTTTCTATTTATACTTTATCCATAAACAAATGAGGTGAAAGCACCCCTAAACTCAGCTAAGAAACCTTGTACCTGTTGCAGTGAAGAAGGTATTTTGAACTCAGAAGGTGAGGTATTTCCAGTCCCAATAGATATAAGTTTGGATGACAAGGACCTGCTTTGTTAGTTTCGTCATTTGATATTTAAGAACTAGTTCTGTTCTCAAGTGTAGATTTAACAGTAACACTGATTAGGAGTTCGGCCATCCTGCTCAAGAAACAAATCTTGTATTCCTTCCTCAGAGTCCCAAATGAACCTCCATATTTCTCACAGAAATGGATCTATGATAATTGGATAATAGCATGGATACTCATGGGTCTTGGCTCATTCACTTTCCTTTTTAGATTTCTCTTCCACATTTACATAGGGTAATGGCTGGGTGAAGATGAGCAGAGGTTAAATTCTGTCTATAGGCATGCCTTAACCTGATCATTTGTGTTTCAAAACTCAGAAAGGTCTCGTAGGAATTGTGAGTTTTTGCCTAAAGTCACATGACATGGAACACAGATTGAGCTTTTGTGTGGGCTCAGTCCCTCTGGAGGAAGCAGCTAGTGCCATCTTTTGAAAGGGCTCATATCTCCTGCCATGGTAGTTGTCCACATTCACTGTTATTTGCAATCAGTCCTTTGCATGCATTTCCATGCTCTTTCTATCTCACTTTGGAGGCATCTGAGTCTGTACCTCTTGTGTACTCAAGTCCCCATTACAAAACTCAGTAGGTCTGAAGCAGCCAGGAAGAATTAGAGCTAAGCACACTCCACTCTCTGTTCTGTTTTCGATTTAATGGGTAGTTTGGAGAAGTTGTAGAGTTTCTTGCCAATGACTTTATTTAGTTATTTTATGGACTCATTTGTAACGATAAGTCCTTCCTCCAGGCCACTCGAGTTCTGCCCGATGCCACATTAGGGTCCCAAGTAACATGCAGAGACTTATATTAAGTACAAATGCTGCTTGGCCAATGAGTAGGATTTCTCATCTGCTAGCTCAGTATTAATTATCAACCATAATCATAAGACATCTTATAGAGGATGCCAATGGCGAGCCTCCTGTCTTCCCGGGCTCACATGGAGGCTCCAGAGCAGAGAGCAGGAGGAAGAGCAAGAGCAAGAGGACAATTTCCTCTTTGTCCCTGCTTATACTCTGAGTCTGCCTGCTATGTCACTTTCTGCCTGGATCACAAGACTTTCTATATTTCCCAGAATCCTCCTTGACTCCTAGTCCCGCCTAACTTGCTGCCTCATTGGCCAAACAGTGCTTTATTCAACAGCCAATAAGATAAACATACACAGAAGGACTTGCCCCATCACTCCTTAAGTGGACTTCATCTCTAAAGCTGTGTGATAACTCCTAGCCAATTGGCCACAATCATTCCCAAACAACTTATAATGTGACTAAGATGACCAGTCCTTTGTGATATTTCAGCTATGAAGGTAACTATCCAGCTCCTGAAGTCCCCCCTATAATCAGCAAGGAACTCTGGGGATTTGGAGTATGGCATCCACCACTATAGACTGGTTGATTAGATAAGATGCCCACAGAATCCACTGCATAATCGGCCTCCCTAACAAACTGATCTAATCTCCTATGGCAAGCAATCCACAGATTCAACAACCAATGAACTCAACAATAGCTCAATGAATTCCTTCTGGTTGATATCTACCTGTGTTTGCCTCCGTGAACCCAAAGTCAGGAAAACTAAACCTAAAGATATTGCTTGCCTTTCAATATTTTAATTTTAAAAGTTGTATTTATTGATGGATCTTTGACGTGTGTTTTTTGTTTTGTTGTGTTGTACTGTCATTGTGTGGCCGTGCACATGCATGTTCCATGGATTGGTAATAATAGTTATGAGTCCTTCAATATGCAGGTTTGTGTTTTAATTTCCTCTTGGCCCAGCCTTCTGTGGTTGCTCTATGTCATTGGACTTTGAACTTTATTTGTACTTTATTAGATAGGTGTATGAAAAAACTCAAAATCTCTGTGGAAGAAATTAGGACATGTTTACATAGTTGTGTTGATGAGTAGATGGATGGATTGATGGATGGATGGATGGATGTGTAGATGTGTAGAAAGAATGGTTGATCATCTGCTTCCATCTACATTGAAGATTATATGAACCATGCTACAAGTTTTTGCCTTCCTTCCACACAATAACTCACCCTGTTTTGAACAGCAAACAGGAGGACTTTGGAAGCAACAGCCTTGGTCCCATATGTTGGAAGCAGATGGGAGATGCACTGTCTTCACAGTAGCAGCTGCCCAAGAACCAAAGTGAAGAGGAGGAGGCCAGGGAAAGGAGGACCGGGTAAGAGAAACACAAAAGAACAACCAGGAGGAAAGGCGAGGAAAGGTCAGAAGCAGACATCCATAGGCCAAGTACTACTTAAAGCAATATTTGCACATTTATGGTACCATATAATTTTCCCCCTTTGCAGAGTGGATTGACACTGGAGAACAGATACAGGCTGTTCGGAGTGAAAGCAGGCCAGTGTTCATTCCAGCACCAGATTTCACCAAGTAGGGAATTCTGAAACATAGAGTCCTCTAGGGGATGGTTCTAACTCACTGATAAGTTGTCTGAGTACCAAAGAAGGATGGGAGAGAAGAAAACCCTCAAGGACAAAATGAAAATGCAGGATAACCAACAGGGACATGTCTCCAGCTTCCGTCAGAGAAATCAGTTCGACAGGGAAGAGCTTTTGATCAAAAGTGTAAGGAAGTGAAGACAGCAAAAGGCTCTCCACATGGAGCTGCAGATGGCCCCCCTCTTTGGGGATAACTCTTTGGACACTAGCTACCTATTATTGTAGACTAGCCAAGTTTTGCCAGGAATTTATTTAAAAATATCCTCAAGCTAAACTCTCAATGTCCTTAGAAGCCAGGTGCCTATCAATTATATCCCATGATTGATCACAGTAAAGCCACAGGAGCATTACACTTATATATAATGTTATTCTTTAAAATTATTTGACTCTGATCTATACACAGATCCCCCCTTCTCTCTCTCTCTCTCTCTCTCTCTCTCTCTCTCTCTCTCTCTCTCACACACACACACACACACACACACAGGTACACAGAGAGAGACAGACAGACAGACAGAAGTACACAGTGCAAGGCAGACAGCTCAAGCTCCAACCAGGCTGTGTGATTTAGGATAAGCTACTGGCCTCCACTTTTGTCTTTTCTAAAATCAGTGTGAGAATACCTATGTCATAAGATAGTTGTGAAAATATATTTACACATAGGCATGTACACACATATTTAGTCACACAAGACATGCATGTGTGTCATATAGTAAATACCAAGTATTAGTTTAAATTTTGCTAAATTATCCAAAGGTCCCTAGGGGTCCCATCTACTGGGGCTTTGTCTTTTCTTTCTTTCTTTCCCCCCACAATTATCCAAAGTACATTTTTTTCTTCTGAGTTTTTTTCTCAGAAGGTCTAGCATTGAAATTCATACCAGCTCTGTGGAAGAAAGCCAAGACAGCTTTCCTCAGAAGGCTGCATGCCACAGTACAACTGAGCCAAGGGCCAGAGTGCTGGCGGTGAGTCAGTTTCAGCTCCTTATTCAAAAGTATTTATTGATCACCTGCTGTGTGTGCTAGGCACAGGAGTGGGGGGCTGTGGAGGGGCTCCAAGCAAAATTAGACACGAAGCTACTACCTCCCTCCAGGAGATGGGAGGAAGGAAGAGAGGAGAGGAGAGAGACTTATTTTATACAAACACGTGGGGGAGATGTAGGATACATTGTATCCAAGAGCATGGCTTCCAATAATCTAATTACTTTACACTAAACCCTGCCTCCAATGTGTGTCCCATAATCTCTGAACGGTATCACCACCCATGGTGGGGCACCAAAACCACCTCAGGACTCAAACGAACACTGACCATTGGTCCAGGTCTGGAGCATCTTATCAGGCAAATTGTACAGAGCCTAACCCCAGGCTGCAACACTCACATAGGCAATGAAGAGAATAGTGTTCCTTGGAATTGTGTCACATGGCAACCCAGCACAGCCAAGCTTTTCATGCCGTCCCCATCCTGGAAGTTCTTTTCATACTTCAACATTCTAGAATAAGTTCAAAAACCTATGCTGCCACCACAGCAGATGGCAGTTCAAAGCCTCACTCCAGCAGAAAGGAACGTAACAGTTCAAAAATGAAGCAACCCCCAATGTAGCTGGTAGCACAGGGTATTTTAGAGTTAGAACAGAGGGCTTTCCTGAAGAGTTTGCCAACAGGGAGAAGAGAAAGATGACAGCTTTCAAAGATGAACCTGAGGAACACTGTCAAAGGCAGAAACAGTTCTGTGACTGGCATAAAACTCGCAGTTTCAGAGCTTGAGAGGTCAACTCGGCCCAGAACAGTGCAGGATCTGAGAAGTGTGGAAGGCAGAAGGAGTCACAGTGATGCGGATTCAGAAAGAACTCTTGAAACAAAGGCGAATGGCGGGAATGTGAATGTTATCTTTGACTTCTTCCTGGAGAAGGAATGGGTTAGTATTTCCACATCACTTTTATTGTGATGATTTCAAGCATATCTTCTGTTGGTTTCTTCATTATGTAAAAGAAAATGATTTGGAAATCAATGTGCCATTAAGATACTTGGACTTTATGTCACAGTAGCATATGGCATGTCACATTGTTATCTCTGATCTTTAAGGGCTAAGTTAAAAAAAAAATCTGTGACTTGCTGGGCATGGTGACACACACCTTTATCCCCAGCACTTAAGAAGCAGACACAGAGGCAGAGGCAGGGGGCTCTCTGAGTTCCAGGCCAGCCTGGACTACATAGTAAGTTCCAGACCAACAGTGGCTACATAGTGAGATATAACCTATTTTAAAAATGAAAATTCTGTAATGTAAGACAAAAACTATTACACAAGGTTTCCTGGTGATGAGCTCAGTTATGATTCTGATTGATGGTCAGATGGTGTAAAACCAGCACCCACACCCCAAAAGGTTGGCACCACACTCATGTTTTAAGTGGAAGCTAGAGAATATGAGCAAATAAAACCATAAATCACCATGTCGGCCACCTAGTCTGCAAACAGCTCATCAACAGAATGTACGGGCTTTGTTAGAAGACCTTCCCATCTAACAGGAGCATCAATAGTGAGACATTTCTTTGACAAAAACTCAGCTGGGCTGGGATCCATTCCAGCATAAAGCAAAGCTGTACCGTTTGACATCTCAGGGCCTGGGAGCTGAGGAAAGAGCCTGGGGTGCTGGCAGAGGTAACTAGAAAGCCCAACTTCCAAAGCCAGTGTGCATCTGTGGGCTGTAGAAATCAACCAAAGAGCCAGCATGGCCTCTCAGTGGCAGACCTCAGCAGCTAGGCTCTCTGAGCTAAATTTCACAGCATTCCCAAGCCCCAGGAAGCACCACTGTGACAGGGAGATGACAAACTGTTCCTGCTGTGCCTCCCTGTCTCAGACCACATCACTCTCCTGAGCGTGACAGTGACTAAGGCATAAGGCCACCCCCCCCCCACTAGTCTCTCAGCTCCTGAACAATCTGCTGTGTCTGGTTCACTTCAGAATTTCTCATAGTGTCAAGTCCAACACTGGGTCCACGGTGGACCCTCAGAGTATGCTGGGGAGTCTACTTTGACATCCGTTATCTCATTAATCGAGGAGCTGTCTTGGGTGGGTCCTGTGTTGTGCATGCAAGTGAGGAGACTGGGGCTTAGCAAGACGGAGGGGCTGATGGGAAGTTACACAGCCAATTAGCAACAGCCCCAGTATTTACACACACATACAGTGCAAAACAAACACTATATTCTTAGTCACCACATTGTCTTTCTTCTAGGTAAGGGGTTGGTGAACACTGGCCTTTGGGTCAAGTCCAACTTTTGTGCCTGTGTTGGCATAGCCTATGAGCTAAGAATAGTTTCTACATTTTACATGTTTCGAAAAATTGAAACAAAAATACTTTGTGACAGATTAAAGCCATATGAAATTCAGATGTCCGTGTCACTGAGTAATGCTTCGTGGAAACACAGTCGACCCTTCTACTTACTGATGTTTATGCTCCCATCACCTGGCAGTGGTGGAGCTGAGCAAATGTAACAGAGAGCAAAGACCACGGAGCCCAAGGTATTTATTACACAATCCTTACTACTAGGATTTGCCAAGCCCTGCCTTAGAGACAGACACACTAAGAGGCACATTTGCCTCTCTGCTCAGCAATGAGGACTCAAAGAGATACCCCAGAGGGCTCAGTCAGGTTAGTCAGAAGCAGGCTCAGTCCTAGTGCCAAGGCTGCAGGCTGCCTACACCTGGAAGCAGTGAGGCAGGTAGCCTGGGCATTTGACTTGGCTCAGCCCACCATTGGCAACAGGGGTAGAAGTGATCGTAGTTCTGAAAAGTAGTGTTTATGCTCAATAAGCCACTGATTGATTTGGCCAACTTGCAAGCAGGACGGATCTTGCGGTTGAGTAGGCTCTGCAGCTGGTATGAAAATCAAACTTAGCCTTGAGTCAGCAACCTCCCTTCCCAGTGAGCCCTCTGCAGAGCAGCTGACAAGTTGCACAGTTGACAGATTTGAGGATCAGCACCTCTGCTAGAGATGCTAAATGAGGGGTGCCATAGCCAGGAGGCAAACAGCAGGAAGGGGAAGGGAGACAAGCCAGGTGCCTGTGTGGCCCAGGATCTAGAGATGATAAGGGCCAGGCTGAGCCTTGTCTATGCCCAGCCATGACAACCTAGAGGCCCTTGAAGATGAAACATCAGCCCTGGAATAGGGCTAAGGAGAGAAAGAGAGACAGTCCCTTCCTTTCCCCTATTGTTTATGGGTCTCTTGACAAGTTACAGAGGCAAAGAACTGTCTCCAAATAGAAGATGGGACAGAACGCTCACCACACCACTTCTCATGAGATGTCCCATATAGAATGTCAATAATCATAGCCACACTCAAGCATGACAGCTACCTTATGTAACAATAGCAAAGAGGAGACAGCAGGAATCACACCTTTAGATAACACTATCCATTGCACAGAGCACTGCTGCACTGAGGCCAAAGCTGTGAATTCTTAGCTTTGTTTCTGACACCATCCCTCCCTCTAGAATCTTACCTAATGGCTTAATTTTTTTTCAGATTCTAGTAAAAGCTTCCATTAAAAAGGCTGCAGTTACCTCTACCATCAGCCAGGATTAGGTGTGTGTATATAACATAAAACAAGTACCAGCGGCTGAGATGGGTTAATCTTTTCTTTGGTATGTAGTAGGTTTAGTAAGAAGTAGCATAGGGCTAGAACCAAAGCTCTATAGACACAGATGCTGTGAGCCCTTCTCCTCAGATGCCCTCAGTACAGTTTCCATCCATGGTATGTGATGGAATCAGTCAGAGAGGCCCTGTAGCTCTCATCACTTTGTTTATCTTCCAGGCAACAAGAAGCTGGAAAGGGCAATGGATCAGTGTGACCTCCTATCCAAGTTAATCCCTGTTATGGAAACTTCCCAGAAACACCACCTAGCTACCTTTTTTTTTTTTTATGTGTGTGGTTGGATAGAAGACACAGGTTTTAATGACCCTAGTACTTCTAGAAGGGAAGGAGAGAAGAAAAGCAAGAGCAGACTTGACTACACAGGCTTACTAACGATGCTATTCTCATTGACTAAGGGTACACAAGAGGACATCATGAACCTGCAGATGACCACGCAAGGAAAACTCTACTACTATGGTGTTGCCTATGAAGCATTTCAGAGCCAATTCCCACTCTGTTTCTGCCCAGCCCAGCCATCTCTTCCCCATCAGATACCTTCTTGCAATAGCTACCCGCCACCTATGACAATGGTTCCACCAGCCTAGATGTCCATATGCTGTTAAGTATAAAAATGAAATGACCCAGATTTCAGAAACACAGTGCAAATGTAAAATACTTTGATTTCCTATGCTGGTGTCATGTTCAAGTGATAACATTTTAGATGCACTGCATTAATGAGGTATGGCATTAAAATTAATTTAACACTTAATATACATGTGCATATGAGTGTCCATGTGTGGCTTCCACATGTGGCTCATGTATTTCTAAACCAGCACCACTCTGGTGGTGGCTTCTTAAGGGCAAAGATAAATTTCACTGGTATTTTTCTCTAGTATCTGAAAGGTACTTGCTAGGCAGTAGTAGGTTTCACAAAATCCTGCATCTGATGAAAATCTCGATGCCACTCATGGCAAAGGCAGGCAAGGGAGAGAGAAGGCATCAGTAAAGGATACCAGTCAATCAGAAACCAAATAGACCAAGAGAATCCTAGAGGTAGAAAGACTGAGGAGAGCCAGGGTGTCTATCTATAGACAGCTATTTATCCTAGATATCTTTAATTGTCAACTTGACACAGGGCCTAGAGTTACCAAGAAATGAGTCTCAATTGGAGGAATGTCTTGAATTGGCTGGCCTGCGGAAATGTGTATGAAATATTGTTAATTTATAAAGAAAGGACCAGACTACCGTGGGTAGCATTAATTCCCTGGGAAGATGGTCCTGGACTATATAAGGAAGCAACCAAAGTAAATTAATTACATTTCTGTTGCTGTGATAAAACATCATGACCCAGGCAACTTTTGAAGGATGAGTTTATTTGGGGCTTCCAGTTCCAGAGGGATAAGAGGACATCACCATCATGGTGGGGAACATGACAGCAGGCAGGCATGGTGACTCGGATATTACCTGAGAGCTCACATCTCAAAGCACAATCAGGAACCAGAGAGGGCCAAGTGGGGCTAGCAATAAGCTTTGAAACCTCATAGTACTGCTGGAGAAAGCATGAACAAGGATTAAAAAACCCGAGACTACAGTGGACATCTCCTTCAAACAACCACCTGAAATATGAGCCTCAGAGTGAGCAATAGCATTTCTCTCTGGTACCTGCTTCAGGTTTCTGCAGTAAGGGATTGCAAGCTGCTGGTGTTAGCTAAATAAACTCTTTCTTCCTCTAAGCTGCATGGTATTTCTCACAGCAACAGAACAAAGCAACACAGTGCCTCTTGTCAGTCAGTGGCTGGCGCACTCCCATTCCAGAATTCCACACAATGCAATTCCAATCCTGATGCTGCTATTAATTAGTAAATGACCTCGGCAAAGGGGATTCATCTTAAGCCTCGGTTTCTTCATCTCAAACTGGAGATGGTTTATTACTGACCTCATCATCTTTTGAGGAGAAATACTAGAGACTATGCCAGTAAGATGCTTGGCACTGTCTCTTGACACATAATGAACGATCTATAAGAGCTATGAAATGTTAGCTCTTTTTTTATTATTATTAGTTTTTATGGGTCTGTTGCAAAGGAGAAGCAATTTCTTAAAAGTTGCCCGAAGCCAACCAGCATTAAGTCATTTCCCTGCTGAATATTAAAACAGAATTTTTAATCTATGATGACAAAAATAATTGGAGCTGGCAGATGGCATAGTGTTGTCACCCACTTTGATGCTCAGAATCGAATGGATTCTACATAAATACCACGCAACTCTTTCCTTGTTTGGAAAAATGCCTACCCGGTGAGGCACTGCAAGGCTCTGGAGGTTAAAATGGCCCTGTACTTGGGGAGTCAGCAATGTCCTCTCGGGTACCAGCCTGGTGCTGGCAGTCAGGCCTGGTCACAGAGCATCTCTGCTTTGGTAGCTTAGAGCATCTACTTCTCACCCACCATGGGCCACTGTGGGATTTTGCTTCATGATGTCCTCACAGGGCTTTTCAAGGACCTAGACTAGAGAAGGTCTGAAGACTAAGGGAATTTGGTGACTCCTGCAATCAGTGGCTTTATGGGGTGTCCTACAAAAGTGACACTTCTCATCTACAGTCATTGGCCAAAGCATACTGTTCCACACCTAGCTTCAAGGCAGCAAGAAGGAATAAGCCCATCACTGGACTAAAGGGGCTGGAATAGCCTGGTGTGAACAGCTCTGACTGTCCCTGCCACAGGGATCTGATGTTAGAGAGATGATGTCCAACCCATGTCCCACGATTATACTCTGATATGCTAACAAAATCCTCTTTTGATTTCATACCAGTAGACAAAAAAACGAAACTCAAATTTAAATGATATTCTGGCTTTGGGAAAAAAAAACTGAGATAGTAGACAGCTTTTAAAAACCTTTGGCATCCAATTTTTACACTCTTTTTCAATGAAATACCACACCTGATCATGGCTGGATGGAGCCATCACAGCTCACAGAGCAGAAGCTGTGTTTTAGACAGCAGCTGGGCTGTGTTCAACAGAGCAAGAAGCATGAGCCCATGCCCTCTGACACTCGCTCAGCTCCCAGGGGCTTCTGGGAATGAAACCACCAAAAGCTACAGCTCAAGGACATTTATCTACAATCTGAGAGTGTTACTAATTGTGTTAGCCAAGAAATGCTTTATAATAGAACACAATGAAAACTATTTAAACATTCCACTATCGAGGATGGGCTAGGGAAATGGCAGACATTCTTAAATGCACCTTCAGGGGTGTTTATCAACTCTAATGGGGAAATGAGCGGATGGTTCAGCATTGAATAAAAGTAGACGCATGTAAATAATGATCAAAAGAATTCCAAAATGCCTGCAAAACAAAACAAAACACCATAATCAAGCTGAAGTGCTAATAGTAGTTGTATTAATATTATTTTGAATCTTAAAACTAATTATGCAAAGGTGACCTTAAAATGGAATCTGAACAAGCCACATGACCCCAGTATAGAGGCTCTGTGCTGCCTGAGCAGAATGAACACTGGGAAACCCTCTATGAGCATTGAGGCCTAGCATAGTGCCACGTGAGGTAGGTACTCAGAACACCTACTGGACAAACTAAGAGGGAAATGAATAAAGAAAACCAAAGAGGAAATGAATGGTGAGCTAAAGTCATGTAGAGGGAGGGACCATCATCTTTATTTTAATCTTCTGAGAATTTCATGCATGACGACACATCATTTCACCCACGCTTCTCCTTCCTCCAGCCTCTCTCGTGTTCTCCAACTCCTTCTTGAATTTATGACCTCCTCTTCTATAATTGTGTGTGTGTGTGTGTGTGTGTGTGTGTGTGTGTGTGTGTGTGTGTGTGTGTGGCAGGCTTTCTCAGAAGACCAGCCCCTAATCATGACAACTTATTTTTAATTACGAATGCTCAGCCTTATCTTATGCTTGTCCTACTAGCTCTTATAACTTAATTTAACCTGTTTCTCTTCATCTTCGTTTTACTTTTTGCCTTTCGTTCTGTATGCCCTACTTTCTTGCTTCTGAAGTGTCTGGCTGACCCCTGCCCTGGTGTCCCTCTCTCTCTCTCTTTCTCCCCCCTTCTTTCTCCAGCCTAGATTCCTCCTCCTATTTATTCTCATTGCCTGACAGCACCATTTACCCCTCTACTGCCTAGCTATTGGAAATTCACCTTTTTTATTATATGAATCAGGTGCCTTAGGAAGGCAAGGTAAAACAGCAACACATCTTTACATAGCTAATCAAATACAGCAAAAACAAATCAACACACCTTACATAGTTAAGCAAATGCAGCATAAACAAATGAAACACATCTTTACTTAGAAACAAATATTCTATTCCACAGTGTGTGTGTGTGTGTGTGTGTGTGTGTGTGTGTGTGTGTGTGTGTGTGTGTGTGATATACTGAGTCCATATGTGCACATGTTTAGGGCTGACAATTTAGGATTGGGAAACCTATAAAGAGCCCAGAGGACATCTTTTATAAGAGCCCTGACTTGGTGATATTAGTCATTACTAAGAGAAATGGTTTCAGAGGCATGTGGATCTCTGTGAATTTGAGACCAGCCTGGTCTACAAGAGCTAGTTCCAGGACAGCCTCCAAAGCCACAGAAAAACCAAGAGAGAGAGAGAGAGAGAGAGAGAGAGAGAGAGAGAGAGAGAGAGAGGTGTTCATGCCTATTAATTGTTAACCAAGGTGAGTGCTAACTGGTCAAGAAAGTTCTAGCAGTTAGGAGTTCAGAGGAGGAAAGAAATCATCCTTCCTCTCTTGAATTCCATGCTCTATAAAAATTCAAGATTAAAGAAGACAGGCCTCCCCTATGACTTCAAACTTAATTTGAAACAAAATCACCCTGTGGGTCAAAGTGTAAGACCTGATAAATGTATCTTTCGGTCTCTCAGTTTGCAAGCTCTAGTGCTTGGTTAAATAAGTGATTGGAGGAAGTGGGCAAGCTACAATTCACCTGCTATCCTTTCAATTTTATGTTTATGTTGAGAAGATAAAACCTATAGAAATCTCAAAACCTCTCTAAAAGAATGATTCTCAGCCAGGAGTAACTTTGCTCCCCATATTTGGTAATATCTGAAGACACTGAGCTGTCACAGTAGGGGCAGGATGCCTCTAGCATCTAGCAAGTTTAAGTTACGGATGAGGTTCAATAGCCATTAGGGCATAGAAGAGCTCCCACAATAAGGAATATCTACCCTGAAATGCCAGTGATGCCTAGCCTGAGAAATCCTGGTGTAAGTAGTGGTGTGGAAATTAAAAGAAGGAAAACTATTGAAACTTGTAGCTTAGTGTGAACAGAATATTAAACCCAGCCACAGCTATAAGTAAGGACAGGGGAAACAAGAAGGGTCACCAGTTCCTCGACCTAACACACTATAAGGGAGCAGCCAGAATTATGATAATGAAGTATCATGGAGCAAATGCTCTGTGCACTCCACATTCTTTGGCGTCCCTGGAAGCAGAATTTTACCCTCCCGGCATCCTGATTTTGTGTTCACAGACTAGCCATCTCATGTGCAGGCTATAGACTGACTCCCTCACTACATCTGTGAGCTGAGGGGAAAGGTATTCTTAAGACATGAACGATTGGAGAAAATGTTTTGGAGTCTTAAGTCCTTGCCTCACAGGAATTGTTACCTGTCATATTATTTTAGCTGTTAACTAAGGATGTTATAAAACTACTTGTTTAGAAAGAGGCCATGTAGTTTGTTTCAGGTCTATTGTGCTATATACAGATTGGCCTGAATACACGTCTTCAGCAAGTTACTTCAGGGGAGAAATAATTGATCAATTTCAAACTACCGGGAACAGATTTTAACTCCACTCTTTCCCAAGATTGGCAGTGACCACACATCCCAGGCAAGGCTGGGGACTATAAGTGGACACACACCAGATTGCTGCATCAATAAATTCTTTGTGGAGAGCTTCTGCTCTGAAGGGTTCATTTAAGCACACTCTCTGTTCATATATGATGAGTGGTCCCCATAAACAATAGTAAAGTGCTATTGATGAACTGACTTGTCTTGGGACAATCCTCACCATACCTGGGAATCACAGGGCAGATTCTCCCACAGACAGAAAATGAAATGGTTTCCAGATATGTTGGTTTGGTTAAAAACTGCTAAAAAAAAAATAGAGAGGTAACCAGTCATGGGGGTACATACCTGCAATGCCAGTGCTTAGGAGGCGGAGGCAAAGGGGTTACTGCAAGTTAAAGGCCAATTTGATCTAAAAAGCAGACCTTCTTTCTAAAACTATCAACACCATTAAGTTATAAGAACAGTGAAAGAAAATGGCTTATTGTGCCCAATACAGGGCTAAAGATCTACAGGTTTCTCAAACACTGAATATACTATTGTAATTTGTATTTAAATCAAGATTCTGCATGGAACAGAAAGCATAAGGGGAAAGGGACAGGAATTCCTGAGCAAATTGTGAGCCTGAGGGGTGGGGAGAGGGGAGGGAGGTAGGAAAAAGAGAAGGAGAGGAGGGGGGAGGAGAACAAGAGGGATCAGGAACACTGAGACAGGGGAGGAAGAGAGGAGAGCAAGAAAAGAGATGCCTTGGTAGAGGGAGCCAGTATAGATTTCAAGAGAAATCTGGCACTAGGGAAATGTTCAGGGATCCACAAAGATGACCCCAACTAAGAATCTAGGCAGTAGTGGAGAGGACGCCTTTGATGCCCTTCCCTTATAATGAGATTGATGACTACCTTGGTTGCCATTCTAGAGCCTTCATACAGTAGCTGGTGGAAGTAGAAGCAGACACCTATAGCTAAATCTTGAACTGAACTGAAATCCAGATTCAGAGAAGGAGGACTGATGAGCAAAGAGGTCCATACCAGGCTGGTGAAACCCATAGAAACAGCTGACCTGAACAAGGGATCAGGAAGGTCGAGTTCGGGGAAGGACAGAGAAGGAGAGCAAGGAAAGAGATACCTTAATAGAGTGAGCTGTTACGGGCTTAACAAGAAACTTGTCACTAGGGAAATCTCCAAGAATCCACAAGGATGACACAGACTAAGAATCTAAGCAATATTAGAGAGGCTATCTTAAATGTCCTTCCCCTATAATGAGATTGATGACTACTTAAAATGCCATCATAGAGCCTTCATTCAGCAGCTGATGGTAGAAGATGCAGAGATCCATAACCAAGTACTAGGCTGAGCTCCTGGAATCCATTTGAAGAGAGGGAGGAGGGAATACATGAGCTAGGGAGGTCAAGATCATGATGATGAAATCTACAGAGGAAGCTGAACCAAGCTCATGGAAACTCAAGAACCATGGACCGACAGCTGTGGAGCTGTATGTGGGAGACTGTTGTGAAGCTTGGGCTATGTGAGGGGCCCCTGGCAATTGGACCAGGATCTATCTATGGTGCATGAGCTAGCTTGTTGGAGCCCATTCCCCATGAGGGGATGCCATGCTCAGACTTAAAGCAGTAGGGAGGGGCTAAATGTGCCAATTTGTACTGACTCCCCATGGGAACACTTATCTTTTGGGAGGAGTGGATGGGGGTGGGCAGGGGAGAGTCTGAGGGAGCTGGAGGAGGGGTAGTAGGGAGAACTTTGTTTGGAATGTAAAATGAAATTTAAAAAGTAAATGTAGTAAAAGAAAAAAATTATTTTCAATGGAAGCTATTTTCATCAACTATATGATATTCTCAATTGCCCATAGACTATAAAGATAGATTTTTTTGTGGTTTTCAGCATTTTCCTACTACAATGATTTATGGGTAATATTTTGGAGTCATTATTTTAGTAATTTAGAAGCATATGCAAAGATTAATTTCATAGAATAACATTCAAGGACACATACATTTCTCTTTTGAAGAGTCTCACCAAATTGCCCTCCACAGAGGCTGTGAAAACTTCCACATGACATATGATCACTAAGGTATAGTAACTCCTTTTATATGGTTAAATAAGTTTAAACAATATTTTATTGACACATTTTCTTAAGTCCCTTTTGACTTAGATAGAATGCTTTAATAAGTGGAAAGGAATGTGCTGGTGCTGATTTCTTTAAGGGCAGACTACTGTGCTCAATAGTCTAAGTGACACTGGTTGAATGCAGAAGACCCCATCTATAAGGATTTCAAGGTTCTGTTACTCAGCTACCCCAGCTCTCTACTACAGCTGCTGCAGTTGTAATGGGCCTTTCTATGCTCCAAAACATTGCACTGTGTATGGTAGATGGCTAGCAGAGGGCCAACCTACCTATCAATGTGATTTGTTCCTTCATAGCTCATGATACGTTTGTACTTTCATGACCTTTCAAAGCATATATGACTTTTTCTTATATCATAAAATATTTAAAATATACATAAAGTAGATTAATATAAAGACTTCCATTAACAAGACTTAAATTTTATTAAGATTTTTGTCAAAACACATTATCACTACTGCCATGTACAATTGTGATTGTGGTTATGTTGGCTTTATACTTTGAAACTACTTCCAGACATCATGTGAATTCACCCATAAATATTTCAGTAGAATGTAGATGTTTTATGCACATAAAGCAGGAAAGAGGATTACAGAACAATGTTACTATAATAAACACCTAAATCAGGAGAACATAGGGTAGCCATGATCTATTTGGGATTAAGCAAAGTATATACAAGAGGAAAAAAGTTGAAAAACAGTTTCCAGAAACTGGAATGCTTACTTTTGCTTTCTTGAGTCATTATCTGAAGTATAACTTGACAATACTCCTCGATAGCATCCAACTTTTATGTATCAAAGGGTATAAAGAGTATGTAAATAGAGCTGGAGTTGTAATTTCAACTCCTCTCTCAATATCTTACAGAGTAAGTAGAATGAGATCCTTTAAGATGTAACTCATTGGACTGTTAGAGACTATTCCAAATATTAGCGAACAGTAGAAGGTACTCTGTTCAAAAACTCATAGAAGAGCAATCAAGACAGACCAGCTTGATGACTACAAAAAGGGCAACAATTTCAAATGCACTGTTTCATATGAACCATGCTCTTAGAAAGCTAGAAATCATGAAAGACCAGTATCTAAGAAAACCCACATGTATTTGGAAATTAAGACATACAGGTATTTGGAAATAATACACAGTTCAGGAAAGAATTCACAGGTCAAAGAACAACTAACAAATGAAACAATAGGCAAGGGGAAAAACATTGTTAGGACAATATGTAAAACAGGAGTGGAAAGCATCAATGTGCACCAGGGAAAAAAGGGAGATCTCAGAAGAATGATTCAAGCATCAGTATGTAAAAGGTAGAAAACAGCAAGTCTGTAAACAGTGACCAGAGGAAGAAAGGCAAGAACCAGTAAGATGGGTATCAGAAAAAGCAGAGAAAAGGGAACAAAACCAAAAGCTGATTCATTGAAAAGATTGATAACATTAAAAAACTGGCTAGCCAGATAGAAGAATCAAGGAAAAAAAGAACATGTCAACAATAAAATGAAGGAGAGTTGGGTGTGATGGTGCACACTTGTAATACATTCTGGAGTCTGGGAGTTAAAGTCATGAGTTCAAGGCCAGCCTGGATGACAGGGAATGACAGGGAGAGAGGGGGAGGAAGAGGGAAAGAATTCTATGTCAATTTGTGTTTAGTATTAACTATACCAACCACTGAGGAAAATTTTTGACTCAAATTCTATAAAAATTCTCCTCCTCCTAAGAAACCTTTGTTTGGGAATACATCCAGCTTGCTACATACGGTCACTATTATTCTAAGGCCCAGACCAGAAAAAGACATTGAAAAAATACAAAGAAATTCTAAAGCACATGAACAGAGAAATGATTTATAAATCTCTAGCAAACCTAACCCAGCAATAAGGATTCGTACTTTAATACAATGGGGTTTAACTCAAAAATTCAAGTTGGTTTTAAATATTAAAAAATCAGTACAATGTGTGACCTAGTAGGATTGCAGGCTACAAGAATAATATACAAAAATATACACAGCTTTCTCATGGCAATGGATCTCTGGAGGGGGAGGCTGCTGGGTGTGGTGCAGGCCATTTACACATCTCAAAGTCCCTCTGCATAGAGGCTGACCAGTTATAGCTAACAGAAAGAACACAATCTTCACAGTAAAGTCGGCTGTGGTCAGGGTTATCATTGCCACTGAGAAGTGGGGGAGGGGCATCCGTATTCCCTGATCCCCCCCCCCCCAGGACACAATTGCAATGCTTTCTCTTCACGGGGGAGAAAGACAAAAAAAAAAACCAGTTGGGGGAATGTTTTGCTTTTCACTTCAAATATTGTTATGTTGTGAAAGGCTGAAGAATATTTAGAATAAAGGCGAGCTAGGAAGCACAGCAGCTCCTGGCTCTGGTGGGAAAACATGACAAAGGACATCATCCGAACAATAAAAAATTCGACAGTGGATTGTAGATCAATACCGTACTGCAGGGACGTTAAGTCACTGGACTTTCTAACTCCATTGTGGTTATGTGGAGTATTCCTGTTCCTAGTCAAGACTCAGTGAAGGATGGAGAAGTAAAGGCAGAAGTGAGGGACTGCGTGAGGCACAGTCACATGACTCTCAAGAGGTTCAGACTAAGATCATATGTGCACTCTCCTGAAAAGACAGAGAGGTAACAACCCATCTATTTTTAAAGGTTATCAAGAAACTCTGACATGCGTATGAAACTATTCCATGTTTGAAATGATTCCCAAAATCCATACCTGTCTTCCTTCTTATCCATCAGTGCAATGTGGATGAAAGTTGGCTCTCCTGTCTTCATGATGTCATCCCTGTTAATGACAGGTGTTTTCTGTGCTCAATGCCAACAACTCATCCCATGAAGGGTGAAGAGGCAGTTTGGAGCTGCAAGCTCAGGTGACTTGGTTTTAGCTTTGTTGTTTGAGCAATTCCCTTAACATCTGTGAATCTGTTTGAAAATGGGAATGAACTACAGAAATGTGCTACTCTCACAGGGCTGCTATGAGAGTTACACTACGATCCATTTTTACGTGATTTTAGGAAGTTATAAAAATGATGTCATTCTCAGCTCACGTCAGTCCTCTATTCCAAGCCTCCTTGCCCCACTCCCACCCCCAAGAGAAGCGAAAGTCCTCACTGTGGCTTTATTACCCCATCAAAAATGTTCTGTATCTGTCTGGTCTCTCACCGGCTATTGTTTTCCATTTTTTAGACACATCAGCCTACAGGTCTACATAGCTCCATCTTTACAGTCTGGGCTATTTTCAGTTCTCACACACAGGGCTTCTGCCTGCCTCCACTATGGTTTTATATATAAACATAATCGCTAAGGCTTTTCCTAAAAGGCCACATACCAATAGCTCACACACATAATCTCCAGCAAGGCTTTATGGTATTACCCTCAGTCTATGTACTAAATGTTTTCTAAAAAAAAAAAAAAAAAAACACTTGACATCACTATTAAATATCCCCACTGCCTCTGAAAGCACACTGAATCAAATTGTGTCTCAGGGCCAGCAAGCTACCTGGTGGGTAAAGGCACTTGACAGACCCGAGGATGACTTCCAGGACCCACATTGTGACAGGGAAGAAGCTATTCCCATCAGTTGTCCTGTCACCTTCACATGTGAAGCATGGAGAGCACCCCTGCTCTCACATGAATAAAGGAAAAGACAATGTAAAGTATGTTTTAGTTTTAGGTTCATCACACAGTCTTTGGGATTACCATAGGCTAATGATTTAACACTTGACCCAGCCAGGGTTGAACTCACTGAGTCACAACTCTGGAGGAGGGATGCTGGGAAGAGGCACACATTACAGAGATGGGGACAGACATCTATTGGGATATTTGATCATTTTCTCTTTGTGATCCCACATAATTCTCAATACAGGTTACACCCCTGCACCTCATAATATTGCTTTTCTTTTTTCCTCTCCTAAGTTCCAGATGTGTGACAGCTGTTCCTTCACTTGTAAATAAAATAAGAGCCTCACACTTCAGGCTTGGCTTCCTCTGATTCTAGAATGGGGGGGGGACATCCTGAAAACTCAGCAATTATATCTGATAGGCAGTGACACAGGAAGCAAGCCTCTGTCAACACCCCTGCTGACAAACGACAATCAAGATTCTACTGCTGTCTGGGACCTGGGCCATTTGGGACCATCCAAGTCATATCTCGAGATAAGACTCATCCTGGTTTTCATTATGGTAGAAGAAGGAGTTTCTTGTCTTTATTAAGATCGACCCCAACGTAACCCCATCAGAACTGAGGGCTGTCATAGCTGACGCACAAATACTGCTTCCTGGCTGGGAGTCAGTTGTGAAATCAGGACTCTATCATGGATTTTGTGATTGCAGAGAAGACCCTCACTCAGTACTCAAAATGTAGTTATTAAGTTTTCTTTGACTTTTAACATGGAGGCCCCACCATAATGCCTACATAGATCTTTCCACACAGGGCCAACAATGATTCTGCTGTGCGATCTACACCTTAGACATCCCTCATCCCAGGCTGTCATCTCTGGCTTCTGGCATTGAGTTTGTGGGGTAAGAGGAGAGGGATTTTGTACTTACTGAATCTCCTTCTAAATTACCTAGCTTATGTAA
This sequence comes from Cricetulus griseus, assembly GCF_003668045.3. Classification (NCBI taxonomy): domain Eukaryota; kingdom Metazoa; phylum Chordata; class Mammalia; order Rodentia; family Cricetidae; genus Cricetulus; species Cricetulus griseus. Next base: position 33,813,413 of record NC_048596.1, on the reverse strand, counting down.
TCTGGATTTTTTGTTCCATTTGTGCCTCAAACATACTTGAGCCAGGTGGGGGTAGTACACGCCTTTAATCCCAGCCCTTGGGAGGCAGGGGCAGGTGGATCTCTGTGAGGTTGAGGCCATCCTGGTCTACAGAGTGAGTTCCAGGAGAGCCAGCCAGGATTGTTTCACCGAGAAATTCTGTCTCAAAAAATCAAAAACAAACAAACAAAACATATTTGAATTGTTTTTGTATAATAGGTACCTGGTTCCCTCCAATAAATGAAAGCTATGAAGAGTTTGTGATATGTTCAAATTCAGTGTTGTCTGGAAACAATTTTCAGGATATTTTGAAGGGCTAACATCAGGGAGGTTTGAGTCTACCCACGCATGAGGCCTGGCCTAACTGTTCTGCTTTGAAGTGTGCACCGTGCACTACCCACACGACTGAAACAGTGGAGGGTTCACTTGAAAAGAAACTCTGGGTTATTCTATCTGTTTTTATTGAAAAGACTGTTAACACATGTGCTTGTATTTGATTTGATTTGACCTAAGAATGATAAATATGTCTCCCATTTCCAATTTATGGAGCATGGATTTTCAACAAGTAAAGTCCATTTTTAAAAAAAATCATACAATCTCCAAAATCTTAAACATTTTTGGCCCTATGCTTTTCTGATGAGAGGTAGTTGACAGGCACTCTCTCGTGTGTTTTTAAATGACAAAGTGCTTGCCCTCTTTCTCACAAAGCAAACATATCTAGAGTCATTCCTTCATGGGTTCCATATATTCTTTTTATCATAATTTATTTTTGAGAGCATAACACCATTTCTTCCCTTCAGCCCTCCCATTGGTGTTGGATAACCAGTTGTAAGCTTTTCCCAGGAAGACCATTTCCTCCTCTCTCAGCATCCACCCAAAGTCCTTTGTCTAGGTTAAAGTCCTGCAGATTTTCCCTCCTCCAGGTCAGCGCATCCCCGGGGTTATTAGTGTTCAGGTCTCCTTGAGACAGCCATGTTGATGAGATGTCATAGGTTTAGGAGACACAATCTTACAGAAAACCCTATGTTCCTCTGGCACTTGCTATACAATCTCTTGTCTGCAGTTTTTAAAAGCTACTTTTTATTTTTTGAGGTTGTAATATAACTGCATCATTCCCTAAGCTCCCTTCTCTCCTTCTAGACTTTCCCATGTCCCCCCTCCCCTACTTTGCTCTCTTTCAAATTCATGGCCTGCTTTTCTTTAATTGTTATTACATATATATATATATATATATTATATATATATATATATATATATATATATATATAACATAATACATATAAATATTTGAGAATATACATATATGGAGAATATTTTTATATAGTATATATAAGATTGTATTTGTGCACAAATATACAATGCTCAGTCTGCATTATGTTACTTATACGAGCATGTTTTCAGGACTGACCATTTGATACTGAATACCAATTGGTGTATTCTTCCCTGGGGAAGACTATTTTTCTCTAGAACTCTGCATTTCTTAGTTTCCTGTAGTTCTTTGTTTAGGATTGAGGCCTTGCAGACTTTCTCCCATCCATTTCAGTACATTTTACTGGTGTTGACATTGTTCAAGTCAAGTTAGGTAGACATACAATTGAGAGTTCGTAGATGTAGCTTGTGATATTTACAGGAGAAATAATTATACAGCAAACTCCCTGTTTCTCTGGGTCTTAGAATCTGTCTTCCCCTTCTTCCAAAATGATCCATGAGCCTTAGGTGCAGGAGATGTGCTGTAGATTTTCAGTAGGGACTGAGCTCTGTGACTTTGCATTTTGATTGGTTGTGGTTTTCTGTAATGCCTCCATCTGTTGCCAAGTGATGTTTCTTCCAAGAGAGGTGAAACCTATACTTATTTGTGGGCATAAAGATCAATATTTAGAATGTAGTTAAGGATTATATTGGTCTAATAAAGTGGTGGTTATGGGTTCTGCTACAAGATCCGTGACTATACTAGCTCTGGGTAGTTGGCTAAATTTCCAGGATCATACTTGACTTCCCTCTTGTTGAGCCGAAGTCCAGTTAGAGAGCTGTTGGTTACTGCTAATTTATGGTCGCAATTATGGGAGCCTTAGTGTCATTGGGCCATGCTGGTAGTTGTGCTTCATAGGCATCATATCTGGGTAGGACTATTGTTTGATCCCTCCTTTGGAAGCTTGCATGGTGCCTTCTAGTACCACAAAGGTAGTCATCAAGGAGGCAGCATTCTGGTCAGTCTAACTCAAGTCTCTGAGCCCTGTGTCCAAACTGCATGGTGTCTTCTGAATGGGTACTTATCTTCCACCTCTGGGGCAGGGTGGGGGGCAACCAAGTGTAATAGAAAGAGCCTATAATGTTTTGGGACTCTCTTGGATAACCCTGACCAACAATTCAAAAGAGGGCTTCTCATACCTGATGTTGGGGTTTTTGATAAATGGTCTCTGGCTCTTGGGGGAAGCACTGCCAACTCAAATGAAAAAAAAATGTTTAAACATTACACATATTTTTATACACCAACTGACATGTTTTATAGGTATTTTTAGGTAAATGGTTAACAGTGTGATTCTTTATATTTTCAGATATCCTTACTGTTATTTTACTCTCTTTCTGTGTTCATATCCCTTTCTCCTCCCTAATTAGATCCCCCCATTTTCCCATTTCCCCCTTCAGATCACTTAGACTCCGCCATTCCCCTCTCTATTGATCATCCTACCCCTCCTCTGCAATGGTACCTGTCTTAGGGTTTCTATTGCTGTGAAGAGACACCATGACCATGGAAACTCTTATAAAGAAAGCATTTCATTGTGGTGGCTCACTTATAGTTTCAGAGGTTCAGTCCATTATCATCATGGTGGGAAGCATGGTGGCATGCATGCAGACATGGCACTGGAGAAGGAACTGAGAGTCCTACATCTTGCAGGCAACAGGAAGTCAACTGAGACACTGGGTGGTATCCTGAGCATAGGAGACCTCAAATCCTGCCCTTTCCCCCAGTGACACATCTCCTTCAACAAGGCTACATTCACTCCAAGGAAGCCACATTGTGCCACTCCCCTGTGAGATTATGGGGGCCAATTCCATTCAAACTACCACAATACCTTTTTACTTTCCTGGTTTCTGTGGTTACTCCAGGTTATGTACTCAGCTCTATAGATTTGGAACTAGGGTGTGATGTTTGTCTTTCTGGGTCTGGGTTGCCTCATTCAATGTGCCCTTTTCTAGTGCCACCCATTTACCTCTTGGACTACCTCAGCTATGTCTTGCTGGGTTTGCCGGGAATGAAAGGTGTTGCCTGCTTTTTGGCTGAGCTATTTCCCAGGTTTGCATGTGTGATGAACAACCTCGAAGGATAAAGCTGTATCTTCATCTAAACAGAGACTACTGTTACTGCAACATGGTAGATTCTCAGGCTCAGTGTTCCCCTGTGAGACAAAGGATGGCACCAGCCCTCACAGCTGCCCATGCAACCCAAGGCTTAGAAACCTGATATTCCCCTTCACTCTGACTACTGTTCTTTCCTGAGTCATCAGCTCTTTTATTTCTGACCCAGGAGTCTGTGTTGTCAATACTCCTAACATAGCAGTGACCTAGTTCATTAACTCGCAGATGGGATACAGTGGTAGACTTCTTGTAGCTCTTAGCGACTATGAAAATGGAATTAAAAATGGATTTTATTGAAATATGTATGGGTGGTATGATGTGGTATGACATGCCTGCTGAGGCCAGGAGAAGGCATTAGATCAGATTCCTTGGGGCCGAGTCACCTAAAGTGGCTGCTGGAAACTGAACTCACAATGCTTGCAGCACACACTCTTAAGTACCTACCCATTTCTATATCCCTTAAAAACTGAATTTTAATATGATTTGAACTCACAGTCCCGCGTGTCTGTGGGAAAAACCCTAAGATCACAGGAAGACAAGAGAAATATCTTTCTACACGAATCTTAGGAATAGTAAAGTCAAAATGTAGATGTGCATTTTTGAAAGGAAGATTTGGTAAATACTTTCTAAATGTGAATCCATTTCACCCAGTTTGGAGAAAAGACACTTCTGGGTTTGGGATTATATAACAACTATACAAATGAGCTGAGGTGGATGCCAGCATGAGAACTCAGAAGGAATTGAAACATGGAACTGCTCTATTCTATTGCCCAAGAACCCAAGAAATTGGGGGTGGGTGGGATGGGGTGGTGCTGGACATATGGCTCAGAAGTTAAGAGAGTACTGCTCTTGCAGAGGACCCGAGTTTGAGTCCCAGCACCCATACTGATGGCTCACATCTCGAGATCAGCCTTAACTCCAGTTCCATGAGATCCAACACCCTGCTCTGGCCTCCATGGACACCTATATATACATGCACACAACCATACTCAGATAAACATATGCACATGGTGAAAACCAAAATACAATGGAAGACACAAAAAGACATCTGAAGTGTTGAGTACAAAAATTTCTTTCTCTTTAACACACAATGGAGGTTTTCTGCTTGTAACTGAAGGTTAATTCCTACTGTGCTTTTGTCATGGTTTGTAGGTAAAATGTCCCCTGAAGGCTCATATATGTGTTTGAACACCTTGTCCCCAGCTGAGGGAAATCTGGGAACCTTAGGGACATAGGATCTATCTGGCAGATGTAGGACTCAGCCCTGTATCCAGTTCTATGTTCAGCTTTCTGGTTGGCCGCCATGGTGTAAAGGAGCAGCCTCATGCTCTACACACTCTACCATGACGGATGGAAAGTGAGAATGGAAAGAAAGCAAACCAGTGAGGGTGGAGGTATAAACACATGGCTTTCTGCCAGTGGCCCCATAAACTGTCCAAGCCAATTGTCATCATAGAACCTTCATCCAGTAACTGATGGAAGCAGATGCAGAGATCCACAGCTAAGCCCCGGGACAAGTTCCCAGAGTTCAGTCAAAGAGAGCGAGGAGTGATAATATAAGCAAAGGGGTCAAGACCATGATGGGAAAACCCTCAGAAACAGCTGACCTGAGCTAGTAGGAGCTCACTGACTCGGAACTGACAGCTGGGGAACCTGCACAGAACCAAATTAGGCCCTCTGGATGTAGGTGACACTGTTACATTGACCTAAGAGAAATGAAAACAATGCAGGTTGTGACAGTTAGAGTTAAATTTTAACTCAACAGAAACTAGAATTGCCTGTGCAACTGGCCTCTGGGTCTGTCTGAGGGGTATAACATTACTCAAGTGGGACGAACCCCCCACTAGAGGTGACACTATTCCCTGGCTGGGAAAAGGCTGTAATAGAATGCACTCAATGCTCTCTTCTTCCTGACCATGAATGTGAAGTGACAGTTGCTTCAAGTTCCTGTTCCCTTGATGGCTACACGGTAATGTACTGTCCCTTTAGCCATCACAGCCTTCCTTCCTTGAATTGCTTTTATCAGTATATTTTATCACAGCAACAGGAAAATAAACTAAGACACACAAAAATACGGGTATGAGAATATTTATATCAATGCATTCCTAATAGCAGAAACCTTGACATAGATTCAGAGTGATCAAATTAAGACTAAACAAATTGTGACAAGGTCTTAGCAGCAGAAAACAAACTACTAGCATGCAAGTAGTTTGTATATATCATGTATATATGTGTATATATACATGTTCAGTGTATTGTGCATATCATGTTCAGTGACCTCAGTAAAGCATGTATTGAATGTACAGAAAGATCTCATAAAGATAATGCTAATCTGTGCTGGAAAAAAGGCAGAGTGGTGATTTCTTCTGGAAAGCTGAGGGGGAGATATCAGAAAAGACATATGATAATTGTTAGGAATGACGTGAATATTAACATTATATATCTCAAAGTATATGAATTTAGTTGCCATAGGAAAATAGGAATCACTACCAAATTTTGAATCACAGCAAATGATCCACAGGTTGAAATATGTAGCATGGTGCTGGTTCTTTTTATGGGGGAGGGTTGGGTTTCGAGGCAGGGTTTCTCTGCGACTTTGGAGGCTGTCCTGGAACTAGCTCTTGTAGATCTCGAACTCACAGAGATCTGCCTGCCTCTGCCTCCCAAGTGCTGGGATTAAAGGCGTGCACCACTACCACCCAGCATGATGGTGTTGGTTCTTAAAACTTACTATGATTTTGAACCAAAAAAAAAAAAAAAATGCTAGCAACATCCCACTAAGGGCCATCCTAAGACTCCAAGAGGCTAAAGTAATAAATGCAATCTCAGGTAGCATCAGACAGATACACTGACCAATGCAACAGAATTGAGTGTCTAGAAATTAACCTTTGCATTAAAAAAAAAAAACAAAGATGACAAGAAAACATTTGGAGACAGCAGGGAAATGTCAGTTTCTTTGCTGTCAGCTTTTGGGAGACACCATTGTTGATTAGATAAATTCTCATTTGTCCCCATCTCTCAAAGACTCTGCTATCCTCTAGTGACATCAAGCTAAGGACAAAGCCCCCAAAGCCTAACATCTTGAATGCATAACACTTGTCATGCTGGAGTTTGGCTTCACTCTGGTCTCATCTCTCCTTTCGACACTCCCATTCCTGCCTTTTAGCATGGGAGTGTTTACTCTGCTATTGCATCTCACAGCTAAGAGTTTGCCTAAGTGTCTGAAGACACATGACACTCTTTGGAAACCTTCTTTTGTGTTGAGATGGACGTTTTAGCTTGATAAGATGTGTTTGTAGACCAAATTGGCAAGGGGTGGCCTTATGATAGTTCATCCTCGCTGTCAATTTGATTGGATTGAGAAGCACTTAGGGTTCTTGCAAAGCATATGAGAAGTGGGTCTTCGAATTAATTAACTAAGGAATTAACTAAGTGGGAAGGCCCACACTGACTGTAGGTAGCACCCACCCAATAAGCACATGAAACAGAAGGGGAAGGAAGAACCTGGTCTTGTGGCATAGTGCTGTGATTTCAAAACATGTGACACTGAGACAGGAGGATGGTGAGTGCAAAGCCTCCTTGAGCTACATGGTGGGTACACATAGGGAAAAGAGAGGGGGCTGCTAGCACAGTCATAGTCTCTCCCCTCTGCTGCTTCATGACGGCCATGAGGCTTCGCCTTGCCCTCCATAGCATGAAGGACTGAGACCTCTAAAACTGTGCACCCAAATCAGTCTTTCTTCCCTTTACTGTTTCGTTCAGGTGACTAACACATTTACCACCCTGGAGTGTGAAAGTTGTACCCTTAAAGATAACCTAGCTCAATTTTTACAGCCTGGGAAGCAGTCTCAGTGAAGGACTTTTTATTGGATCACCCAATCAAGGAGCACTAGAAAAACTACAAGGAAGGTGAGCCTTTGTTAGTCTACCTTCATCCCATGCCAACACAATCCACTTGGAATGAGAAATAATGTCTAGTCTTTACAAAGATCTGGACTGTGAAAAAATCTACTTTCCAAGAAGCTTTAGTACACTTACATTTATATTTTTAATGCTATTAATATCTTTACAGGTTTATATGCAAGTATAAAAATACTATGAAGAAATTCTGTAGACCCTTTCACCAACAATCCCTAGTGACATTCTGCAAAGTGAGAGTAGACTGTCACACCTTCATACTAGCATCCACTAGTCCTATCTGGATCATGTATTTTAGCTTGTACTCATGCCTCTTGGGTTTCTGTATTTTACCACACATATAGGTTTAATGTACACCTCCACCATGAAGATACTGAATAGGTTTTATCAGGCAAGTTGTTTTGGAATATTATATTAATTGTGTAAGGATGTCTTACATTTGTTTCTACTGACTTTGTTAAACGATGTAAAAACGTATTACATTTGTTTATGCTGCACTTGTTTAATTATAAAGATGTTTTACCTTGCCTGCTTAAGACACCTGATTGGTTTAATAAAAAGCTGAATAGCCAATAGCTAGGCAGGAGAGGGACAGGCCGGCCAAGAGGGCAAAGAGAATAAATAGGAGGAGAAATCTCAGCTAGAGAAGAATAAGAGAAGAGGAGTAGAGAATCAGGAAGAAAGAGAGGAAGTCACCAGCCAGCAGACACACAGTTGGGCATACAGAAAGAAAGGTAAAAGGTCCTGAGGCAAAACTTGGATAAAAAGAAACAGGCTAAGTTATAAGAGCTACCAAGAAATAAGCCTAAGCTAAGGATGAACCTTCATAACTAATAGAAACTCCCCATGTCATGATTTGGGAGCTGGTTGGTGGCCCAAAAGAGAAAGCCTGGTACCGCAAATGCATTTCATGTTGCCCCTGGTAACATCACTTCCTTCCAACACCCACCCTTTCGCCTATGCAGCATCACCAATGGTTTTCTTCCCATTTTAAAACATTGTCATATCACAATGTATGTAAGTGGAGTCATGCAGTACTCATCTTTCAAGCCTGTTAATCTCCCTGGAGATTCATCCAAGATGTTGCAGGTATCAATCATGCTTCTTTTTTTTCTGTCAAGTTCTGTGCTATGATATGGAAGTACTAAAGTTTATAGAACCATTCAAATATGAAATCATTTACCTAAGCCACTTCTGGCTTGGGGCCATTACTAATAACAAAATTGTTTTGGACATTCACATATAAGTTTACATGAATATAAATTTCATTAGATAAATTGCCCAAAAGTTCAATTGCTATGGCAAATGCATATAGTTACATCTATATCTATCTACCTGACTGTCTGTGTATCTGTGTATCTGTCTGTCTGTCTGTCTGTCTGTCTGTCATCTATCTACCTATAAAATCTGCCCACTCGAGTGACCATATCATTTAGCTCGCTGCCACAATGGATGTATGGTCCATATATCCTTGACAACATTTAGTGCTGCTACTCTTTCTCATGGTGGACATTCCGATAGCTGTGTGGAAGACCCTCATCATACATAGGATGAGCTTGCATTTTTGATGAGGGATAATGATGACAGACACCCTGTGCTTATTTGCCACCTGCAGATCTTCTTCAGCGAGTATCTGTCCATTCATGTCTTTTACCCTCTTTGGGCTTGCACTGGTTCTAGACTGTGGTCCACTGTCAAACACATGGTTTCCTCAATGTTCTCCACTTTGTAGTTTGCTTTTCATCCTCAAGATGGGAACTTTCAGAGACCAGAGGTGTTAGTTTGGATGAAGTCCAACTCCCCAGTGTTCCACTTTGATGGATCATGCTTTTGGTGTCAGGTCTGGGGAAGCTGCCAGAGCCTTCAGACTTTGCTCACTCTGTAGTCTCACTGCACTTCACTTGGACAGCTGTGGCAGTGTGTCCCTCACTGCCTGCTAAATGCTTATGCTACTCACTGTGAGCTCAAACCACTACAAACCTGTAGGCTACAAACAATGTAGCATGGGTGCATTGTTGAAAACTCTGCTCCTCCCCTGGGCACTCACCCCTTGGCATTTCAGCTAAGACTGAGTGAAGCCCTCCAATATTCCCACCACACAGAAGAGAATAGTGTCTCCTGCTGGAAGGAAAGCTACTTGGCCACTCACACTACTTCTGCCAAAGCAGCCACTATCTTCTAAACACACCCCCTGCTCTGCCAAAGAAACCGTCAAATATGTGGCAAATGGCTTATAATTACAGTAGTAACAAGAATGATGGCAAGAAAGTGTGACTATATGCAGAGTACATGGCTGTGCACTCATGTGTCATATGCATGTGAAGGGTAGAGGTCAGGTACCTTCTTCTATCATCTTCAGTCTTATGCATGCATTCTGTGGCACAAGTGTAAAGGACAACTTTTGGGAGTTGGTTTTCTTCTTTCACAGTATGATCAGATTTCTGTGGCAAACACCTTTACCTGCTAAACCATTGAACCCACCAAACTCCTCTTTTCTTTCTTTGCTTTCCTTTTTCTTCTTTTCCTTTTCTTTCCCAGACAGGTCTTTCTATGTAGGCCAGATTGGTCTCAAACTCAAGGCAATTCCCCTCCCTTGCCTCCTTTAGGCTGGGATTACAGGCATGTACTCCATGTCCGGCACTCTTCATTCTTTGTAGGAACATAAAACTCTCTACTTTCCCTAAAGCTTTTCTCAGATTTCTGGGTTTCAGTGAGAAGGTCTCTATTAGGTAACCAAGAACTATAGTCTCTATCTTGTCTTGGTAGACGCTCAGATAACTAGGGTTCTTGCTGCAGTTTCCAGATACTAGTAACAACCCAGTAGAGGAGAATGGCTCTGATGCAGATCTAGCAGCCATTCAAGGCCAACCTGGTCTACAAAGTGAGTTCCAGAACAATCAGGGCTGTTAACACAGAGAAACCCTGTTTGGGGGAAACAAACAAACAAACAAAACACAGTGGGAGCTTCCCTCAACCGAGCATGAGATAAAGTCTGCTGTCAAGAGCTGTTCTGGAAACGCCTTTTTGTTTCCACTCTGCAGCCAGTGTGTGCAACTGTCACCTTTAGTGGGGGATGATTTCATATATGCACTCAAAACCAGCACTTGCAAACATCTGATATCTGCTGTTCACTGTTCATTGTCACTAAGAGAAGATGTAAAAATAAATTGTAGCCCCAGCTTGGAGAGAGCTCACTCTGCAGAAAAGAACGGTTCTGAATGCTGTGAACCCCCAGCAAAACTTGAAAGCAATTGTGGCCTGGGAAACCTTTCATAGGCATTATAGCATTGGAACCCAGCATTAGAAAAAAAGTGCATGCTTGTCAAGTGGGAAGCAAAGATGGGGGAGGGGTCATTCCAGGCAGGGGAAGCTGCTTGTGCAAAGGGCAGTGAAGGTAAAAGTCATGACTGAATGTGGCCAACCCGGGAATGAGGCTGGTGGAGGGTGGGATGGGTTTGCATGTAAGACATCAATATGCACAGGCAGGCTGGAATAGGTATTCTACAAGGCTTTGATTTGCTCCTATTGATGCTCCCATTTTGACTGACAATCTCTACTCACTGTGATGAGACACAGGGGAAGTGAGTAGTTGTGACCTGTGCTAAATGCTTTTAAAGACTTTGCCTCATCTTCTCATGGTTATGTGGTAATCCCTTGTTCTTTGAATGGATGGAGTATCGGGGCTTGGTTGTTCAAGGACTGCTGAAGCCTGCCCTTGTCTTCATTGATGGGAAAGGCTGTTCATACTGTGTGTGACATTCATTCATTACTGTGCATTACAGCTCTCCCTCCAGTAAATAAAATGGAGAGATGGGATAGAAAAACAAAAGGACTCCCAAATTTCCCAGACTACAAGCTCTAGGAACCTGTTTTAAAGTGTTTTATTTGTGATCAAGCACATGGACTCTCTACTCCACTCAATTTCTGCTGCTCTTAAGACCCATTTTAATGCCTTACTTGAAGGGGCTGGGATCTCTGGCTCACAAGAACTGCCATGTCCAAAATGAATTAAAATTACTTTTCTTGGTAGCTTCATTCATTCCATACACCTTTGAACTCTCCCTGGCCTCCTTCAGTGGCAAGCCTAAACCACTGGTGATCCTACCAATGACTTATTAACTGTCTTTTCTCTAGCCTGCTTTCCTATCCCTTTGTATCGCAAATCCATACACATGGGAAATGATGCTTCCATTATGTAAATTAAGGCTCTGCCCTGGTTCTGAGTAGAAAAAATAAGATTCAGTAGAATTTCATCCAAGAGAATGTTGGAGCACAAATAATTTTACAAGAAATATTTTATTCACTACTTGAGATAGAGGCAATTTATATGCTATTTAAGCTCTTTCAGAATAGACAAAAAGATGGAACATGCCCTAAATCATTTACAAAGTCAATACAGCAGAATGATAAAATGACAAAAAACTTCCAAAATGAAAACAGAACAAAACAGAGATTAGTTTTGAATCAGGGTTATAAAACTCACTTGGTTTATCGCCTCAGAAACACTCTTGTTTAGTATCTATGATTGTCTTTAATAAGATGATAAAACACAACAACAATGTGACAGAATATGCTTTAGTTTAGGATTAAAAAAATGATGATGACGGTGCTTGCATTGGCTTCTTCCCAAGCAATGTTCTAAGACCTTCCTATGCATTCATTCCTAATCTTTCCAATGCCCATGAAATGGGTGATATGTTAATCCCGACTTCACAGGTGAATTAACCAAGACAGTATGAAGAGAAGTGCCAGAGCCACACAGCTTGTGTATAATAGAGCTACACTTACAGCAGCTCTACTCTCCCCAAATCCATATGCTGAAACTCTAGGACCCAAGTGGCTATTGGAAGTGATTAGATCATGCTATAATCTAAAGAAGAGACTAACTAGAAGTCTGTGGGCAGTGAAAAGTGTAGACAGAGGATTGACTGCAGAGTGTAGACTATAGTCCCACTTATTTCAAGTACTGGTTCAGCCATAGATGGTGCTGGGGTTAACCAAGCATTGTGAGAACTGCAGAAAGATTTACCACAGGCTGTTTAAGAAAACACTTTACATTTCAATGCATAGAGATAATCATCTATTTGAAAGATACTTAGTACTATGGATTGTGTAGTGTAGTCAGACTTTTTCCATCAGGACCATTGGCTCCCCAATAATAACACGAAGATTTATTATTAATTATGAAAGCTTGGCTAATAGCTTAGGCTTGTTTATAGCCAGCTCTTATAACTTTTAATTCACATTCTTTTACCTAGCTTGGTTACCTTTACTCTATATTGCCTATGCTGCTTCCTCTGTATCTTCTAGTATCTCTACTCTTCGTTTTCCTAGCATCCTCTGTGCCTGGAAATCCTTCCTAGCTATTGGTCATTCCTCTTTTTCTTAAACCTACCAGAGTGTCACATCTTCACAGTGTACAAAAAGATTATTTCACAACAGCTTGTGTTATCTGGAATAAGGAAAACTGAACCATTTACTAGAAATAACGGCAGAAAAATATGGTGTGTTTTATTTGCTAATTTTCCTGCAAAGATCTTTAAATGAAAGACAGCATTACTGAGAGCTTGCCCTCTTCTCTCAGCATGAAGATTCTTCTCCTCTTTGGAGATGCTAAGTAAGTGCTGAGTTTCATGAGATATCATGAAATCAGATAAGGAATTCAGTGAATGGCATCTATATGTCTATTGCTATACTCACAGGGAAATGGTTGGAGTGTAGTTATACTCTGAGATGGGTGACAGACTGAAGATAAGCTATGAATTAGAGCATTCAAACAATAAAGCATAATAAAGTATAAAGAGAATATGTAAGAAAAAGTGCTTTGGAAATCCACTAATAGACTAAATTTATGACTCATAAGCATAGATCAGCAGAGGGAGTGGAGTACAAACCAAAGACACAGAAAACATATTCAATAAGATATAGCATAAAGTTACCAAATATAAAGAAAGAGATGACCATCCAGGTAGAGGAAGCCTTTAGACACCAAATTGTTAAGAGTAGAGAAGAATTTTCCTATTCCACATTACACTAAATATGCAGAACAAAGAAAAGTACTCGAAAGCTATACACTATACGTGTGATATTCCATCTGAAGAAAACCCCAACAAAAACAGCAGACTTCTCAAGAGAAACTCTAAAGGCTACAAGGGTGTGCAATGATATATTTTAATCAATGTAAGAGAATAATTGTTTCCTTAGATTACTGTATTCAGCAAAGCCACCCCTCATAATTGATAAAGAAAAACTCTCACTATGAACAAAAACTAAGGAATTCATGATCACTAAGTTAGCACTGCACAGAATACATGAAAGACTCTGACAGTTGGAAGAGGACAAAAAGCAAGTCTATGAGGTCAGAGGGGAGAGGGACCAAAGGGTGAGGTACATAGGAAGGGTTGGGGGTGCAAGAAGGGGAAGGGGGAAATGACATAATTATATTTAACATTTTTAAAAGAGTAAAACATATATGCATAGAACATTTACTTCAAATAAACATTAAAAATCGACATAATAAGAAAGGATAAATTGTGCTAGAACACTAGGTAAATGCATAGTCATTGGAATAATACCAAACAAAGACTACAGAACAACCAAATGACAGGAATTATTAATACATATCTTTCAATGATAACTCTGAGTTCAATGCTCTTAATTTTTAGCCAAAACATTGGATTAAAAGCAGATTACTAGCATATTGAATTAAAAGCTGTGACCCACACTAAATTGACATAGATAAACACTGCTGTGGAGTTAAAGGATAGAAAAGGATATACCAAAGAAGTAGAACTCAAAAGCAAATAGGTATAGCTATTAATATTTGAGAAAACAGACATTAAGCCAAAATTACTCCTAAAAGAAATATTAGAGGATATAACAATTCTAGGCATGCATAGCAAATATTAGTGCATGCATTTTCACAGAAACAAATGTTAATGGATATAAAAGTACGTTTTGACCTCAACACTATAATAGTGGCTGACTTCAATGCCCGACTCTCACCAATAGACAGGTAATCCATGCAAAAAAGTGACAAGGAAACATCAAGTTATTAAGATCCAATGGACTTAATAGACAGTTACATAATATTTTCTGACTATCAATAGCTACATCATATATTCTTTTCATCAGTACATGGAATTTATCTTCAAAGATAGATCATATTTGAGAACACAATACAAGTCTAAACAAGTACAAGAAAAATATCAAAGAATGTATTTATGCAGTAGTAAAAAGTTTCCCAATTTTAAAAAGCCAGGTAAGCTTACTGCTAAATTCTACCAGACACTTAAATAATAATCATCACCAATTTCTCTTAAATTATCCCATGAAACAGACAAGGAAAGAATCCTACCCAAACTCATTGTACAAAGTCAGTATTATCCCAGTACCAAAACTGAGTAGAGATGCAACAACAACAACAAAAAGAAAACCACAGACCAGTTTCCCTAATAAACATAGACAAAACAATCCTCAATAAAAACACTGGCAAACTGAAGTCAAGAACACAGGAAAAAAAGTCTTCATTCTATGGATACAAGGATGGTTCAACACATATAAATTAATAATTTCAATATAATGTACCAATAGGTAAGAAATCACATGACCATCTCCATAGCTTTATGAGAGGCCATCAACAAGCCAGGCGGTGGTGGTGCAGCACTCGGGAGGCAGAGGCAGGCAGATCTCTGTGAATTCGAGACCAGCCTGGTCTACAAGATCTAGTTCCAGGACAGCCTCCAAAGCCACAGGGAAACCCTGTCTCTAAAAACCTAAATAAATAAATAAATAAATAAATAAATAAATAAATAAAAGGCCATCAACAAAGTTCAACATCCCTTTTTGATAGAATCTCTGAAAGAAAATGGGGATAGAAAGAATATAACTCAAGACAATGAATGCTATCTCTGACAAATACATAGCCAATATTTCAGTACAGGAGGAAAAACTAAAAGCATTTCCTCTAAAATTTGGAGCGAGGCAAGGATATCAGCTCTCTCTAGTCTTATTCAAAACACTGCTTGAAGTGTCAACTAGAACAACAATACAGGCTAAAGAAACAGGGCTAGAAGTAGGAATGAGAGAAGTCAGATGATCCTGGTTTGTAGAGATAAATTATGTTCAAGAGCCCTCAAGGGTCCACCAGAACGCCCTTAGAACTGAGAAACACGTGCAGCAGAGTAGCAGCACACAAAGGTGGCAGCTTCCCTATAGACTAATAGCAATGATGCTGAGACAGAAACCTGAAAAATAAACACATTCATAATCATTTCAGAAAAGTACCCAGGAAGAAGCTTAATTCAGGAAGTGAAAGACCCTTAAAAAAAAAACATTGCAAAACACTAGAGGGGAAAAAATGGAGAGAATAGAAGAAAGTGACAGAGTTAATGCTGTGAGAATGGATATATTACCAACTACCAATATAGATAAAGAGTTCTACACCATCTCCATCAAAATCCAGTGACACTCTTCACAGATTTAGATAAAGCAACACTAAAATGCACACAGAGGAAGAGACCCTGAAACACCAAAGCAACCCCAAGTAAAAGGAGCAATGATGGAGGTATCACAATACCTGATTTCAGTACTTTTGGTACTGAGCATAGTACCAAAAGTAACACTGCATTGTCTTAAAGGAAAGGTACAGACAGAGGGGATAGAGTAGAGGACCTAGAAGTAAATCCATGTGGCTACAATCTGATTTTTTATGATTTGGGTTGAGAATTTTATACATGCAATACAATGTGTTTTGATCAACCACCCCCCCCCCGCCCCGCTGCCACCCCAATTACCTTTTCTCCAATTCTTCTTTTACCTTCATTCACCTTCCCCCTAACTTTTCTCTCTGAACTCCAGGTGCTCCTTTTTAGAAACACACTGAGTCTATTGAGTGCTGCTCAGGAATGCATGGGTACTGAAACACCTCCTGGAGAATGGGCAGCCTATCAGGGACTACATCCCTGAAAAAAAAAAAAAACCCAAAAAAACAAAACAAACAAACAAACAAAAAACCTGACTGCTCCTAGAGCCTCCAATTGTCAGTAGCTCCCTGGCTAGGGGTGGGGCTTCAGGAGCCCCTTTCTTATGCATGCTGGGATTTTGACTGGTATATTTAGGAGATCATTTTACTGAGTCACCTAGAATGGGAAAGGTAGAATATTTCCAATATTCTTTCTCATTTAGGGGGAAGCTGGGCAGTGCTTACCTCTTGGCCCCCACACTCCAGGTCTTTTTCTAGAACTTCCCAAGAAATTCTAGGTTTGATGAAAGGGTGACAGTGACCAGACGCCTCTTTCAGAGGGTCACATTGACAAACAAATGATGTTGTGCCACTTTTCACTTTATAAGGGAATCAAGAATCCTTTTGTAAATAATTTGATCTACTGTATATAGCATTTGCATTTCCCCACATCCACAAGAAGTTGCTTAATCACTTTGATCAGTATGTTCTCAAGGAACACAATGAAAGGTTTTCAACAATTGGAATTACCTTTTAAATTTAGAAAGTACAAGTGAGATTACTTATTTAATTATTAGGATGTGACAACTGGATAATATCTGAGGAACGGATCTCTACCACAAATAAATACCAGTAAAGACTTATTGAAGAAATTGTAAGTATTTCTCCCAAATATATCCAAGTAGCTATAAAATCTGCAATATTTATATACAATTTTTAGGCATGATAATAAAGGAAACATCCATGAGAAACAAACCAAATACATTGGCAAACATACTCTTGACAGTACACACATGGCAAATTAAATCCAAAAGAAGACCCCGGATATGTAGTCAGAGTGAGAACTTTTGCGACTCACAAGTTAAGATACAATTTTTGTCTGCCAAATATGTAAAGATACTTCCAATGTTCTAGTGAGTATGGGTTAAGATACAGAGAGACAGCACTCAAATAGAAGGAGAGGAACAAATGACAGAAATTTTCAGAAGGGCAATTTGCTAATATATAGTGAAGATTTTTTTAAATAACCATGCCATTTGACTTCATAATTTCAATTTGGTGAGTGTATCCTTGGAATATAAAAAGATGTGTGGAAAGATTTAATTGCAGTTCTATTCATTACCATGTTGCTTGCACTTTTGAAAAATTGGAAAAAAAGTAAATGTCAAGCAATAGGGGATTAATTAAATAGATTATAGTTCATGTGCTTAAAGGAACACTATGAAATTATAAAAATATTAACATGGATAGTTGTTTCTTGTGCATTTTAAAGTAAAAAATGTTTTTTGTAACCTAAATTTTATAAAAAGACATTTACTTAGAATATACGTGTGTGTGTGTGTGTGTGTGTGTGTGTGTGTGTGTAGGAAATTATCTAGAAATATAGACACTATATTTTTAATAACATTATGGATTTCTAGTTGTAGAATTACAGGCAATGTTCTTTCTGCTTATCCCCATATTTTTGTTTTCCCAAAGTAATTAATATGCATTGTTTGGTGGTAAGAAAAGACATAAATGGTTATTTTTACATGAAACATAGCACAGCATATATATCAGATGCCTTGGCTTACCAGTGGCTTAGTACTGTCTTAAGTTGGAAGCCACAGGAAATGAGCCACAAGCATTCATCTAGCCCCATGGAGCCTGAGTCTGGGGAATTAAGAGAATGCATTGGCACTGAATTTGTTAAGTGCATCATAAAAAATGAGGGCACCGAAGCTGGGTATGCCTGACTTCCTATATCCCCCAGACTTTGCATAGATTCCCATAGAAATTAAGTGAGTGTGCATTCAAAAATACTATGTTATATTTCTTCTAAACTCACTACTCTTAAAAATTGCAATGCAGTGCTATGTTTGATCTGACCACTTTCTCTATATATATCTTTTAAAATGAATATTTAATTCACCAGTCAAATAAACAACCTTACTATCAATAGGAATAATACCCTCAGTATATACTTTATGTGTGTTGACTTTAAGGTCACATTAAATTAACTAGATCTGATGATAGCCTCTCTAATCAATACTATCTTTATTTAAGTGATCATAAGAATTCTAAGGATTTTGGCATATGCCCTGATGTTCTGAGCTATGTTTACATTGAGGGGTGGATAATATAAGCTGTTTAATGTAAGCATCATGTCATCATAATTACTTTTTTGAATGTGGAAAGAACATTCTTTTGAATATTCTTTACTCTCAGCAATTTTCACA
This sequence comes from Cricetulus griseus, assembly GCF_003668045.3. NCBI lineage: Eukaryota > Metazoa > Chordata > Mammalia > Rodentia > Cricetidae > Cricetulus > Cricetulus griseus. The sequence goes on along the minus strand of NC_048596.1, from coordinate 33,794,939 downwards.
TATATCCCACATATACATATATTTTACATATATGCATATACACACTGCATATACATATTTATAAATATTTATACATATACATTATACTTAGTAATTTTCACATATACACCAATGCTGTTAACTACAGGCACCTTGATATCCAACTAATCTCTTGAAGTTGTTTCTGGAGGGGAGGGTTGAGACAGTGTCTCGTTCTGTAGACCAGAATGGATTCAAACTAACAGCATCCCAAGTGCAGGGATTAAAGGGGAGAGACACCGTGCCCAGTCAATATATCCATTGTAAACAAAAATTGACCAGCTTCTTCCCAAACTCATAAAATCAGGGTACAGTGGTAGTTACCAGAGACTGCCCTGATTTTATGAGTTTGTTTTCTTTCATTCTCATCTGGTAAGTCTTAATGATAAAACCAAACCTTGCTATTTGTGCAATGGAAAACTCTGAGTATTCAGCTAACTACAAACCAAAGAGACTATGTTAGTGACTTTGCTGACACTATAATGAAATACTGCCACCATCAATTTTTAAATAGAGAAAGGATTATTTTGGCTCAGATTTTGGAGGTTCTAGCCCATAATCCATTGGCTCTGTTGCTTTGAGCTAGTGACTAGGCAGGCAACCTAATCTTGGCAGAAGCATGGAGCTGAAAACCATTCAATGCGTGGCCAGGAAACAATAGAGATCAAAGAGGTATCCAGTGTCTTCCAATATCCTCAAAAAGAAGACCCTCAATAAGCAGAAGGCCTCTGACAACTGTAATGTAATCTTTGTGTTCATACCTGAGAGGGGGAGTGTGGATTGAGAAAGGCGGGTAAAGATGCTAAGGAAAAGACAGAGACACAGAATAGAGTCAGGAGGGCCATCCAGTGAATACTGAACACCCCAAGTTTTTCTTCAACATTCTTATGTACCCAAACCAAAAAGGGGGAAATGGAAAAAGATTTCTTTATCATGATACAAGGAAGAAACAGACTTTCTTCCTTAATTCTCCAAACATTTAGTAATCACTCCTTAGACTAATTCACTCATTATCTGGCTTTGAGGATTAAGAGTAACCACACCTCAGACCAAGTCTCTTGTTATTTAGATAAGACATCCCAAACAAAGACCTAGCATCTACAGTAGCCACACCTTAGACCTTTAGGTCTTATGACTTTTACTTTGGAAGAGTAAGGATAGTTTTGAACTCTCTGACCTTAAGCCAAGATAAAGCAAAACCATTTTGATGGGCCCCTACAGACAATGACCTACTCTTAGAGAAGGTTCTATCTCCTCCCAACTGTGGTTACCAGGGAACAGAGGGTTTACCTTTTGGCCTTTGGGCACTTATCCAAACTCTAGCAGCCACCCTTAGAAATATTCCTTCACCCTATTTTCTCACCTAAGACTTATTTCATATATATATATATATTAGAATGGTGTCATATTGTGAAGACTGGAACCTAACACTAGACCTCCCAATACCTGGGATGCTCTGGTTTAAAAGAATATATTATGCATTTGTATATATTCATATGGATAACATACGGTTTTTATATAGGTCTAAAGTACTCTTCAACAAATTAGAAAGGACTAATAGGAACTTTAGGTATGTTTGCCATTATTGAGTCACAGGAGTTGTCTTGACATAAGGTCCCACTGTGTATGCCATCCTGGCCTATAACTAACTCACTACTTAAATCAGGTTGGCTTTAAACTCAGAGAGATTCACACTTGAGTGTGAATTAAAATAAAATAGATTAAAAATGTGTGCCACTATGCCTGGCTCACACAGACTTTTAATCCTAGATCTCCTTAATATATTAGACACTATCATTTGAGTAGCTAGATTAAATGTTTGACCTAATTTCACCATATTCATTGATTGGTGGAAAACATTCCTCCTTGTAATTAGATTTTAAGTTACTTTAGAAGCAACTTAAATAAATAAAAGATATTCTTTATACTAGACCTTCAAATAGAGCCTATTCTTTCTTTAATAGATGTTCTGGGATTTTCATTGACTTTCTGGAGGTGGCCTTTAGTCTATCTCTGACAAGTCACATACACTCATAGGAATGCTTACAGTCCTAAGAGCAGTTCTGGAAAGCAAGTACTGAAGGGTCATAATGCATCAGGTTTTGCTAAGAAGAACCAGGAACAGGAGGAAGAAGTTTTGTCCCCAAGGTGTTCTCAAACCCAATCTATGTGTCTAGCATTGCTGCACAAACAGTGCTTCAATGATAGTATGCTCAGAGGAAGCCATGCCCAAGCGTGGAAAGGATGGCAGGCACCTACCTCAAGAGGTCTCTAGGAAATTACTCTAAATATAGGCTTAAAAAATGAGTAGGTAGAGAAATGACCAAGAATTTAGTCAGAGCAATAGTGGGTCCAAAGGCAAGGCATGCAAGAGCAGGATGGGGGGGGGGCAATACTAACACAGTGGGGATGCCAGAAGGATGGCTGTGGTTGGTAGGAGCCTCTTACACTGTGTTCATTGAAGGATTGTAAACCTTTCTAGTTAGATTAAATAGAGATACAATAAAGAGGGGGGGGGCTTGGTGGAAGGGTTATACGAGTGTCCTGACCTACAGGACATCAATCTGGGGCAAGAGAGTCAGGGACAGGGAATGGGGGCAAGAGACGCAGAAAGAACGACCGACCACAAGACAGGATTCTGATCAAGTGGCAAACTTTACTTTTTTCTCAGGCTAGCTTATATAGTCAGGATATGGGGAGGGGCAGAATGGGTTGTTTGCCCACCAGGTGTTGGTATAGACAGGATATTAGGAAGCCACAAAGAGGATGTTTGGCAAGGTAAAGAGTTCATGAGTAAGAGGTCCAGGAGGGGTTGCCTAGGTGACTGAGCCTGTGGGTGGAGGACTAGGTTAAATTGTTTCTTTCCTTGAGCTTAGATTCTAAGGAGCTGGTATGTAAAGGTTATGTGGCCTGCCAAGCATGGCCTAGGATCTCATGCCAAGCCCTGAGATTCGGCTCCCAACATACAAGCATCTCCAAAGCTGTATTCAAGCAGTGACCTCCCAACTCCCTCTCCTTCACTCCCAAAAGCCCCTCCAGCAGAGGTCCCATAAGTATGAACTAGACAATTCAGGAATACCTTCTGTAGTTGATGGCTCCAGGGTTGCACCCTTGGCTGTAATTAATGCCTGCAAAGTGGATATTTCAGTTCTACCTCCCAACCCAGAAACTGGAGGCAAGAATTTCAGCATGTGGTAGCCTCTACCACCAAAACACATACTGAGTTTAAAACTCCCAGATTTTCATGATGGCAAAGTCAAAAGGGACTATGCTGCTTCATACCTGAGTTCCCCAAACTTTCCCAGGTCCCCTTGAAGGTGGAAACTCCAGCCTCCCAGATGTGGAAGCTTGCTGCAATCCAAACTATGATTTTAAATGCATCATGAAACACTTGGGTTCCACTAAGGGTTTTTGTTCCAGATGCAATTCACATGCTACAAAAGTCACCGGTTCTGAGTGTCCAGCTCAGTGGACCTTTTGTTCATAGGCTATCTACCACTGAGCTGAATAACAGACTCCTCATGCCCAGTTCCTCTAGCTCCTACAGGTCTCTGCTCTTCTTTGTCTCTGTGTGGTTGCTTTTTCTGAAAATTGCATGTAAGCAGAGCTACAAGTTCACATTATATTCTATGCTTGATTTATTTTCACTTAGCATGTTGTCAGGGCTCAGCTATGTCATAGTGTGCATCATTACCTCATTAATCTATAGCTTAATATAGTAGTTTGAGGGAGAATGAACTCCAAACCGTGATATGTTTGAATACTTGGTCCCCACTTGGTGGAATTGTTTTGCAAGGATTGGGAGGTGTGGCCTTGTTAGAAAAGGTGTGTCACTGGGGGTGGGCTTTGAGGATACTAAAGGCATGGCCATTCCCAGGAGGTCTCTTTCTTTGCCTCTATAACATTTATCAAGATGTAAGTTATCTACTGTTTCTTATTCCATGCCTTTACTCTGCCATGGTAGACTAGATCCTCTGAAATCAAGAGTCCAAATTAACCATTTTCTTTTATTAGTTGCCTTGCTCAAGGTGTCTTATAACAGCAATAGAAAAGCAATGTCTCATTGCTTTACTCTAATAATTTTCAACTTGTTTTGAAAATCACTTCTCGAGTCCTTGTGGCTAGTATATAGGGATAACCTAATGTGCTGAACTTTTTGATCATTTGGGGTTTGGGACAGGCACTCTCTAGAATTTTCTTTATATATAAATTTACTTCTTGTCAACACAATGCCTTATCAATTTTAACTTCTTATCTAGCTGTCCTGGATGCTGTCTCTAATATAATACTGAATGGAACGAGCAAAAGCAGACATCCTGCTTCTCTCTTGGTCTTTGGGGAAATACTTTCAGTTTTTCTCCATTAAGCATGATGTTAACAGCAGTCACCAAGGCTTTTCAGAGGAGACTGACAGGTTGTGACACCAGAAGCATGAGAATGTGTGTTAAAACCTGGGAACTTACTTTCTCTGTTTTATAAACTTCACTGGATTTGGTGTCCACAAACTTTCTAGTATGCTGTATCTCTCCCCATGCTACCTATATGCCCTTTTGACATTATAACATTACAATATAATCTATAAAGTTGACACTTGATAACCACACAATTGAGCTACCAAAATATAAAACCTGTATAAACACACACACCAAACTCCTATCTTTTTTGTTGATTTTTTTTGTCGGCTGCATTCATAACTACCCTAGGGCACATGAATCTCAGGAATCACATGCCTATGGGAAATCTAGAAGAAAAGGACAATTCCCAACTTTTTGCTTTCAGGGATATAATTTCTTTCCTATCCCACTACACTGCCTTCTCAAAAAATATTAACAAATTACTGGATACTAATGTGGTGACATTTTGTTTATGATCTAACAAATAAAGCTTGCTTGAAGATCAGAATGCAAAGCTAGGCACACTAGTCAACCATACAGATCAGGCAGTGGTAGAACAATACTTTAATTCCAGAAGCCACACTAATTAGCCATAAAGGCTGGGCAGTGGTGGAGCACACCTTTAATACCAGCATTAGAGAGGCATATAAGAGAGTAGGAGACAGGAACTCAGTCAGTCTGCAATCACACTGAGGACAGCATTGCCCCTTTTGGTCTGAGCCTTGGTAGAGGTGAGAACTCTCTAGCATTTGGCTGCTTTGCTTTTCTGATCTTCATCTTGTCCCAATATTTGTCCCTGGGTTTTTATTATTCATGTTACATGCTAAGAAAATGATAGTGGTCCTAGAGAACTTTATGTATATTTTTTGCCACTACACCATCAGAGGTGGTAGGATGAACATGGCTTTCAGATGCGAGACCATTTGCCTCATGCTCAAAATATACCTCTTTATACATCTTAATCCTGTCCCTTCTCATAGCACTGAAATTTCAATTCTTTTTGATTATTCATCAGTCTGACCCAACATCCAAAAGCTCTTAGGTATGACTACCCTCTGGAACACCAATGCCCTCTTCGTCCATTACCTAATCCTTTATCTGAAGTTCTTTTCCTATTTTATACCAGAAATCTGGCTTACTTGAACAAGTCAACATCTCCTAGGGCCCTCAATTGAGTGGTATATTTCCTGGCACTCTCAGTATATTACTTTTCTATTCCTTTGTAACAATTGCTACAAACTCATCATTTTAAATCAATATAAACCCTTAATTGAAAGCTATTTTTTTCCTGGAGTCTTTGGTATCTGCCTCCCTTCTTGCTACACAAATTATCAGGAACTTGGCAGTCCATACACCAGCATGAGTTTATTAGCTCACAGTTTTGTAGGTGAGATGTCCTTTTCTATCATGCATGACTACCTCCTTTTCCCATTCAAATACAGCCTTAAACACCAACCCTAATGAAGGCTTTCCACGCCATTCCATCTGCAGCACTGTTTCCCCTCAAAAAACCCATAGTACATGATTGTTGGAAGTCTCCAGGTGCATATATCATCATCTATATCTTTATATCATAGCATACAATAACTTCTCAATCATCTTAATTTATGCCTCTGTGTGGTCCCTTTATTATCATACATAGCATTGTTTTCAGTTGAGGCTCATGTTTTCTAAATTTAAAACAATCTAACACTTTAAAGTAATCATGATTTCTTTTCTACTTTTTAAAGTTTGCTGTATTACCTCAAATGTCAATGACTGTGACAAAGTCAGACTGTCAACTTACTGGCACATCTGTTTATTTATCACCGGTGCCTCTAACTCTAACCTTTAACCAGCACAGAATTGCTATAATAACTTAATAGTTTTTAAAATATTTAGACTTAATTGATAAAATATGTAAAATAAAAATTCATATTTACAAACAATTATAACTCAATTTAATGAGAAAATGAACAATTCAGAATAACAATATTAGGGCTGGAGACAGGACTCAGTAATTAAAGAGCTCTTCCAGAGAGACTGGATTTTGGTATTCACATCAGGAACGGACGAATGTGTGTAACTCCAGCTTATAGATCCAAAAACTTCTTCTAGCCTCTATAGGCATCTGAACTCACACACACACACACACACACACACCCTCCTTTACAGACAGACAGACAGACAGACAGACAGACAGACACACACACACACACACACACACACACACACACACACCCATGCATGCACACACTCACATAGTAGAACAAATCTTTTGAAAATAGCAATGTTGCTGGTAGAAAGAAAAATTCCCACAAAATAATAGTATCTATACATACTGAATAATATTTAAATGTGTATTATTTACATACATTTTGAACAGCTTTCTTGACTTTTATAGGCTAAAAGTCACAAGGTATCCCCTTTCGTCACAATGAATTCCCCCTTAGTCACCACGTAACCCCTTGATCGTGATACATCCCCCTTCAGTCACAAGGCATACTCCCATAGACATTGTACCCCCTTTCTCCAGAGTCAGGTCATAGAGATATGCTTGAGAAGGTGTCTTTGTTCATTCATATAAAATGATCAAAAGCCCATCGAGAGAATGAAGAGACAAGCTGCAGACTAGAGAAAATTATTGAGAATGGCATATTTGGGAAAGGACTATTATCTAAACACACAGAATTATCATAAAGATGAACAGCAACAAGCAAAGCATATACCAACAATGTCATTAAATATTTATCTAGGAACTCTATGTGGAGTTTTAGAAAGGAAATATTTTAGAAAGGAAATAAAACTAAATTGAGATGGAGAAAGATTTCTCCACTCCTCTATTAGAATGATATTGACAGGAGACTGTGAGCCTGTGGAGCAACAGGAACTCTTGGTCACTACTCATAAGTGCAAGATGCTTCATCACTTTAGACAGAAGTTTAATGATGTCACAGGAAATGAAACACTCTCACCATGCCCTTCATTAATTGCACTTCTTAGTATTTGCAGAGAACTTCAAAGCTAACATCCACACATAATGTGCATACAGATGTTTATATTTGGAGGTTAATGAAGAAAATTTTTAGGTGATTGGACAAATGGACTACAGTACATGAGAGAAGGGATCGTTTATACAGCTCTTAAAACAAAAAAAAATGAGTTATAGGATTGAAAAATGTAGGAGAAAATGAAATACTTATTACTAAGTGAAAGGTGTCAGTTTGAAAGGGTTACTCATAACTCTAACTAGACAGCATTCTGGAAAGGCAAAATAATAGCACTAACCTGCTGCTGCTGCTGCCGCCGCACTTTCTAGAGACTAGTGATATGGGGGCCCAGAGGCTTTTATGGCAATAAACACACTCTGCATTATATTCTCAGGCATTACACATTTGTCACAACTACCAAGAGCACACCTACCATGCACTATAGATTTTGGGTGATGATGCGTCATTGTGGGTTCACTGGTCATAAACACACTAGAGGAGAATTTGATGGCAAGAGGAGCTGTATAAGTATGGGGCAGCTGGCATACAGGAAGTCTCTGCAGCTTAGATTCAATTCTTTGTAAACCTAAAACAGTTCTAAAAGATGGTCTTCAAATTAAAAATGAAGAGTTTTACACTAATGAGAACCAGAACTAGCAGAGGAGGCTACTGAACGCTTCCCTCCATTAGGAGCCACAGTGCTGAAGCACAAAAAACAACGGAATAGAAAACCAAACACAATTCAATGACATCATGTAATTACAATTCATTTCCATCATACTTTTAATATTATATTGGTATCTACATAGTTTAATTCCTGAGGTTTATAACATAATTGTACTATATTATGTATTTATTTAAATTGTGTAGTGATTTGTTATATAATTGAAAAGTATTTAATATTTTATCATAAATGAATGTTAAATCCATTAAGTAAATTCTCAACAGCTAATCAAGCATTTTTCCTTTACATCTAATACATTAAATCATAGATTTTTCTCACAAGTACCTATTAAATTATTCTTGTTTTTCCTTTGATAATGGACTTGGATTTTCTTGGTTATTGCTTTGCTAAGCCAGAGTATTCTGTGTTAGCTGACAGTCAACATGTGCAGATGAAGTGAAGCATTCCTTCATATCTCCATGGAACTATGAATTTTCATATCTTCCCTTCTGCAGAAGACTGGCCTGAGGTTGCTTTATTCTCGTATCTGATTCATCTGGGACTGCTTGTTTACCTCTTGAGAATGCATGTGTGTGTGTGTCTTAGCAAGTTGACCAAATGTCCCAAGTGTAGAATAATTATAATGCCACCAATATTATTTGTTACTTAATGATTACGTGAAATATTCTCCCAGTAGACTCTCTGGGGCCAAAAAAAAAAAAAAATAGCATTTAAAAGCTCCTCCAGAGCTACAATCTTTTGGTTATGTGTTGGCAAATGCAGAATGATCTACATATGATGATGTTTTTTCCTTTGATGAAGTGGTAAATCAGAGAGAGATTCTCGGATCAGCACTGCACCCCACAAGTTGGGAGGAGGAGGGAAAAGGAGGAAGAAGAGCACGGCCAATCCACATAAAACCACAGCATACATTTATCATTTCTAGAGAGTATAAATGGGCAAATGTGGGGTTTCTGTGACTCCTCCTGACTTCCTGGAATTGCCTTTCAGTCCAGATGCCCAGAATAATTACAGGTTAAAAGCTACTTACTTTTCGTGCAGACAGCTGGTTTCTGGCCATTTTTTTTTCAAGCTACCAGGAGAAAATAAGGGTTCTAAACAACAGATTCAACTAGTATATTTCCATAAATAAAAATATTTTAGATCTATTTCTTTTTCCAAGTTTTAAAATGATGCCAGCATTGAAGTAGCTATATTTCTTTTTTCCTCATTATAATCAAGGTAGACTTTAATAAGAAAATGGTTGTGCAAAAAATGCCATCACAGAGAACTTTAAAGAATGTATGTCAGACATTTCTATATAGTACATTACCTATTTCAGACAGTTTGGTTTCTGGATTTATATTTTACATCAGGAGTCAACTCTGCTCAAATTTAGCTTCCTCTATGTTTTCATGAGTTATGGCTGGGGTAACCACTTGGTTATACCCACTTTGCTATTTTTCAAGATTAGAATTCATTTGGTCATGCTATATGCAATAGAATAAGACATTTATCAGACCATATTAACCTTAGTACAGTCAGAAAAGTTAATCCTTACAGTAATATTGACCTACCTAAGGTATCTAAGCCTCCACCCCATTACATAAATCACCCTCAAGCAAAATATGCATGCTTGAGTACATAGAATAAAGAAAGACATGGGACTAACTGTTCAGGGAATCAACATTCTTTATCATTGCAATTTTTGTAAGGAAATTTCAATTATATTTCTAGATAAGTTGACAGTTAAACCATTGACTCTTCACTTAACTGGATGCAAAATAGAAATTATCTAGGAGCCTAATTTCAACTTTCTTTAGCCCCGCTGCTAGCCTAAAGCTGGAATAAAAAGTGCTTATGGAAAACCGACTTCAAGCTTTGCCATTATGTCTGCCTGTATACCATGCAAACTCATCAGAAACATATCTAATAGCCACCTTAGTCCCTACACTCCTTTCCTTCTGCTCTCCATTCCCTCCATGTATGTGTTTTGTTGTTTCTTTTTATGTGTATGTATGTTTTTTGTGTGTGTGTGTGTGTGTGTGTGTACATGGTAAGTCTAACTAAGTTAATTTTGGAATTAGACAAGGGTCAGGTAAATAAAGAGCTTTTCTCCCTGCTCTGAACTGGCCTCCTAATTGGTCCCTCCCCATGGATCCTAGTGCATTGCTAACACACCCTATTTATTGTTAAGGTCTCAGAAAGGTCTCTCTTATATAGATAGCTGAGCTCAAGTTCATGGCACAGAACCTCCAAGATCTTTTTCTCTAAAGTGTTAATAGGAATAGGAATTTAAATACTGGTATCACCAATTACCATATCCTGGCAACTGTAAAAATTATGGTTCTTGGATTTCTCTGTCTGTGAAAAGGTAGTAAAGTAGCTGCCTTGATAGACTACAGGTAGGATGAAGAGTTATGGGGGCGGGGGACAATGACAATTTCTGAGCCCTTTATACACACGGTATTGGCTGTTGTTTCTGGGCTTAATGCCCTTTTCCATTCTTTCCAAAATACCACAAGCAACTCAAGTTCTCATTATGTTAATTCCTACAGGACACCATGCTATCACCCTGGCTTGCCCACTACCATAACGGGTGAATGTCTCCTTGGCCAAAATCCAACAGAAGGCAGTCACCTCTGCAAATAATCAAACTATGCCTGACCACCCCACCCTCCTGACCATGGCCCCTCCCTCAGCCCTTGTTCTTCCTGGCTTAGGAAGTCAAGGTGAATTCTTTCTCACCACTTAACTTCCTTGATAGGTTCTTGTACTAAAGACCTTAGCTCACTTCATTTCAGTATTCATTTGTTGGCCTCTATTACTGGACTTGGGGCTTTCAGAAGCCCAAGACTATGACCCAATTCCAATTATATGCAGCAGCTTGCACTATTATTGGCACAGAGTAAGATAACAATAAATATTTGATAAGCTATGAATAAATAAATTAATAGATGAGTGATTTGGGTGCTCATTCATCTGGTTCTCTGTTAGGAATAAACAAAAGGGGGAATTCCAAAGAATGGGTTTTGAGAAGGGTAATGAATGGTGCGAGAGGCCACAAAGCAGATTGCACTTTAACAAGCAGTTCAAACTACACTGAGGTTTGCGGAGATCAAATGGGTAGCAATGGACATTTCATTTCAAAGGCAACACAGCCTTCAATGTGCACATTGGCTAAGTGCCGACTCCCAAGTACTTTGAATTTGTATCTTGCTATATAGAGCTTTGCCTATATTAAAAATGTTAGACCCTTCAAAACAACTCAAAATGCATGCTTGGAAATGTCAGGAAATGTTTCTATGGAAAGCATACAATTAATGATATGAAATGAGCTCATCTTTATAGAACTCTTATGCAACTCCAGTCCTCAATGGGAGAGTCATCCGGGCTTTACCCTGAGGCATAGATGCATTTGTTGCTCCTGGAAGGTCACCATCTTCAAGGGAGGCCCAAAGATTACCTACAGCCAGAACTAATTAAGATCATTGTTCCATCCAAGAAAGAACATAATTTGTCCTTCAAACTACAGCCAATTTGTCTCTTCCTATAGAACACCCTCCCTGCCTCAACCATCCACTGTAAAATCCATCACACTAAAAACCTTGGCTATCAATCAGAAAGTTCTTGGGAGAACAAAAATATTGAAGAAGAGCTAAATAATGAAAATAAGATCAAAGAAAAAAGAAGGCAAAATTGAACCGGAAGGCTATCTTCATTTTACTGGCAGCATCAAATTACTTAATCTGGATCATGAGATTCAAAGAAATCAATTATTAAAATAAACAGGAAATGTAAGCACACAAAATTGATCAACTCTATGGGAAACAAGTCTATCAAAATTCCTGAATTACTTATTTATTTCTTCCATTTTCTGACTCAGGCCATGCATATTTCCAGGGGGATGATGATAAAATACTTTTCCACCAGGTTTTAACGGCTAAAAATTTCATTATCAAGTGAAAATTCTGAAAACACATCTCATCTTCTATTCCAATCTAATTCAAAATATAACAAGAAAGAAATCCCAAGAACACAGCTCAATGAATTTCTATAAACTATGCACACATCCATGAAGTATGTGATTGCTTAAACTGCCAAACAGTTTTCCTAATCAGGAGCATGCGAGTGCCTAAGTCAGTTCAGATATTTACCAGGTTATGTCACCTGTTTGACATTCATCGGTTCTTCTATGTGCACAATGCTATATTACTGTTGGTAATGTTTCCTGCCCTTGATCATTAGTGAGGTTGAAATAACTCATCCTTTGTGAGCCACAGGGATAGCCCTCCTTTGTGAGTCTGGCTTTTCAAATCAATTTGTACTTCTTCACAAACTTGAGACAAAAGACATCTCCTGGATACATGTACTGCAAACACGTGATGTCCCCCCCCCCAATATGCCTAGCCAGCACCTGTAGCTTGATGGATGCTTCCCATGGCTTTTTAGCCCATACCTCTGTGTCTCTTTATAGGATAGTTTTTGATTCAGAAATGTGCTCAGCCCATGCCAAAGGTAGATATGCATAGATTTGGGGCCAAGATGGCAGCAGCATCACTTCTAAGTCGTCAGTAATAAAATGCTGAAACACATCCACTAGAATTTTTCACAGCATCCAGGGAACTGAGCCACACACACTTGCATCATGAATGTTTACCTTTTTCCTCTAGAACTGGATGAGTCAAATCCAAGGTCTCACGCACACTAGGCTGGTGTTCTACCATGGCCACCTCAGAAACTCCCATAGGTTTTCTGTATTCTCTGTCTCATTTCTTATTACACTGTTTTGGTTGCTTGTGTATTCGTTTTTTGCTTTGCTCTGTTTTCACAAAAGCTCAGTTCTCTAGTAAATTACTTTTGCCTAGTCTTTATTTCATACCCTCCATTTAGCAAAACTCACACTGGGACCTCTTGCCTCTTCAGTCTCATACTAGGTTTTTCTAGTAAGTTTTCAGTACACATTTGTATATAGTTTAACTTGGTGAAAATGTTAGTAGCAAGTATAGTTACTAGTTTTCTAACTTCTCTAATTTGTTTCACTTTCTAGTTTTATCACAAAAAAAACCCCACAAAACAAAACATCCCCGCCCTCAAATGCTTTCAAATGGACACTCTTGTTCATTCTCTATTCATAAATTACTGGTGTTCTCACAGAAAATAACTTAACACTTGACATCAGAACATAGACGGCCTATTTGGAATAAGACAGTTCATGACAAACCGGGTCTTTGCTTCTCTTTAAGATCTCATCACCAAACACAGCAGACCAGCATTCAGTGTGGAAGCACATGTAGCCAGCATTCTACTGGCAACTACTAGCAGAGAGTGAGCTTGAATCTACACTCAGAATGGTTGGTCCTCAAGGCTGAGGACAGAATCAAAAGGTCTGGTAGATCTAAAAGCTCTGTGACTGTAGCAATAACCAGCAGCTGCAGCTTCCACTCTCATTTCAAAGAGATCAGTGCTCTGCAATTGACTAACAACTTTTATCAATGACTTGTGAGAGCAGAGCAACAGTTTTTACAATACTCTGTGTTTGTTTGCAGCAAGTGTGTACACCCATCATGCACCTGGAAAGGCTAGTGGTCCCTTACATGTGTCTTCCTCAGTTACGGCCCATCCTAGTTTTTGAGACAGGACCTCTCAACCTAGAGCTTGTGGACTGACTAGACTGGCTGACCCTAGGCCCCTCCAGTCCTCTGCTTTCCAGGGCTGGGGTTGTAGGCATGTCCTGCCACACTTGGTGTTTTGTGTAGATGCTGGGGATCCAAACACAGATGTGCATGCTTCTTCAGCAAGCCTTCTACTCACTGAGCCATTTCCCAGCCCAGGCATGACAAGTGCTTCTACCTTAATTTTTATGGCATAAGTAATAACCTAGACAAAAGGTGTTGAGTTTAAGATGAGATGCACAATTAAAGTCAGTCTAACAGGCAATGTAGTGCACTGGTAGGCAGGTACTTGTTTGTGAATCAGATTTTTTTTTTCATATTTGTATCCCCAGAGTCTAGGCTAGCTAGGTATAAACAGGAGAGCCAAAAATAAATCTGTTTTTGCAATGGTTGCCCTCTACAACTTACTTTGAAATGCATAACAAGAACAAAAAGGTAGATTGGTGAAAGACTAGGGAAATGGATACATAAGAAGGGATGTGATTTTCTAAAAGTATTGCAAAGTACTAATGATCAAAATTGATTAATACAGGCATTGGTTATATGGATGTTCACTCATGATATAAAATGCTAATATTTAAATGTAGGAGGAAGGAGGTTTTTTTATGGACTAATAGGAATTTAAGTGAAATGGTGTTATTTTTAAAATGTGAGGATTTGGGGTTTTCATAATTATTTCACATTCAAGGCATATTAATTTAGAATAAGCATGATATGTATATTTTTAGCATAGCTATGCTAATATTCTCTGACATCTTCCCATGCCCATAAGGATACCCAGTCTGTATCTTAACTACTGATCGAAGGCAAGGTTGAAAGAAGTAGTTTGAAACCTAGTTGGTTTTAAAAAATCATCTTCTCTCTAGCCTGCAAAATAATCTTCAAAGTATATTTTTTACCTCGATTAAAACTTTTCAAATGCTTATGTCTGTTTTATTTTAAGGTGCTCATATGCACAGGGGAACAGTTTCTATGTGTAAACACGTCTTCTTAACAACGTTATTCTTTGACATAACACAGAAAAAGTAGTACTCACAGATATATAGTATAAGCAAGATGCCATGCCATTCTTTCTCACAGTTCTATGGCTGAGGATACTCAAAACTCCCTGCCTGCCTCTTGGAGTCAGCTGGGGGCTGTTGCCTGATGGTCATCATCACCCTCTCTTCTCACTCTAAACCCTTATGTCAAAGAACAAGAAAAAAGAGAGGGAATTCTCCCTTTTCCATCTTTTATCTTTAGGGTTTCGCCATTTTTTAAAACTTTGGACAGATTTTAGTACTTTCTTCCATATTTTTATTTTAAATATTTTATATGTAAAATTAGCATGCAAGTACTAGATACTACAGCATTTTAAAATTTTTTCAGATACTTCAATAAAAAGAAAAATCTTAAGGACAGAAATTTACTGTATGCCAGAACATAAGTCAGACATTAGGGAATGTTCTGGAAAAAGCATCATAAAAGATAAAATCTATAGTTTTGGAAAAAGTAGTTTACAGAATCAGGAAAAGGTAAAGAGATAGGATATAGGAAGGTGGATGGGGAGGAGGGGAGAGAAGAGAGGAGAGAAAGGGAGACGAGAGGGAGAGAGAAAAGGATGAAGGGAGAGATAAGTGGTAAGTGATGAGCGGGAGTAGGGAAGGAAGAAGGGAAGGAAGAGAGAGGGAGGGCGGGACGGGAGGAGGAAGAATCTACTCTATAAAGAACTATACATGTCTATTTTAAATGAGGTGCACACACTCACACACACAAAGAGCCTACTAATCTTTCTCCTAGAAAGATCAAGTAACTGAACTATTAATTCATCCAAAGTCATACAGTTAGCAAGTAGAAACACCAGCCAGTGACCCGGGCTCCCCACTCTTTTTATTAGTTGGCTATGTGGCTCTGCTTCAAGCCAAACCAAGTACACAAAATTGCATCTTACATGGTATTGTGCCTTTGTATATTTCCTAGAAATGGGCAATCGATTTGCATTAGATTTCTTTGGTAGATAGGCTAGATACATAAAACAGATAAACATAATCAGATGCTGGCACACAGTAGCTTGAAGATAAATATGTACCAGTTACCCACGGAAAGCAGAAATTCATAGATTATCCTTTGAATTTTCATGAAGAGAACAGAGAGCAATGAGGTGAACAAGATTTCTCACAATGACACAGAAACCATCAAAGAAAACTTATACAGATTGTTACTTAGCATCTTTCAGCTGAAATTTAAGATTTCAAGACAAACTAATTAAAAAAAAAAGAATCTGTTACCCCAGAACTCGGAATAATGCCTTACAATTGTAAATAACCCAGCTTTATCCCAGATGAAGTTTTATCTGTCTGGAACAGAGGACCAGCTATTTTAGGTCCCTGTCACTGTGTGTATTGTTTTACATTGTTAAGTGCTATAAACCCTGGAAGTATACTGTTTTGGATTTTTCCCTTAAAGATATTAGAATGCACATTTTATTTTCCTGGTGAGAAGAGGGAAAATATGCATTAGACAGCAGACCAACAAAGTGAAGTTGATGGATCAGGGGCAGAACAGATGTACACAGAGGAAATGGGCAGAGCAGATAGATGCAAACAGAGGGGACAGGCATTACAGATGTACACAGAGGTTTAGTTCGGTGTCTGACTTCACGTAGAAAGTAGACAAGGCCCCATATTTTTTTTTCCAGAGAGTTAGGTGAGGATTGATTCCACTGGATACTTTTCAAAACAGATGCTATCAACTGTTTTGAACTGTGAGGAATATAACTTCCCATCAAACACTCTAATATGCTTTAGTTGTAAAATTAACTCTTCTGCAGTCCTTGGCTTGACCTTTATAAACTTATGAAATAGGAGCCAATTAAACAGTATAGTGTCTCTGCTAAAAATAATCGCCTTGGCTAAGGAGTAATTGATTGCAGCCATAGTAGAGTCTGATGGTAATTAGATACCTAGAGGTCCAGCTGTCAATTAACTCTAGTCCTTCGTGATGGTAATACAAACCATTTATTTTATCTTTTTCTTTGCTACTTAAGAAGAAACGATCTAAAAATTGTATCTTTAAAATCAAGTTAAGGGGCTTGGAGGGTAGCTCACTGATGGAGTGCTTCCTAGCATGCACGACGCCCTGGGTTCAAGTGCTTACCTCGAAGGGACAGGGGTTCAAGTGAAAGAATCGATCAATGGTTTCCCAATTTTACAGCACAGATAAAGTAACATTCCTGTGTGGGAGGCTGTTCTTTGTCTGTTCCAATGTTTTGAGGTGTCTAAGAGACACTGGTGTGTCCCTCAAAAGACCATGCTTCTTGCAGATGTTGCCTGGAACGTTTGAACATCCAGGAACACTGCTGCTGAAGTCAGGGCTGTCTTATGATCCCTTCAGTTCCGTTCATGTTTTCTTCCTTTCTTCCTTTCTTTCTTCATTTAGTATTAGAGGCATATGCACTTATAATGCTTCTGTTTACCTGGTGCACTGACCTTGTTTCACCAGAAAACAGTCTTTGTTGTCTCTGGAATGTTTCCTGCTTTAAATCTCTGATACTGCATCTCTACTATGCTTCTGTCCCTACTCATACAGGATATTTTTTCCCTTCCTTTCACTGTAAGTCTGTATGTGTCCTTACATCAAAGTTAGTTTCTTTTGATTTTTTAATATCATTTCTCAAACATATGTCATTATGTTTTCTTTCCATCCCTCCTCCTGGCCCCCTATCCTCTAAGGTCAATTTCTTTCTTTTTTATTTAAAATAGAAGCAAGCTTCTTTTACATGTCAATCACAGTTCCCTGTCCCTCCCCTCCTCCCCTGACCCCCACTGACTCCCTATCCCAACCCTTTTCTGCTCCCCAGGGAGGGTGAAGCCTTCCATGGGGGATCCTTAAAGTCTGTCATATCATTTGGAGCAGGGCCTAGGCCCTCCCCAGTGTGTCTAGGCTAAGAGAGTATCCCTCTCTTATGTGGAGAGGGCTCCCAAAGTCCATTTGTATACTAGGGGTAAATACTGATCCACTACCAGTGGCCCCATAGATTGTCCAGACACCCAAACTGACTTCCTCCTTCAGGGGGTCTGGAACAGTTAAGGTCAATTTCTTAACTATGTATTATTGGGGTCTTGCTTTGTTGTATGTTTTGTTTTATGTACTGCTTATGTCCCTTCTACCACTAGATGTTTTTAGATAGGATAGCTTAACCAATTGGAACATAAATAACATATTAATGGAGAAGTGTTTACTATTAGCATTTTTTGCTTATTTCTGTTGAACTGTCACACAGTTCTTTCTCTCTCTCTCTCTCTCTCTCTCTCTCTCTCTCTCTCTCAGTGTGTGTGTGTGTGTGTGTGTGTGTGTGTGTGTGTGTTTCTATATGAGTTTTGTATTTGGTATACATAAGTAACTGTCATGGATACTCAATTCTGTAACATTTTCAACAAACCATTGTAGGTAATTATTTGCACGGATGAGTACCAGCAGATGAGAGAAACATCAGTCTTGGATGTAAAGAAACACATTTGATGGAGAATGGAGCTCTTCTAGAAAGGACCCTGGAAAGGCAGCAAAGCCACCATGAACTTGGATGAGTCCCAGAATTCCCAGTTCACAGAGGCAGCTCCACTGCAAAACAGCTCAGGCTACCCCTGCTCTCCCCCTCCCACTCTGAATTTCATTGAAAATCTGTGTTTTAGAAATGTCTGAGGTTATAGGTGGACTGATTGCTGGTGACTGTGTGAAGGTTCAATTCCAACTAACACTTCTGCTGCCTGCTGTTCTTAAGGTCTTGCTCAGCTGCCAAAAGAGCTCCAGATGCCAAGATTTTACCAAGGATTCTAGCAATTTAATCTCAGTCAGACTGTATTGATGAGCTGAGCAGTGTGGGTGTTTCTTGTGCTTTGTTTCTTTGCGTGTTTGCTTTGTAAAAAGAGAGACAGAAGGGCATGGATTTGGTTTAGTGGGAGATAGGGAGATCTGGGAGGAGTTGTGGGGGGATTGATCAAAATATATTATATGAATTTTTTTCAATAATAAAAAATGAAACAAAAAATCAACTGAGTCATTGTAATAGTAACTACCAAGTGGGGAAATGAAAGCATAATTTCATCATGTAATCCTTATACAATTCACTCTTGGTTATACTGCTGGCAGAGTAACCAGTTTTCTTTTTATAAAACAGGAGTATAACTGGTACTCTTTCCTCTTAGGAGACCTGTCCAAACCTTGAAAGTACAAGATAAAAATCATACAAATATTCCAGCAGTGCTGTTCACAAAAAATTCAGACTTAGGAGTTGTAGGGATCTTTGCCTTGTGGCCAGCTTTCTAATATGAGTGCATGAGTCACTTTATACCATGTAGCTGGAACAAGCTTATTGACATTGGAGAATCATTTAAAAGTCCCACTAGTTGTAAGAGGACATTTGCTAATATTATTCAAGTCCCACCCACTGTGATGCAAAATTAGAAACAGCAAAGGTAGAAACTCACACATTGTCATGGGTTATCAAATCCTTGTCGCCCTTAGTTGATTCTTCCTCATTATACAGAATGTCACAAACTCCCCTGGAAATGTTTCCATTTCCAGCACACACAAGTGAGTTTCTATAGATTTTGGAAGCAAGATACATCTTTTTCATAGTGAAAACTTAGAGTCAGACTCTTGTTAACAAATGAATTACAGCATAAATTGTATACACAAGTGACGGCATTTATTCTCCTTAAAAATCTATTCATTTGCTGGGAGATGGTGGTGTGTACCTTTAATCCCAGCACTCAGGAGGCAGAAGCAAGCAGATATCTTTGAGTTCTAGGACAGCCAGTGCTACACAGAGAAACCCTTTCTCAAAAAATCTATTTATTCAAAAAATCTATGGGAACATTATTATTTTACATTTTCCTAAATATAAAATAGTGTACCCACATAGTATTATTTTATATTTACTTAAATATAAAATAGTACACACACACACACACAAACACACACACACACACACACACACACACACACACACACACACAAATTTAAATGAAATTACATCACCTGGGTGATAATACTCCCCGAAGAGCCATAGACTACCTAAAAAGACCCCTAGGACCAGGCATGAGAAACCTCCTGACTTGTTGGTCAGAGGACTCCTAATGTATCCTGTAATGGAACAATCTTTTTGTACACTGTGAAGATGTGTCACTCTGATTGGTTTAATAAAAAGCTAAATGGTCACAATCACTATGAAGGATTTTGGGGGAAGAGAGGATAATGGGAAGAAGAAGGTAGAGATGCCAGGGGGCACAGAGCAAGCAGAATGGGCACTATGGAGATGAGGTAATAAAGCCATGAGGCAGAAAGTCAATTAATAGAAATGAGTTGATTTAAGTTATAAGAGCTAGTTAGGAACAAGCCTAAGCTATTGGCTGAGCTCTCATAATTAATAATAAGTCTTCATGTCAAGATGTGGGAGCTAGCTGGCAGGACAGAGAAGGACTCACAACAGTGTCCAACAGGAGGGAAAACATACTTGGTACTGCAAACCTAGTCAATTACCTGTGGTCACTGAGGTCATAGATCTCAGAAGAAAACCTACTGTTGACCCTTTCCTAAACTAGCATTAATTTCTAACTTTATTCTAAATACTTTTACTCACAGATATATGTAACTTTCACTCCTCATCTACGACCCAACTCCTACACCTACATTTCAGAGAACATCATGGACAAGGGGTTGGAAAGACTGTAAAAGCCAGAGGCATCTGCAGTATGATTGGGTCTTCTAGAAGTGGCTGGATCTACATCCATGAAATCTCAATAATATGCTTCCTAACAATGATCTAAACAATGACAATACCAGTTGACCTGCTAACACCTAAGAGAAGGAGAATTAGTTTTATATATATATATATATATATATATATATATATATATATAAAATTTAACATATATTTAAAGATAAAGAGGCCATGAGTTTGAAAAAAAGACGTGAGAGGGGTTAGAGGGGGTAGAAGGAGAGGGAGAAATTATGTAATTATATTTTAATTAAAAGTAAAATAAAATTTAAAAATTAAAATTATATCTACCTATATCCTTTTACAACTGGTTATTTTTCAAATAAACACACCCAGTTCTTTCAGTCAGGTGTAGCTGTCAGATTTCCTCAATATGCATCGATATCTAATTGGAAAAACAGTAAGGGATGCAGCATGCACTGACTGCTTGTAGCAGAGTCCTAACGTTGCAACTGAGTCTTACAACATAATGGCCATTTAGAGAAAGGCGAGATCGGTGCATCAATAAAGCATACTGCAAGAGTGTGAAGAAGAAAAAGTATTCCTGTCTGCACAGCACATTCTTATACTTTAAAAATAGACAAAAGCATGATTAGCAATCGAACCCTCTCATTGATAGCTGGAGAAGAAGAAAGAAGACAGTCTTGTGTAAGTCTTACGTTCACAGAGAAAGTGCATTTCCACACAACAGACACCGGGGATGTCTCTGTGTTAGCTTCATTAGTGATGATTATCTGATCACTGATTATTCTTTAACACTAATTGCATCCTCCTCCTCCATCATTTTCCTAGAAGCAACCTGACATTCTTATTCATTGTAAGTCATGGTTAATTTTTACCTTGAGAATTATTTCTAGAATTTTCCAGCATTGCTGGAATAGCTGAATATCATCTGCATATCACACACCAAGAATTGCAATTGTGAGGTGATGAGACAGATATCACTGTTCATAATAGATCTTCCATCACATGCAGGTGACATGGTGCAATCAATCAATCAATCAAACAAGATTATCAGAGCTTTCCAGAGGACCAATTCTTCTTCCAGAAGATTCTTGAGTTATCTCAGCACAATCCACCTGCAGAGTGTCAGTAACTTTGCATGCTTTTCCAGTTACTTGGTAAGAGTTAAGGAGCTACACAACCCTGTTACCCTGAATTGGGAAGCCACAAACATTCTGCATTAAACTGAAGCACAAAGAGGATATTTGTGAGTTTCTACTGTATATAAAAGAGAAACGAAACACAGGAAATGTGGCAAGCTAGCTTGGGAATCTAAGGACCCTGAAAAAAATTCTACAAACTCTCTACAAAATATGACAACTTTCCCACATCAAACCATTTTTCTATGTTCTGTATGGGTAAGGAATTGTCCCAAGCATATGAAATCTCAACATGAGAAAACTAGGAATAATGAAATAAAAGTCACCTTTCTAAAATGGATTTCCTGCAAGGAACGTCTTTTAGCTGTATCCCTAAGGTCTCAATAAGACTAAAAGCTGGTATTGCCCCTTCAAAATATAGCAAAGCATGTGGTGTGATTTGAATAAGAAATGTCTTCCACAGTTTCAAGTATTGAAACATTTTGACCCCAGTTGGTGGTGCTATTGGGGAACCTTTATGCGGCATAGCCTTGATGGAAGAAGTGCACCACTGGGAGGAGGGGGCTAGGTTTTGGGGGTTTATAGCCTGGTCCAGATTCCTGTTTGCTTTCTTTACTCTCTCTCTCTCTCTCTCTCTCTCTCTCTCTCTCTCTCTCTCTCTCTCTCTCTCTCTCTGTGTGTGTGTGTGTGTGTGTGTGTGTGTGTGTGTGTGTGTGTGTCCCTTTCTCTATTTAATACACAGCAGGGGCAAGTATTTGAATTTCTTTTCAAAACTTTGAAAAGCAATTCCCATTATCTGTTCTTGCCTATACATCTTTGACATACTTCTGAAAATTAAATTCGGCTAAGCTCTTTGTTAAAATTTTACTAGTGCTACTTAGCAGCACTTCTGAAGCTCAAATGTGTACCTGAGTGACAAGGAGAATGTAGAAGGACAACAAAACGTCAATGATGATTACCTTCATTCAAATATTCTAAATTTCTTCTTGTGACTTTCTATGGTTTTTATGTTTCTTCTTCTCCTCCTCCTCTTCCCCCCTCATCCTTTTCCTTCTCTTCCTCCTCCTTCTTCTAACTCTGTACCAGATACATTTTGCTTTTATAACTAACCCGCCTGGGAATGCATATTTAGCAATTAAACAAACAACTGACACCATTCTGCACTGAACCATAGTAGAGGCATACTGGCAGTATTGCTAAGATGAGTCCAAACCCAGGATAGGATGACAGAATTCATTACAACCAAGGTAGGGTGGATTGTGGACACAGGGCAATTATTACATTAATTCTCTTATATTTATAAGAGTTACACAACATTTTCTTTAGGCCTGGCAATTATATAACAGAGTTAATATATTTTCAAATCTTAAGTGTGTCATTAAATACTTGAGATACTAATACTAATTTCCCAAGTCTTTGAAGATGAAATAAGACGAACCCTTCCATGTATTGCCTTCATGCCATGTATAATTAAACACAGAGCTATTCAACAAGATAAGAATCATTAGCCCCACATTGCAACTATGAAGGGAAAAGAGCAAGCTGCAAAACACTGCATATTTGAGGGTTTCATGCTTATGCATCTGATTCCTTGACCTCCACATACTTCTGTACACAAAAATACAATAGAGCAAACCACAATAATACACATGCTATGTGAAATCAGATACACAGTCTGTTGCTAAGGTATCCATTCACTCCCATTGATGAGCCTATCAGTTACAGTTTGAAGCAGGTTATAGTATCAGCATCAGCAGCAATGGATTTTCCCAGTAGGACACTAGCATATTGTTTCTCGAGGGCTTTAGGCTTTCAGTAAAGTTTTAGAATTTCTTTTTGTAAATATCCAGATATTTGTCAAGCTATACTTAAACATTTCAGTAAGAACTTAAGCAGAATTACTCCACCACAAGCTCCAGTATGTTTTTGTTCATATTTTTGCACCATTATTCATTTTTGTATATTAGTTTGAATCTGGACCCTAAGCTAAACTACCATGGAGATTTTTAGAACTGCAGTTAAATGGGGCTGGGATTTAAAATAAAAACTTCTTTTCATTTATTCTTTGTGTCATCCACATCATGCATCTTGATCTGATTCATTTCCTGTCCCTGCTTATATGCCCTCTGCCCTTGTAACCCCTCCCCTAGATAAAATTTAAGAGAAAAAAAAAGAAAAAGAAAAAAGGGATCTCATCATGGAAGCTGTGGTGTGATATAGTGAGTCACACAGTAAACCCTTGTGTCCATATATCTTTACTTGCAAAGTATTCATTGCAAAGAGTCATTGGTGGTTTTTCTACTCTATTGATGCTGGGCCCTCACTGAAACTCCTCTTGGTTATTCTGTTGTTGCCCTGTGTTTTGGAGATCCTACAGCTGTGGGTCTACAGAACTGATCTCTTCACATTCTCCAGCAGATCACAGATGGTGTGAATATTGGAGTGGGCCAACCCATAATTCTGGTTCTGGGCCTGGGTAGTTGCAGAGTTGGTCAGCCTGCCTATTGTCCCTTGTCCTCACCACCAGGGTGAGCTCTCCTGCATTGCCTTGGCAAGTTCACCTTTTTACAGCAATGGGCAAGGTGAGGGGGCAGTTTACCTTCCTTCATGTCCTCAGGGTCAGATCTCCCACATCTGCACCTCCAGGGCCAGCTCTACTGTGTTGCCCAGGTGTGGCAGAGGGGCCACTTTCCTGAGTACTGCAGCAGATGAGGGGCAGGGCTAGCTTTCCTGCTTTTATGACCGACCTCAGGGCCAGCTCTTCCACCTGCCTCTGGGGTTGCTGGGCAGGTGTGGGGGGCAGCATTTCTCTTCCACCCATGCCACCACATGACAGGTGAGTAATGGGGACAGTTCTTCCATGCTCAGGAAAATCCATTGCTGCTGATGCTGATACTAAAACCTGCTTCAAACCGTAACTGATAGGCTCATCAATGGGAGTGAATGATACCTCAGCAACAGACTGTGTATCTGATTTCACATAGCATGTGTATTATTGTGGTTTGTTCTATCAAATTTTTTTTGTGTGTAAAGAAGTATGTGGAGGTCAAGGAATCAGATGCATATGCGTGAAAATGTCTTCCAACTCTTCTGGCTCACTCATACCTCTTCCAATGGGGTTGGCTCTATTGTGCTCCCCATGGGAGGTACAGGGCCTGCTCTCCTGAGTGTTGCAGCTGGTGGCAGGCAGGGGAAGCTCTCAGGGATGGGATTTTTTAAATCATAGAACAGTTGTGCAATGATAAGTAAAAAATCATCTTAGTTGATGAACTTTCTAGTATTGAAACAGGGAGATTGAGGAACACATCATGTTTGTACCAATTGCCTGGCTGGCTGGTCTTGTCCACCTTTAGCATTTCTTTTTATGTTTACACAGTGAGTTTCTTAAGATGAGAAAGCTTTATGTTGCAAATGAGTCTAATTCAGTGTTGTCAAAAATGTTGAGGCTGTTGGCATGTATGATTAGCAAGTAACATGTTTTTAAAAGTGAAAACAAAACAAAACAAAAACAAAAACCCCTAGATTAACTGTAGCCAGACAGCAGCAGGAGGAAGATAGTGGAAGCCACAGTCTCCATTCAGCCCAGGTCAGAGGTTCTGAGAGTCCCTGTGTGCACCAAGCTCCACAGATACTGAAGTTTCCTATTAAAATGCCCCCCACACCCTATAATATCATCTTGGGTGATATTGTTATCTGTTACAATGTAGGTGTTATACTGTGTTATCTAGAGATAGTACCATAAATATATGTGTTTGATATAGGTGCATTTTAATGATTACTTTTAGTATGCAGAACCCATGGATAAAGAGAGGTGTCAGTATTTATTTGTGATTTACACCTTTTCTTCTGTATGATAAAGATTTGATGTTGTTTGAAAGAAGCAATGAGGTCAAAAGAGGATAAACAGGAAGATGTCCTTGGAGAGCACAGGTGAACTCGGCATCGTCAACTACAATGCTTTTATGCTGTGCTATTTCCCTGTCTCCCTATGAATACCTGCCTCTCTTAACTACTGCATAGAGTTGAGAGTCAAGGGGATGTTAAATACCGGCGGTATTATGAAAGTAGTAATTGTGCTGGGATGAAAATCAAACCAGCATTGATACTTGACATCACTTGAACTTGCCTTTTCTCTTTACCTCCTGGTTGGAAAGCTGGAAAACAATGTCTAATGAATCCTTTTTTCTCAGTGTTGGTCTGCAAAGTACTCCTGGGAAGAAATAAAGACTTCAGGCTTCTCAGAAGCTTTCAGGTGGAACAAAGAAAAGAAAGGGACTATTCTTTAGGATAGAATCACAAAACATTCTTAATAGCCAGCAGTGGGCACACATTTCATAGCAAAGGGCTCTGAGTCAGGCACACAGCCACTGCACACAGATAGATGCATCAGCAATAACCCACACGGAAGCCAGCCCCAAGCCCAAAGATATCACAAAATGATAGCCACATGTCACGAGATAGCCATGACATTCTACTGGAGTGTAAAGTAATTTAATAAAAGCCATACAGTCTCATTGTATAAATATGGTGTATTAGATCCTAAGTATGCTTATATCTGAACATATACTGCTGTGTAATTTGTTTTTAAATCTACCAAGTGGGAGTTAGCCAAAGATTACTAATCCATAGAAATTAGCTTATGAGATTATAGTTTGATCATATAGAGCTTATAGATCATATAGAGCTTATGAAATTATAGCTTGATGAGTTATTTCACTTTTCAATGATGATGATAATGATGATACCCTTGCCATGAAGTTGCTATGATTCTTACTTTTTTTAAAAAAATATGTGTATGTTTTAGCACATTACCAATGTGTACTTTCATAATCACAGCACAGCAGTGTGGGCATAAAGACCAGGCTATGCCATCCAACCAGGTACTTCGTGTCTCTCTTTAGTGTGGAGAACATCCTAAACAAACTATTCCAATGCCAACCAGTATCTTTTCAAAACAAGCAGAGAGCTAGCTCCAATCCAGAAACCCTACAAAAACATTTTAAATTGCTAGCAAATTGCCAAGGGAGCACCCAGGCAACTAGAGGAGATGACGGCAGAACCCAGGGGCGCTGCTCCCTAACAAGCAGCTTGAAGGGTCAGCCAGGATAATATGCTTTAAATGATTGGAGGTCAAATGAGTAACACAATTTTTAAAATGCTAATAGGAAAATGGGAGGTGGATGCATGAAACCATGAGAACTGACAAGTTTCATAATGTTCCCAAGTCCTTACATTAGAAACACAGCTGCATTAAAGCTATCTCTTAGTCAAACGATCCTCCAAAAATCAAAATCACACCCCATGCAACTACGTCCAGCCAACTTAGAACTCTTAACAAAGGAGCCGAAAAGGGCTCTCTTCTGGCAAATCCATGGCAGAGTTTCACTTACTTCACAAAACCAGTGAAAGACTGACCCACCAACTTTCCCAAGGAAGGCATAGCAAAGGACCCTGAGTGTGTTGATGCTATAAGATCCTTGTTCTTTGCTGAGCTATCAGAGTTGCAGACTGAATTTTCATAAATAACCTCATTTTAATTTTATACTTCCTGCAATTTTCAGATCCCAAATCTAGAAGGGACTTAGACTAGAATCAAAATCTTTTCATTATGTTGTTTGTGAACTATTTATAAAAGCACCTGATGCTTTTTTAAATCATATTTTGTCTTAAGTGCAGGCACTAACAGTGGAATCAGGATAGGTTGGTGCTGTGGTTTGGAGCTTGATGCCTATCAAATTTGCAATCTGTTGAAGAGCCTGTAGCACTACTGAGAGATGTCAGATGTCTAAGGTTGGGCCTAATAGGAGGAAGTTGGATCACTAGACCTTTCGATCAGGACCCTGGCCCCTTTTCCTTCCTTATTGTTTCCCAACCCCCACAGTGAAATGTATACCTCTGCTTCATCTCCTGCTTATGCCGGACAGTTCCACCTCCCCAGAGGCCCAAGAGCAGCAGGACCGTCTAATCACACCGAAGGAAATCTCTAAGGCCAAAAGAACATTTTCCTTCTTTTACATTGATTTTCTCCAGTATTTCGTGAAAGTAATGGAAACCTGACTGTCACAAACAATGAAATGAAGGGCCGGGCAGTGCAACATGCCTTTAATCCCAGCACTTGGGAGGCAGAGGCAGGTGGATCTCTGTGAGTTCGAGACCAGCCTGATCTACAAGAGTTAGTTCCAGGACAGGTTCCAAAGCTACACAGAGAAACCCTGTCTCGAAAAAACAAAACAAAACAAAACAAAACAAAAAATTAAATAAAGGGCCTCATTGGGGGTTGTAAATTCTAAGGGAATGTATCTAGAGTATAAAAGGACACAGGAAAAAAATAAGGACCTCATTGCAGGAAGCTACCCTACTCTTCCTCAACTAATTGAACTTTGCCATCTATGCCCTGAGAAGCAAAACTCTCATCTCTATTTTACAGAGCATAAAAGAAAGATTACATCATCTCCCCAGTGTCACGAACTCATCTGGAGAAGAGCCTGCATTCAAATTCAGATAGGTCAGACAGGCATCCAACTTCTGAGTCACCATGCTGAACCATGACCAAAGTCCATGGCCTACTTGTCCTTCCTCCAAAATCAAAGACACTTAAACGTGATCCTCAGCCTCAGTACGTTAGTCATCTGCGTCATCTGCGCATGGTGTTCACATGTTGCGAATCCCATGCCAAGAGGAAAAGTGAGGAAGAGAGCTACACATTTGATGGCCATGGTGGACAGGTGATTCTCTTTCGGTGGCTTCTTACTTCATTCTCAGAGTAAACAAAGTTGAGTTCTCAGATAAAGAAAATGAGATTCTAAGGTTAAATCACCTGCTGAATTTCATATTTCTCTGAGGTCTGACAACTAGATAAAACTGAGATTTCACACAAGGAAAACTACTTCTCCACACTGCCTCCTCCATTCATTCTAAACTTATTTATTTTGTGTGTGCGTGGTCTCTCTCTCTCTCTCTCTCTCTCTCTCTCTCTCTCTCTCTCTCTGTGTGTGTGTGTGTGTGTGTGTGTACATGGTAGACATGTGGAGGTCAGAGGTCAATAGGGATTGAATTTATATCACAACATGTTGTGGCAAATAGCTTTACCCTCTGAGCCATCTTAAGGCTCTACATATTTTCTTTAAATAAATAAAATACTAGGCTAGTGAGATATCTCAGGGCATAAAGGCATCTGTCACTAAGTCTAATGACCTGAATTCAATCCCCAAGACCCACATGGTGGAAGGAGAGAGTTAACTTCTGTAAGTTGTCCTCTGAACTCTACACAAACACTATGACATAGGCCGCCCTCACACACACACACATGGACTAACACTCACACACAAAATAAATAATGTAATAAAAAGGGAGAAAATATTAGAAGAGCATGAATCTTTCAAACATTATAGAAATGTTGGCTCCAGCCATATTTACAAAATAACAACATATCAAAATCACCAAGCTTTTTAGGGTGGGATCAGGCTGCTAGGAAAAACTGAATGAAAG
The DNA here is from genome assembly GCF_003668045.3 of Cricetulus griseus. Classification (NCBI taxonomy): domain Eukaryota; kingdom Metazoa; phylum Chordata; class Mammalia; order Rodentia; family Cricetidae; genus Cricetulus; species Cricetulus griseus. Next base: position 33,765,871 of record NC_048596.1, on the reverse strand, counting down.
GAACATGTCCATGCAAAAAGATTGAGAGACTTCCAGTAAATGAGTTTCTGTGCATTTTCTGCAGAAGTCATGAATAAACCTCATCAAGTTATTAGCTGATATCACATTTTTCCAAATATATATATTTCAAATCAAAGTACTGCCCACCAGCCAATACTTAAATTTTTATGATTGATGGCCACAATGATTTACTCAAATATAGCTGAAGTTCTCATCATACTGAATTTCGCACTTTGTAAGTCATTCTAATCAGTAGATTCATTACAATATGTTTTATATCAGTAATTATGAAACTGCCACCGTATTAGTACATTTCATTATATTTTCAAGCACTAGCCTCTCAGGTTATTAAATTAGACACGCTGCCACTGGGAAATCTGGCAATTTATACCAATTAACAATGACAAAGAGAGATAAAAGGAAATATTGTTTCATGGTCCAAATATATTCAGAGAGTAATGTCTTCAAAGATCTACTTCCATGGGCAATACTCATGAAATCTCTCTCTCTCTCTCTCTCTCTCTCTCTCTCTCTCTCTCTCTACACACACACACACACACACACACACACACACAGCTTTACCTTTACCAAATAGTATGTATAAAGCAGGCACTCAATAAAAGAGCTCCACAAAATTGCTCTTTTTCCTTTCTTTGTCCTTTGGATGCTATTTTAACACAATTGCTACCAAAATGATCATTGAAGGAAATGTTGCCAGTTGTATGTGGTCTCTGACAAAATCAATATGCCTCATAAAGAGCAGTTCCAGAGAAATAGGTTATGCACATTTTCACCATCATAGCTCAACTCAATGATGCTTGAAACAAAATATCACAAGTATATTTAGGTAGCAGTTAGTGACTTCAGAAGCAGGTTTTTATCAGTGAGGTTTCTGCTATTGTATGTGTATCCCAAGCTAGGGAGTTAAGACTTGCTGCATAAATATATTGATTTGCTTGAAGCACTTAGGCTACAGACAAACACTACCATCTGGGTCCTTGTGCCAATAAAGAGGGGTAAGGATTGGAGAAAGAGCCATGCTTTACATAGTGAGATTTTTTAAACTGTAATCCAAACTTCAAGAGTCTCAAATGCATTTTCGAAAGAGAAAAGAAATCAGAGAAATAACCTCTAAATTTTTCTTCTCCCTGTACTTTTCAATGCAGTGTGCCTTTCTAGGATTCTTAACAAAGTCGATGTGAACAAGATTAGATGCAAGGGATTACAAGTTATGGGATTCATTATATATTCCTCTAGAAAATATTATTATTATTATTATGGTAGCTAACAATTGCCATAGATGCAAAAAGTTAGGTGCTGAGACTTTTCCCAATTGTGCTAAGCAGCCCTTGCCTGTAGGATGCTGTGTGTGTGTTTCCACTCCCTTGCCTCTCTCACCCTACTAGCCACATTCTCCTTTAGAGAAAGAGGTTACACTTGTCTATGGAACCACTAATGAAAGTCAGGTTCCTACAGTAAATGCTCCTGATGGCAAGAACTGGTGCTGCTTTAATTGGCCTGAGTTTTTGTCAGTGCCTGGTGTGTGGCCAGTCCTGGGTGAACACAGTGAGGGATGAATAGATCACTGTGATCATCTCTGAGTAGATCAAACTTTCATACGGTCGTCTCTGCCTTTGAAGAACAGACATTGCTGATACATAAAACGGGAGACTGAGGAGAAGGAAGCCACTAAAAAGGAAGTTGAAAAAAGCAGGAACTGGACCTTACTGATCCATTCTGTTGACAATCACGCAGCACCCCAAGGTAAGGCAAGTATTAAGCATTGTAAATGTAAGACAAAGGCTGTTCTGGAAGAAAATAATTTGGTTAGAAATCACTAAGCAAATGTAGTATGATTCACAGTCGATGTACAAAGGGAGGGGGCACAGAGATGAATCAACTCCGTGGGCTTCAGTTAGGATTGCTTCCAATGGCAAAGACATCTCTTGCTCTGAGTAGGAGGCTGTCTTAGTCAATGTTCTATTTCTATGAAGAGATGTCATGACCATGGCAACTCTTGCAAAAGAAAGCATTTAATTGGGGCTTGCTTACAGTTTCAGAGGTTTAGTTCATTTTTCTCATGGCAGGGAGCTTGGCAGACATGGCAGCTGAGAATTCTACATACAGATCCAAAGCCAGGAAGAAGAGAAAGACACTAGGGCTTGCTTGGGCCCTTGAAACCTCAAAGCCCATCCCCAATGATACACTTCTTCCAACAAGGCCAGACCTAGTCCAATGAAGACACGCCTATATCAAATAGTGCTACTCCCTAAGCATTCCAATAGATGAGCTTATTCAAACCACTACAGAGGTAAATACATTTCTCAGGGTAAATGGAAAAGACTAGACAGCATTTTCAATTTCAAGTGATAGAAACCTGAACTATTCAAAGGTTTGGAATTGCAGAAGGGTCCATTCGATTGGAGATCAGTGGAGAACAGAGGTGGTCACGCAGTGGCCAACCCTAGAGTAACTGTGTGGCATGTAAAGTAATTTGGATGTTTTCCTATGATCAATGAGGGAATAAAATCAATGGAGCTTCATTAAAATATAGGCTACCCATATATAAAATGCTATGCTATGGTAAAAAAAGCATATTTCTGCATATTAGAAGATTCAGCAAATGACAAAGCAGAATTGTAATTTCAGTAGAACTGGAGTGGCCACCAGAAAGCCTGCCTCTCTTGATCTTTGCAGACATCTTTGAAATTGAAGTACCATCCAGGGTAGGCTGTTTGGACTTATATGTGACCAGGACAACCCTATACAGGTAAGTTGTATATTTTATAGAGATTCCCAGAAAGGGATTTAACAGAGCTGAACTTCAGCCTATGCCTTGACTAACCACATTTTCATAGTTGTGCACAAAATACTACCTTTGTCTAATCTCACAATAGTCCTGTATTCTGATGTCTAAAACACAAACAATCTGAAGATAATTCTGGAATAACACAATAGATATGGAAGAAGAAAAATCACTATAATCAGTATCAAATACACAGAAGTTGTCTGTATATTCAGAAATTGAAACAGTAGTTCCTATGGTTGGTTGACTGTACCTCATCCATGTCACAGAGAGTCCCAACAAGCATCATCCTCACTTACAGAATCAATCACTGGACTTCTCATTAAAGATGGGAATGTGTTCGGGAAGCACCAGTGGAAAGTCACTCTAGCTTAGGGAATAATCTACAGACAGTTGCACAGAGGCTCATACCATGTTACACTAATCAGTCCTGTCCTTTGGAAAACCTGTAAGCCACCAGATATCTCCTTTTAAACTGTATTGTTTGAGAATTTCCTACATGTGTATAATATCTTTTGAGCAAATCTGCACCCATACCGTCTCCTCCAACTCCTCCCCTTTCCTCGTCACGATTTTCCCTGCCAACTTCACTTACACTTTTTAAAGCCCCTGAGTCCACTTCATGAAGCCTGTGTGCATGGGAATAGGATCATATACCGAAGCATATTTCTCTGCTAAGTGACTGCATCCCTGAAGAAAACTGACTCTTCCCCAGTTGCCATCAATTGACAAAAATCCTTAACCAGGGGTGGGAAGTCAAGTGACCCTCCTTGCCATGCTGGGATTCTGTCTGGCATGATATTGTGCATGTCTTATGGATGCAGTCACAGTCACTGTGAATTCATGTGTGCAATGGCCTTGTTGAGTCTAGTGACTACTGTTTGACCATATATAGATGTATAGACATCTACTCTCCATGGTTCTAACAACCCTTTCATTTCTTCTGTGGTTATCCCTGAGCCTTAGAGGAAGAGGGTGTGGATATAGATGACCCATTTAGAGCTGGACATTTACAGTCTCATATCCTCTTTTATAACCCAGTTGTAGGTCTCCATGTTAATTACCATCTACTGCAAAAAGAAGTTCCTCTGAAGAAGACTGGCTGAGAGATGCATTAATTAAAGGGTATATATGCAAAAATGCTATGTCCATATGGAAGAATCACAGTATTAGTGTCTTCCCTGGGGCCTTGAATCTAGCCAGCTAGAGTTTTGGCCCAGTTAGCAGTACTATGCATGATTTCTGTCTTAAAGCACCAGCAACACAAATGATAGATGAGATAAATAATCAAGATCAGAAAAGAAATGAAAGAAACAGAAATTAAAATAACAGCACAATGAATCAATGAAGCCAAGAGTTGATTCTTTGAAAAGATAAACAAGATTGATACATCTTCACCCAAATGAACCAAAAGAAAGAGAAGATAAAAAGAATAAAATTAGAGATTTTAAAGAATTTATTGCAACAGATACCAATGAACTCAGATGATCATAAGGACATGCATTAAAAATCTATATTTCACCAAAGTGGAAAACCTAAGAAGAAATAGATCAGTTTCTTAGTTCATATGGCCTACCAAAGTTAAACCAAGAAGCTATAAAAAATGAACTTAAACAGATTCCTCAAAAGAACAAGATTGAAACCACAATTTTTAAAAACCCCAAGCAGGGGCTGGGAGGTGCTTGCTGTTAAGAGCTTTACTCTTCTTTCATGGGAGCTATGTTCAGTTCCTAGACCCCATATGGCAGCTAACAACTGTCCAGGGAATCTGACAGTATTTTATGGGTTCCATGGGTAGAAGATAAGCATGTGGTACACGTACATACATACATACACACATATATACACACATACACACATATATACACACATACATACATACATAATACACACACATACATACAAGTAGGCAATCATGCATTCATAAAGCAATTATTATAAGCCTCCAGACCGAAAAGAGATAAAAAAATATATCCCAGGCCCAGATGGATTTACCACAGAACTCTTCCAGAACTTTAGAGAAGAACTAAAACCAATGCTTCTCAAATTATTCCACTAAATATAAAAGAAAACACTGTTTCCAAACTCTTTATAAGAAACTAGCATTGGACCTCTCCTGAACCCTACTCCTGCCCAAGGCTCCAATCACCCCAGGATCTCTCTGGGCCTGTGTCTGCATAGAGTGGACCCACCTGAATAGAGTGGACCAGTCCAGACAGGGAGAACCTCCTTGAGTCTGGAAATACCTCACTCTTCCTTCCCCCTCTACTGCCCTGACCTCTCTTGAGTGAGGAGACTACGAGGAGAGGCAAGACCATCCATAACTGCAGATATTGAAGCCCACACACACCACCGGGTGACAAGAGGAGATACAGAGACCCCCACCTGCACCCACTGGAAGAAGAGATGGGAAGAAGGCAGAATAAGAACACACTCAACAGAAAGACCAATATGACACCACCAGAATCTAGGGACTCCACACCAGCAAGATCTGAAAAGCACAACACAGAGGAAGAAGAAGAGACAGACCTAAAAATCTACTTTATGAAGATGTTCGAGACCCTTAAAGAGGAAACAAGAAAATCTCTCAAAGAAATAAAAGAAAAAAACAAACAAAAAATTCAAGAAATATGTAATTCTCTTAAAGAATCTAAAGAAAAAACAACCAAACATGTGAAGGAAGCACTGGAAACAGTTCAAGGCATGAAAGCTGAAATAGAAACAATAATGAAAACACAGAATGAGGGGATGTTGGAAATGCAAAGGCTGGATAAACTATCAGGATCCAAGGATGTGAGTATAACCAATAGAATACAAGAGATGGAGGAGAGAATCTCAGTTGTTGAAGACTCACTAGAGGATATATAGTCATCGACCAAAGAAAATCTCAAGTCCAACAAATCTCTAACACAAAATATCCAGGAAATATGGGACAACATGAAAAGGCCGAATCTAAGAATAAGGTGAAGAAATACAGCTCAAAGGTACAGAAAACATATTCAACAGAATCATAGAAAACTTCCCCAACCTATAGAAGGATATGCCTATGAAAGTACAAGAAGCTTGCAGAACACCAAATAGATTGGACCACAAAAAGAACTCCCCTCACCACATAATATTCAAAACACCAAACTTACAGAATAAAGAGAAAATATTAAGAGCAGCAAAGGAAAAATGTCAACTTACATATAAAGGCAGACCTATCAGAATCACACCTGACTTCTCAATGGAAACTTTGAAAGCCAGAAGGTCCTGAATAGATGTCCTACAAACACTAAGGGAACATGGATGCCAACCCAGATTACTGTACCCAGCAAAGCTTTCAATCACTATAGATGGAAAAACAAGATATTCCATGACAAAACCAGATTTAAACAATACGTATCCACAAATCCAGCACTACAGAAAGTCCTAGAGGGAAAACTCCAACCCAACGAAGATAACTACACTCACAAAAACATAGGCAATAAATAATCCAAATTTACCAAACAGAAAAAGAAACAGGAGGGCAAAATCCACACACAATGATACCACCAACAATAAATCCAACACAAACAACCAACAATAAATGGACATTTATATCCCTCAATGTCAATGGTCTTAACCTGCCTATAAAAAGATACAGGCTAACAGAATGGATACAAAGACAGAATCCATCCTTCTGCTGTTATCAAGAAACAAACCTCAACTTCAAAGACAGACGTTACCTCAGAGTAAAGGGTTGGGAAAAGATTTTCCAATCAAATGGACCCAAGAAACAAGCTGGTGTAGCAATCCTAATATCTAACAAATTAGACTTTAAACTAAAATCAATCAAAAGAGATGAAGAAGGGCATTTCATACTCATCACAGGAAAAGATCATCAAGATGAAGTCTCAATCCTAAACATCTATACCACAAATATGAAGGCACCTACATTTGTAAAAGAAACATTACCAAAGCTCAAACCACACAAAAAACCACACACACTTATGATAGGAGACTTCAACACCCCCCTTTCACCACTAGACAGGACCACCAGACAGAAAATTAACAAAGAAACAAAGAATCAAACAGAAGTTATGACACAATTGTGATAAACAGATATTATAGAACGTTCCATCCAAACACAAAAGAATATACCTTCTCAGCACCACATAGAACCTTCTCTAAAATTGACCACAAACTTGGCAACATAGCAAACCTCCACAGATACAAAAAATTGAAACAACCCCCTGTATCTTATCAGACCACCATGCTTTAAGATTAGAATTCAACAGCAACACAAATTGCAGAAAACCTACAAACTCTTGGAAATTGAATAAAACCCAATTGCACCATTCCTGGGTTGAGGAAGAAATAAAAAATGAAATTAAAGACTTTCTAGAATTTAATGAGAATGTAGACACAACATACCCAAACTTATGGGACACTCTGAAAGCAGTGCTAAGAGGAAAGTTCATAGCACTAGTGCCCACATGAAGAAACTGGAGAATAGTCACAATAGAGAATTGACAGAACAACTGAAAGCTTTAGAACAAACAGAGGCAAACTCACCATGGAGGAGTACACAAATACTAAAGGAAATAATCAAAGTGAGAGCTGAAATTAATAAAGTAGAAACAAGGAAAACATTACTAAGAATCAATGAAACAAAGAGTTGGTTCTTTAAGAAGATCAAGAAGATAGACAAACCTCTATCCAAACTAACCAAAAGGCAGAGAGAGAGAGAGCATGCCTGATTAACAGAGCATTTCTGATTAACAAAATCAGAAATGGAAGGGGTAATATAACAACAGACACTGAGGAAATCCAGAGAATCATCATGTCTTGAAAACCTGTACTCCACAAAATTTAAAAATCCAAAGGAAATGTATATTTTTCTGGATAGATATCACTTACCAAAATTAAATCAAGAATACATAAGCAATTTAAACAGACCTATAAACCCTAATGAAATCGAAGCAGTCATCAAAAGTCTCCCAAACAAAAAAAAAAAAAAAAAAAAAAAAAAAAAAAAAAAACAGGGCCAGATGGCTTCACTGCAGAATTCTACCAGAAATTCAAACAAGAGCTAATACCAGTACTCCTCAAATTGTTCCACACAATAGAAGCAGGAGGGACATTGCCAAACTCTTTTTACAAGGCTACAATTCCTTTGATACCCTAGCCACACAAAGATACAACTAAAAAAGAAAACTACAAACCAATATCCCTCATGAACATTGATGCAAAAATACTCAACAAAATATTGGCAAATCGAATCCAAGAACACATCAGAAAAATCATTCAACATGATCAAGTAGGCTTCATCCCAGGGATACAATGATGGTTCAACATACGAAAATCCATCAATGTAATCCACCATATAAATAAACTGAAAAAGAAAACCCACATGGTTATCTCACTAGATGCTGAAAAAGCCTTTGACAAAACCCAGCATCCCTTCATGATAAAGATCTTGGAGAGAACAGGAATAACAGGACCATATCTAAATACAATAAAAGCAATATATAGCAAACCAACAGCCAACAGCAAACTAAATGGAGAGAAACTCAAAGCAATTCCTCTAAAATCAGGAACAAGACAAGGCTGTCCACTCTCTCCATATCTCTTCAATATTGTACTTGAAGTCCTAGCTAGAGCAATAAGACAACAAACGTAGACCAAGGGGATACAAATTGGAAAGGAAGAAGTCAAACTTTCACTATTTGCAGATGATATGATAGTCTACATAAGTGACCCAAAAAAACTCTACCAGGGAACTCCTACAGCTGATAAACACCTTCAACAAAGTAGCAGGATACAAAATTAACTCAAAAAATCAGTAGCCCTACTATATACAGATGATAAACAGAATAAGAAAGAAATCAGAGAAACATCACCCTTCACAATATCCACAAGCAACATAAAATATCTTGGGGTAACACTAACCAAAAAAGTGAAAGACCTGTACAGCAAGAACTTTGAGTCTTTAAAGAAAGAAATTAAAGAAGATACCAGAAAATGGAAAGATCTCCCATGCTCTTGAATAGGTAGAATCAACATAGTAAAAATGGCAATCTTGCCAAAAGCAATCTATAGATTCAATGCAATCCCCATCAAAATCCCAACACAGTTCTAAACAGACCTTGAAAGAACAATACTCAACTTTATATGGAAAAACAAAAAATCCAGGATAGCCAAAACAACTCTGTACAATAAAGGGTCTTCTGGAGGCATCACCAGACTTCAAGCTCTATTATAGAGCCATAGTTCTGAAAACAGCCTGGTATTGATACAAAAATAGATAGACCAATGGAATCGAATTGAAAACCCTGATATTAACCCCCACACCTATGAACGCCTTATTTTTGGCAAAGATGCTAAATCTATACAATGGAAAAAAGATAGCATCTTCAACAAATGGTGCTGGCACAACTGGATTCGAACATGTAGAGGACTGAAGATAGATCCATATCTGTCACCATGCACAAAACTTAAGTACAAATCTATCAAAGATCTCAACATAAATTGAGCCACACTGAATCTTCTAGAAGAGAAAGTGGGAGATAGCCTTGAACGTATCGGTACAAGAGACCACTTCCTGAACATAACACCAGTAGCACAGACATTGAGATCTACAATTAATAAATGGGACCTCCTGAAACTGAGAAGCTTCTGTAAGGCAAAGGACACAGTAAGACAAAATGACAGCCCACAGAATGGGAAAAGATCTTCACCAACTCCACATCTGACAGAGGGCTGATTTCCAAAATATACAATGAACTCAAGAAGCTAGCCACCAAAACACCAATCAATGAAATTAAAAAGTGGGGCACAGAACTAAATAGAGAATTCTCAACAGAAGAATATAAAATGGCTGAAAGACATTTAAGAAAGTGGTCAAAATCCTTAGCCATCAGAGAAATGCAACTCAAAACAACTCTGAGATACCATCTCACACCGGCCAGAATGGCTGAAATCAAAAACACCACTGACAATCTATGCTGGAGAGGATGTGGAGAAAGAGGAACACTCCTACATTGCTGATGGGAGTGCAAACTTGTAAGACCACTCTGGAAATCAGTATGGTGGTTGCTCAGGAAAATGGGAATTAGTCTACCTCAAGATTCAGCAATTCCTCTCTTGGGCATATACCCAAAGAATGCACATTCATACAACAAGGACATATGTTCAACCATGTTCATAGCAGCATTGTTTACAATAGTCAGAACCTGGAAGCAACCTAGATGCCCCTCAACTGAAGGATAGATAGAGAAAATGTGGTACATTTACACAATGGAGTACTACTCAGTAGAAAAAAGCAACAGGATCTTGAAATTCACAGGCAAATGGATGGAACTAGAAGAAACCATCCTGAGTGAGGTAACCCACTCACAAAAAGACAAACATGGTATGTACTCACTCATATATGAATTTTAGACATAGAACAAAGTATTGCCAGTCTACAATCCTCTTCACCAAAGGAACTAGGAAACAAGAAGACTAAGAGAAAAATGCATGGTCCCTGGAGAATGGGAAGGGCCAGGATCTCCTAAGCTAATTGGGAGAATAGGGGTAGGGGAGAGGGAGCTGGCAGAATGTGAGGAGAAGAGGAGGTGAGAGGAGGAAATGGAGGAGCAGAAAGGTTGAGTTGGGGGAAGAATAGAGGAGAGCAGGATGAGAGATATCATAACAGAGGGAGCCATTATAGGTCTGAAGAGAGATCTGGCACTAGGGAGATTTCCAGAGATCTACAAGGATAACACCAACTGACAATCTAGGCAATGGTGGAGAGGCTACCCTAAATGTCCTTCCCCTATAATGAGACTGATGACTACTTTATATGCCATCCTAGAGCCCTCATCCAGTGGCTGATGGAAGCAGAGGCAGACACCCACAGTTATACACTGAACTGAATGCTGGAACCCCGTTGCAAAGAGGAAGAAATGAAGATCAAAGGGGTCAGGACCAGGCTGGTGAATCCCACAGAAACAGCTGACCTGAACAAGGGGGAGCACATGGACCCCAGACTGCTGTCTGGGAGGCCATCACAGGACTGATCCTAACCCCTGAAAGTGGATGTCAATGAGGAGGCCTTGGCACCATATAGAGCCCCTGGTAGTAGATCAGTATTTTTCCCTGGTGTAAGAAGGGACTTTGAGAGCCCATCCCATGTGAAGGGATGCTCTCTTGGCCTGGACACATGGGGGAGGGCCTAGGCCCAGCCCAGAAAGATGTTGTGGAATTTGGGGAGTCCCTGTGGAGGGCCCTACCCTCCATGGGGAGTGGAGGAGAGAAGGTGAGAGACTGGGGGTTGGGGAGCAGGGGGAGAGGGAGAAGGGATTGACATGTGAAATTATAATTTTGTAAAAATTAAATAAAAAAGAAACTAGCATTATGCTAATACCTAAATCAGATAAAGATACAACAAAAAATGAAAATTACAGACCAATTTCCCTGATGAACATAGATATAAAAATTCTCAATAAAATACTTTTGCAACTTAAATTCAAGTACACACTAAAGGTATCTTCCACCAGGATCAAGTTCAGCTTCATCCCAAAGATTCAGGGATGGTTCAGCATACAGAAATCAATAAATGTAATCCAGAGCTTAAATGAACTAATGCACAGAAATCACATGATCATCTCATTAGATGCAAAAAAGGTCTTTGACAAAATGCAACATCCCTTCATGATAAAAGTCCTAGAGAATTAGGGTTACAGAGGATTCTTTATCAACACAACAAGGCAATATACAAGAAGCCCATGGCCAACATCATCCTAAGTAGAGAAAAATTCTGTATCTAATGAGATATCCATGTGGTTTGTATCTTTGAGTCCATTTATGTGACAAATTACATCTATTGATTTGTGTATGCTGAGCCATCTCTGCATCTCTAGGATTAAATTAATCTGAACATGGTAGATAATTTTTGATGTGTTCTTGAATTCAGTTTGAAAGAAATTTATTGAGAATATTACATCTATGTTATCAGAGAAATTGACCTATTAATCTATTTTGTAAAGTGTTTTTGTCTGGTTTGGGTATCATAGTAACCGAAGTATCATTTAAAAAAAGAACAGAATCATGTCCACTAAAGTAAAGAATAAGACAAGGCTCCCTCCATTATTGTAAATTACACCATGTGAAGTCTTACCTAGAGCAATAAGCCAAGAGATAGAGTTTAAAGAGATTTTTAAAAGGGAAAGGAAAAAGTTAAAGTGTTCTTATTTGCAAATGATACAATTCTATCATAAAAGACCCCAAAGACTCCACCAGAAAAATGTCTACATCTGATAAATGCATAAAGTGACAGGGTACAAAACTAATACACAAAGATCAGTAACCTTCCCATATACCAACAGCAAACATACCAAGAAAAACATTGTGGAAATAACGCCGTTCACAATGCATAGATACACACACACACACACACACACACACACACACACACACACACACACACGTGTGTGTGTGTGTATGAATAACCTGAATAACCAAGGAGGTAAAAGATTTGTGCAATGAAAACTTTAAGACAAAAAATAATTTAAGATGATATCAGAAGTTCAATAGACCTCCCATGATCATGATTAGTAATATTAATATCATGAATTGTCATCCTACCAAAAGCAATCTATATGATGTATGTTGTACTAACAATTATAATTCTTCACAGAAATTGAAAAATAATCTTAACATTCATATGAAAGCACAAAAGACCCAGGACAGCAAAAAGTGAAAAGAAAAAAGATCATGACCAAACCAACAACTAACCAATAGGCCCGTGTGATACTAAAAAGATTCTGTAAAGGGTGCTATCATTCAAATGAAGAGGCAGCTCTCATGGGAGAACATCTTTACTATCTATACACCTGCAGGGTTAGTTACTAAAACATACAAAGAAGTCAAAAAAAAAGAAAAAAAAACCTTAAACAACAAGAAAACAATACTAGCAAACACTGGGGCATGGAACTAGACAAAAAGTTCTTAAAGTTCTCAAAGGAGGAAATAAAACAGGCAAGAGATGGTTTTTCAAATGTTCAAAGTCTTTAGGCATCAGAAAAATACATACCAAACCCACTCTGAGATTTCATATTACAAATGACAATAGATGCTGGCATGGATGTGGTGAAAGGAGAACACTTATTCACTGATGGTGGGAGTGTAAATTGGTGCAGCCACTGTGGAAATGAGTGTGAAGTTTCTTCAAAACCGTAGAAACGGATGTACCATATGATCCAGCTATATCGTTTCTGGGTATAGCCCCAAAGTACTTTATTTCCTACTACAGGGTTATTTTGCTTATCCATGATCATCAATGCTTTAGTCATAATAGCCGAGAAATGGAACAGCCTAGATGTCCATCAGCTGATGAACAGATAATGAAAATATGGCACTTGTACACCATGGAATACTATTCAGTGGTAGAGGATTGTTTCTTTAAGAAAAACCTACAGTGTGAAAGAAAAGAACCAAGAGAAATCATCAGGAGATTGCAACCAGAGATGTCAATCATTCTGTAAACAGAAAGGTTTATTTTTAGAGGTTTTAGTAACCATGGAGTGATTAAAAAGAGTATTATATTAAATGTTAACCATGGTTGAATCTAGTTGGTGTGTGTTGGGTATTATAGTCATTCACCTCTTAACACTGCTCTGTATTTAAAAACCTTTAAAAGCTAAGCACACAGCTGCAATAATTACCAGTTAGGTGACTGGCAGAAGAATAGGCCAACAGATATGGAAGAGAACAGAAAGCCCAGAAACACATGCACACACTCACACACTGGTAGGGCCAGCTGACCTTTGCAAAGGAGCAAAGGCCATACAACGACAAATGGTGCTAGAACCATGGAACATTTCCATGCAAAGAGAAAATCTAGAAAGACCTTAAACCTTGTTCAAAACTTACTCAAAAAAATAAATCACAGACCTAATGTAAAATGCAAAACCCCATAGATTATGAAATCCAGATCGATTTAAGGTTTGGGGATGACTTGCTAGTTACAGCACCACAACTACATGGAAAGAGCTGATAATGTGGACTTTGCTGAAATTAAATCATCATTTCTCCTTTAAGAGAGCAAAATGTAAAACCACAGTCATATTCACAAACCATGGGGATGCAGTCCCAGCCCCCGCCCGCAGATCCACTCCAGGGTAATGAAGGGAAAGCCACAGAGTAGTGGGGGAAAAGTCTGAATGTCACCAGACTTTTCTCTCTGAGGGGATAATATGTAAGCACACACTTTCTGCTGGTAACTTAAGAGAAAGGGAACGAGCACAGGTTTTCCTGACGGTGACCTCCTTTATTTCATTCTTTTATAGGCTCTCTTTCTTGACAATCTGTCTCTATATTTCTCTCCTGCCTAGTACATATTCAGTTAGTTACAAATCTCCAAATCTCCACACAGCCGTAGCTAACATCTCACTTACATGTCCTCTCCTCACACAGCACATTAGGCAGTTTCTCGGCACAGTTCCTCCATGAAGCAGCAGCTCTTTCACACAGCTCTCTTTCACACTCACACACGAATACACACTTCTATATCATCCATTCACTCTACTTGCTCACTCTCACTCACTCATTCTCTCCCATGGCATCTCTCTGCCTCACCACCCCCCTCTCTTGCCTCTCCTCTGCTCTCCCTCTCTGTCTTCTCACTCTCCTTCTCTATCTTCTGCCTCTTCTGTGCTGTCTTTCTTCTGTCTCAGCTCTCCTTCTCACAGTCAAACTCTGAACAATTTAAAGGTTGTTTGACAGGGCCCTACCCGAACTCAAAACCAAAAGTTAGATAGTTTCTCTCAGGCTAGGAATGTCACATTGACTCATGCATGTAGCTCTAAGTTGGTGAGGATTCCCAGAAGGAAAGTGACATTGGAAATTGAGACTTAACAATAACAACAAGCCTAAGACTGGGACTGTGTGCAGACTGAAGTTGTTTCAAGCTCTGGCTTTGAATCAGCAAACAACACCTAGGAGAATGACCTTGTGTATGTGTCTCCAGGGGCAACCAGATATTGTCTCCAGGGGCAACCAGATATTGTCTCTAGGGACAACTAGATATCATCCCCAGGGGCAACCAGCTTGCTTTGAACTTGCTCCAAAGTCTAAGGTTAGCTTGTTTGTCTAAAAAGCTGTCTTTGTGACTGAGAATACTCTATTATTTCTATTCATCAGTAATACACAACTTAAGCAGAAATCATCTTCTGGCCATCCACAGTTATATGTGTGCCCAACAAGTGTAAAACACCACCAAAAGGCTGTGGGAAGTACCCCAAAGCTGTTCTTATTAGGGAAGTAAGTAAAGGTACTCAAGAATGTCACAGACAGGAACAACCAGTCCTTCAGTGTCAATAGCCTCACCAGCTTTGCCACGTAGGGCTCCCCTACAACATCTGGTGACTCGGCTTTGCCAAGTGGCTCCCCAACAACATCTAGTGGGTAGACTCATTAAATGCTAGTTGTCACTGCTGTGCAGTCCCACAGCCCTCTGCAAGTAAGGGACATAACCATGTCAAAGCACAAGTCTGAAAGGGGACTGTTATTAAAATACACATCTCAAAAAATCAGAAATGAAAATAAAACAAGTTTAAAGGTAAGCAAAAGACTTTAACAGGAAACACATAAAGAATATATTGAGAGCAGGCATATGACAAGCTGTTTAATGGACTGAGGAGATTGCTCAGTGGCTAAGGTTAAGGGTACATGCTATTCTTGCAGAGGACCTAGGTTTGGTTCCCAGAATCCTCATGTGGCTCACAACCCTCTGGAACTTCAATTCCAGGAGAGCTGACACCCTCCACAGCCTCCTCAGTTACCAGGACACATATGGTGCTCATATACATATTAGGCCAAACACTTATACACATATAATAAAAAGAAGGAAAGCTATTTAATTTAATCCATGTCATCAGAGAAAACCCATAAAATCCTAACACAACCAGATATGCTACTGTATATTTACTAGAATAGTCAAAAGCCAAAACCCTGACACAACCAAGTGTGGTGAGGACAGGGGCCAAAGAGAACTCACACTCATTAGTGCAAAAGTGGGGAAATGGTCCAGCCACTCTGGAAGGCAGTTTGAAGTCTCTTACAAAGCTGGTCACACCTTACAGTGCTATCCAGTAAGAGTGCCCCGCCAAGCTTTCCTAACAGAGTTGAAAGCTTATCTGTACCCAAATACCTGCACCAGATGCTGACAGTCACTTTGATCATCACTGCTCTAATGTGCAAGCAACCAAGATGTCCTTCACTATGTGGACAATCTGTGGTTTCTAAGATAATGGCAATGAACACTATTCAGGACTAAAGAGAAATGAGCCCTGATCAGTAAAATGGCTCAGAAGATACAAGTGCTCCCCATGCTGGTCTGATGACCTGAGATCAACCACTGTGGACCCACAGCAGAAGGAGAGAGCTGACTCCCAAAGTTGTCTGTGATCTTCATACATTTGGTGTAGCTGGCTCCACCCCTCACCACATGTAATATATCACATACAAAATAACCAATAAAATGAATTTAAGAAAGAAATTAGTGGTAGCTGGAGAGATTTCTCAGTGGCTAAAAACATTTGATGTTCTTACAGAAGACCTGGGTTCAGTTCCTAGCACGCACATAGTGGCTCTCAACCATTCATAACTCCAGTTCCAGAGTATCCATGGTCACCAGGCATATACATGGTGCACATATACACATGCAGGAAAAATACACATAAAATAAACAAATATAAAAAGAAATTCACTCCCAAGATATGAAAAGACATGCATTAAACTCAAATGCATATTATTAAATGAAATAGCTCAACCCTCAAACACAGGGTTTATTCTACATGATTTCAACTATACAGCATTTTGAAAAAGGCAAAAGTTTGGTGACTCTATGTGTATGTGTGCACACATGGGTGTGTGTATAAATATTGTTATATATACCCACATATGTTGTTGTACTAGGGAAGAGGGAGGAGAGAAAGATGAGTCAGTAGAACAAAGGAAATCTTTTCAACAGAAAATTCTCTCTACATGATTCTATATTGGCAGGTCCATGTCATTACACATTTGTGCATATCTACAGAATATTCCCCACAATGAATGAGCCCTAGTGTAAACCATCAGCTTTGGGTGATGATGTGTCAATATAGGTCCATCAACTCTAATAAATGCACCACTCTGGTCGGGATGTTGATAACTGGGCAATCTGTGCATGTGTGATGGCAGGGAATATATGAGAAACTTCAGTTCCTTCCAATCAGTTTCGCTATAAACCTAAAATTGCTGTAAAAAATAGCTTAATATAACAAAAGTCAGCAGGCCAAAGGACATTCCATGTATAAAACAAGGGCAATGACAAACCACTATTACTAAGGAATAGAAAACAACAGAGTTCTGAAATGCAATGATATGATTAGTGTAATCACTAGGCCTAAAATACTCATGGAAGCAAGGCCACCAAATGCTAAGGAAGAAAAGTTATCAGAATACGAACAACAGAGTGGGTCTCATTAAAGTGAGATTGTAAAATGCTAAGTATAGAAAAAAAGCTACAGAGGCAGGAAACAGATTTCCTATTAAGAAAGAAGATTTTACAAAGCTGAGAATAAAGTTCTCAATTTAATACTGAACACAAGAGGATGATGGGATAAGTATTCAAACATCTAAGGAAAGGAAGCCAGAATTCTATAATCAGTAAAGACAGAAATGAATTTGAGGGGAAAATAAGACTGTTTTGTCATTCGAGACACAGACAATTTGCCTCCCAGGTATTCAGCACAAGACACAAAGGCAGCAAGAACTGAAGAAAGAAAGCTCCAAAGAAATGAAAGACAAGCTATGAGATCTTAGCATTGAGACATCATCCCTTGGTAGGCAAGGGTTTACAGATGTGAACTGGTATCTTGATCCTGTTTTAAGTGAGTTCAGGTACTCATAATGCCATGCTTTTTTATTGAACTTAGAGATACAGCAAAGGGGAGTTAGAGATACAGAGCAAGGCACAAATGATCAAACCATCAACAATAGGAATAAAATATGTGCTTGGGAAAACAAATGGATGGTAGAAGGCAAGAGTAAAATTATCTAAGTCGAGATCTTCCATAGCAAGTAATGTGAACAAGAATAAGGAGCTGGAGAGACAGCTCTGGGGTTAAGGGTGTGCACTACCCTTGTAGAGAACCAGTGTTCAGTTCCCAGCAATCACACTGGGTAGCTCATAACTGCCTGTCACTCCAGCTCAAGGAGATATGGCTCCCCTCTTCTGGCATTTATGGGTACTACACTTATGTGTAAATGACACATAACACATAAATTTTAATGAAAATATTTCTTTGAGAATTCTATGTTCATAATCATAGCCATCTTAATTAGATCATTTGTTTTCTTAATTTTTTTTAGTTCTTTGCATATTGTGGATATTAATCCTCTATCAGATGTGTAGCTAGCAAAGATTCTCTCCCACTCTGTAGGCTTACTTTTCACTCAATCTATTGTTTCCTTTACTGCACAAAAGCCTTTAAGTTTTGTGAGGTCCCATTCCCATTTGTTGACCTTAACGAATGGAGTCTTATTCAGAAAGTCCTTTCCTACACCTCAATCTTGTATCGCCAATGCTTCCTTCTATCTGGTTCTGCATTTCAGGTTTCACATTAGGTCTTTGGTCCATTTGGAGTTGATTTTTTGTGCAGGGTGATAAATATGGGTCTAATGTCATCCTACTTCATATGAACACCCAATCATCTTGGCACAATTCCTTGGAGATGCTATCTTTTCTGCAGTGTGTGTTTTTGGTCATCTTGGTCCAGTGTCCAATGGCTGTAAATATATATGTACTCATTTTTGTGTCTCCTGTTTTGTTCCATTGATATACATGATTGTTTTATGATTGTATTATTTTGTGTTTATTGCTATACCTTTAGCTTTTCAATACAGCTTGAGATCTTGAAATCTGGTGCATTCATCCTTTCTACAGTGCCCTTTCTGCTTAGGATATCATTGGTGACCTGAGATCTTTGAGACTCCATGTGGATTTTAGGAATTTTTTCTTTATCTGTGAAAAGTGTTGTGGGGATTTTGATTAGGATTTTAAATATATAAATTGCCTTTTATAGGTTGATTATTCATTTCCACAACATTAATTCTATCAAGCCATGTGCATGGGAGTCTTTAGATCTTCTAGTGTCTCTTTCAGTCTCTTTCTTGGGAGATAAAAAGTTTTCATTGTAGAGATCTTTACATCTTTGGTTAGGCTTACTCCTAGATTTTTTTTAAAGGTTATGAATGTGAGTGCTTTCATGATTTCCTTCTCAGCATGTTTGCTATTAGTATATAGAAAGACAGCTAATTTTTATAGATTGATTTTGTATTCAACCACTCTGGTGAAAATAATCATTATTTCTGGTGGAACTTTTGGGATATTTTATGCATAATACATATCATCTGAAAACATGGATAATTTGAGTTCTTTTCCTATTTGCATCCTTGTGATTTCATTCTCTTGTCTTATTGCTCTAGCTAGTGCTTCAAGCACTATGCTGAAAATGAGTAGAGATAATGGACAGTTCTAGTCCTATCTCACTCCTAATTTTAATGGTATTACTTCCAGATTTTCTCCACTTATGATGATGTTGGTTGTACAAGTATCTTTATAAAAGGGGTCAACATACTTAGCAATCAAGGAAATGCGGATTAAAAGTACTTTGAGATTTGGTATTACCCCAGTCAGAATGGCAAAGATGCAGAAAATAACTGACAACAAATTCTGGTGAAAATATGGAAAAGGGGGACCCTCATTTACTGTTGGTGGGATTGCTAAATGATACAGTCAGTGGGTAAATAAGTTTGGAGAATTCCCAAAGAGCTAAAAATAGATCAGTCATATGACCCAGCTATACCACTTGTTGGCATAGGTTCAAAGTACTCACCATCCTACTATAAAGACACTTGTTCAGCCATGTTCATTACTGTTCTATTCACAATGGCTAGGAAATGGAAAAACCCAAATGTCCTTCAGCTGATGAGTAGATAATTAAAATGTGATACATATACACAATAGAATACCATTCTGCTGTAAAGAAAAATTAAACCATGAAATCCGTAGTAAAGGGGCGAAACTAGAAAATGCTATACAGAGTGAGGCAACATGGGCCCAGAAATACAAATCACACAGGTTCTCTTATTTGGGGATCCAACTCTGAATCTTTGGATATAAGTACATAACATGGTAACTGCTGAGATAGACAATCATAGGACATGGGGCCTATGAATGGGGAAATAGGAGAAACCAGAGGGGAAGATTTATCTGGAAATGAGGGATGGAAGGCAACACATAGGGAGAGGGAAGGAGGAGGGATAAATAACACTAAAGACGGTTGTAAACACAATAGGAAGACATTGCTTTATGTAATGCATGCATGCCTGTATGTATACATATAGAAATTGTTTAACTGAAGTAATGCCATTTAGGGTGTGGTAATGCTCCTCTTAAGACTGTCTTACAAAAATCCTGGTGACAACATGGAAAATTCTTCAAGTTGTTGGCCAGGAGAATCCAAGAGACAATACAGGCTAGTACTGTTTCCACTGGTGGCTTTCCACAACTTTAAGGTAAGTCTCTATTCCTAAACAAATCACATATTTCTAACACAGGATTTGGAGAAATCAAGCTAGAAGTGACCCGAAAGCCTCCTCCCTGAATAGTACCTCTCATGGTATCTAAAGTTACTATTCAGTTGCCAAAGGAGAAAAACAATTGAAAGTCATATTAAGCTATAAAGCCTACAAACCACAACCATAACCAGCATTACAAGATATTCCCAAGAGTACAAAAGTGGCACTTACACATTGGAGGTAACCAACAGCTGTCTAGTTGGACTTAAGGTCTGCTCGGTAGAAGGGAATTTATGCCTGGTACTGTAAACCTAGCCAACATTGATGGCTAGTGCAGGAGTAAACCCTAGAAGAGAACCTATTACTGTACTTTCCTAAATCAGTGTAATTCCGAAATGCATTCTAAATACAATATTCACAACCTCTCCCCTCAACAAAGAAGCTTTTTTATAGTAGCATATGAAGATCATCACAGAAATTCACAAAGTGGTCAGAATTCAGAGAATAACTGAATACAATTCTATGAATTATATCAGGTAGTGGAATAAAGCCTGTTTTTAGTCATATGATTAAATGTGGACTGTCACTTGTTTTTAGTCTGGTTTCATTATTGAAACGGCATTTTGCTTTGCCTTTGTGTCTGATGGCCCAGGGGAGGGAAAACAGGATGAAGAAAGAGAGAAATCTATTTGGTAATACTAGATACTGTGCCCATTTGTGTGGCCACTCAATTCATGGCTTAGGCATGCTAAAAATGTGCTCTACTGGACATGAAATGTTATATTATCTTTTCCGTAAAACATTAAAAAAAGTGTACTTCCTCAGGGAAAAACTAAAAAGCATTTAAATTCAATAAAGTATGTGACTTGAAATCACAGTAAATGAAGGTCAGGCATTGGATAAAGTGAGTGGGAAAGGTTTTATGATCATAGAGCTTGGAAGACAGTTTACTTTTCAGATTGTATATGAAATGGACATATTGCAAAGTGAACTTACAAAAGAGAGCACAAAGTGTTCCTTTAAACATAGTTTCTCTTTTTCTAGTTTTCATCCCAGGAAGTCTTAATACACTAGCAGGTGTATTTTTATATAAATGACCAAAATATAACAATACAAGTACATCTCACATCTTGATCTTCATCTGCTTCACTATTAGAAACATTAAACATCCTAGTGGCAGGTAATACTCCCACGGATTACTCCCTTAGATGGCCTTGGTGCGTGCCGTATTCCCAGGAACCCTCCACCTCATCAAGTCCAATCGACCTCTAGGTCTGGCTCTCAGGACACCAGTGTCTTTCCAACATTAGGCTGCTTTTGTATGCCACCAGATGACTATAAAATTCACCTGACTGCAGTGAAATCTGGCCTTCGTGAGGAGTTCAGGAGTTAACTGTTACTGCAAAATAAAAAGTCTGTGGGAGGAACAGTCTGTCATGGTTAATGATATGATTTATTGCAATTACAGAAAACTACCCTGATTGTTCAAATTGCGGTCTGTAGGCCTCAGCCAGATTAAATGCCAGGCTGTGACGAGCACCAGGGAGGTAATCAAATAATTGCCTGTGCTAAATAACACTGTACTTAATTCTCACAGCAAACTTTTAAAAGTATAAATTGATATGATGTGATCAAGAGAAACAAAACACCAGGATCTTGAAAATTAAATTATGCTACAAAAAAAGACATGTACCAACTGACCTTAAGTGATTTTTAGAACTCTTTCTCAGATACTTGAAACTTAGTTGTCTATAAGGAGCCAAAGATTATACATGACCCCAGAACTAGTTGAGAGTATTTGCCATGTGCTAGGATGTCAATGAGGGTCATGGGTTAGGAGATGAGGGAATGATAGGGATTTGCCAAACTCCCTTTTGGGAAGAAAAGGAGGAAGCAGCAAGCAACGGTATTATATATGTTGCAATGAAAGTCGATCAAAAGGTATCTGTCTTGGCTAACAGGCTCAAGGAAGAGGGTTGGGGAACATAGTGGGAGGTTTGTCAACTTCTGGTAATTAACTCTTTCTAAAGATTCCAGCCCTATATCTTATCAGTGAATTGTTTCATTATGATGATTTCTCTGTGGCTAAACAATTAAGGATATACTATCTTTAAGCCCTCAAAGAAAATGGCATAAGGCTAATAAGATAGTGTGTTAGCTAGACTTTGTTAGTTTGGCACAAGCTAGAGTTGTCTGGGATGAGGAACCTCTGTTGAAAAAGTGTCTCCATCAGATTGGCTGTAGACCATTTTCTTGACTAATAATTGATGTGGGAGGGACCAGTTTCATTGTAAGGGGACAATGCATGACTGGGCAGGTGGTCCTGGGTTCTATAAGGAAGCAGGCTGAGCAAGCCATGAGGGGCAAGCCAATAAGAAGCATACCTCCATAGCTTCTGCTTCAGTTCCTGCTTCCAGGTTCCTGCCTACAGTTTCTGCCCTGGCTTTCCCTGACGATGAACTATAACTTAAAAGCCAAATAAGCCCTTCCCTCCCTCAAGTTGCTTCTGGTCATGATTTTTATCACAGCAACAGATAGTCACAAAAATGAAGTTTGCATCAATGTGTAGAGGTTGACAGGGGTTCTGTCTCACCTATGATGAATTAACCACTTGTCAAGGTGATATGACACAAATACCCACTAGTGACTCACCTAAACTATAGACACAGATTCCATCCACACAGGACACCACACATAACTTACTGACACCCAGAGAGGTCTGAGTGAATGGAGAGTTACGAGGTGGAGGTTGATTTGGATTAAGGTTAACCAGGTCATAAGAACTGTATCATCAGACACTGAATAAACAAACAAAACACCAGAAAGAAGACAAGGTAGAAATGCAGACGTCTTGCTCTGCTGCAGAGTTCTAACCACATGGAATGAGGTTGACTGACCAGAGGTATTGGCCTTAACAAGGCTGTTAATTAGAGGGTCAAGAAAGGAGAAGATTCCCAAATCCTGGGGTAAATACCAGGTGTGAGAATAATGACTACAAAAATCAAAATGATCCCTAGCATAGGTGTGGACTTTGGCAGCCCATTCCATATAGAGGAATACTCCCTGAGCCAAGACACACGGGGATGGGCCTAGGCCTATCCCAAAGAATACAATAGACACTGATGACCCCCTATATAAGTCCTCACCATCCAGGGGGAGCAGAAAGGATATGTGATAGATAGGGTTTTAGTTGCGGGGAGGACGGGTGGGAGAAGGGAACTGGGATTGTCATGTAAAACAATGCTGTTTCTAATTCAAATAAAAAAGTTGGAAAAAATCAAAATGAAAAGCAAAGCTTTTTGTGAAATAGTAATATAAAGGGCTAACCCAGAAGCCAAGAGAAACATTACAGAATGGAAGCCAGCAGAGATGGGGACCTGGACACTTCATAAAGTTGGCTCATATTTCTGGAGGCTACCATGGGTGGCATCATCTGGGGAGGGCCTCAGCTACATCTCAACAGAGAAGCAGGAGTGTGTGCAAGAGGTCACATGTGGAGAGAGACTACAAGGGGCCCAGGTGGGGCAGGCTCAGTTTGATAACAATCCATGTTTGTGGCAACTGTTCTTGTTTGCTTGAGACCTAATCCAGTCCCTGGAGAAAAATATTAACCTGGCTTTGAGGGCAGATGGCTTGGGATCCCTGATGTCTGTTAAAGAGCCAATCTTATGAAAACACAGTCCATTCCTACTACAGCAACAGCAGCAGCAGCAGCAGCAAAGGAATCTCTCTCTCTCTCTCTCTCTCTCTCTCTCTCTGTCTCTCTCTCTCTCTCTTTCTCTCTCCCCCGCAATGCTACAGGTAAATAGTTTTAAAGGCCTATGTGCTTCCATTCCCACAGCTCCGTGTTTAATTTCTGGGGGTGTCTATCTCATGCCTTTTCTGTTCTTCTCCCTAAACAGTGTAAGTAGGCGATACGAAAGGTTTGTCTTCAGGAAGGCTGCAAGGAGGAAACTGGAACTAACTTTTCCTAGATGTGCTTCTTGTTTAGAGAAAGCTTGGTGATTTCCCCCCTTTAACTTTCTTTAATATAGCAATATTTATTTGTCTCTAGGAGGATGTGTTTCTGTTGTTCTGTGTGCTGACTTATAAGCTTGAGTCTCTATTGTAGCTCTCCTTTTATTTCTTGATACTATCAGATAATTTACTAATAAAGACTGTCAGTTGCTTTAAAAATGCCACCACTAGGGAGTAACCAAGAGTAAATAATGAAGAAAGCTATGAACATATCTTCTCAGGTGAAAGTTAATTTTTCCCAATAAAGATGAAGCAAGGTCTGTGTTCTTAGTTATAGGGATATGTTGAATAAGTCACAATTTTGGAATTAACCAGAAAAAGCACACAAGAGCAATTCTGTAACCCTACTGCAGCTAATATGCTTTGTGTGTGTGTGTGTGTGTGTGTGTGTGTGTGTGTGTGTGTGTGTGTGTGTAAAATATATAACATTCTCGAGCATCTGGGCTTCAAGTGTCAAGTAACTACTAAATTCTCAGCTTCTTAGGTCTGATTTCATTGTTGGTACAATTTTAGAGCTGACTTAATAAGTTCTCAGACACATTTATCCCATCAGTTTTGTTCCTCTAGACAACTCTGACTCATACAATGTATTTGGACAGTTGACAATGCAAGGAAACCAGGCAAGCTGGATTTAAAACTTCTGAGGAGAAATGGAAGACACAAACCATTTCGTGACAGAGCCAGGTCACAACGTAAAAGCATGAAAAGATGGGAGGGAGTGAGGTTTCAATGACCAAAGGCGAGCCGAGCTCATTGACAGTTGAGACCCCTCAGAACAGCAGACAGCCAGCAAGCTCACGAATTCGGCAGCTCTTTTACCCCCTCAGCAGCCCCCACTGGGTGTATCTGAGAAGGGTGGGAAACATCCTATGGCCTAGCACTGGCCCCATTCACTGCTCAAGTGGGTGAGAGCCAGAGCCTGACAAGCCATGAGAGATATGGGAGCCACTAGATTGGCCTGTGTGTACTTGGGCCTTGCATGAGCACAGCATGTGACTAAAACAAATAGAGCTCCATCTGCACCCCATCTGTCCTGGGGGAACAGGGGAAGAAATGTTTTGATGGAAGAGAAGCCAATACCTGGAGGGGGTGGAGGGGAGGGATAGGCAGTGTCCTGGGCAGGTTATCTGCCACTACCATGACAGTAAATAAAGCCATGTGCCACTGAGAGGGGAGAAGGAAGCCTACCTGACAGCTACAGTGAAAGAGAGCTCCCAGTGCTGGTGGAAGCGCCCATATGCAGACGACCATTCATCCACAACGTCCAGGGTTAGACAGCCGTGAGGGGAGACGGAGAGGAATTGTCACAGGTGAGATGACGACTAGGCAGAAAAAAAACCAGCCTGGCCCTGGTCCAAGAGACGGAACACCCTGTGAGTCCTGTCCATGGGCCTCACACCCAAGAAACCTTTCAGAGTCTGAGACTGAAGCAGACATGCGGGAAATCCCCCTCTAACCCCACTCACACACACTGCATCCCACTGTCTCCACCCACTGCCACCCACTGTCCACCCACTGCATCCCCCTATAACCCACCCCACACTCCACCCACTGCATCCCTCTCCCCACACTCCACCCACTGCATCCTCTCACCCCACACTCCACCCACTGCATCCTCCTCTAACCCCACACTCTACCCACTGCATCCCCCTCACCCCACCTTCCACCCACTGCATCCTCCTCTAACCCCACACTCTACCCACTGCATCCCCCACCCCCACACACTCCACCCACTGCATCCACCCACTGCATCCTCCTCCCCACACTCCACCCACTGCATCCTCCTCACCCCACACTCCACCCACTGCATCCTCCTCTCCCCACACTCCACCCACTGCATCCTTCTCTCCCCACACTCCACCCACTGCATCCTCCTCTAACCCCACACTCTACCCACTGCATCCCCCTCACCCCACCTTCCACCCACTGCATCCTCCTCTAACCCCACACTCTACCCACTGCATCCCCCTTACCCCACCCTCCACCCACTGCATCCTCCTCTCCCCACACTCCACCCACTGCATCCTTCTCTCCCCACACTCCACCCACTGCATCCTCCTCCCCACACTCCACCCACTGCACTGCCTCCTCACCCCACACTCCACCCACTGCATCCTCCTCACCCCACAATCCACCCACTGCATCCTCCTCACCCCACCCTCCACCCACTGCATCCTCCTCACTCCACATTTTACTGCACAAATCAGAAATTAGCAACCAAGAAAAATAAAGCAGAGAGTAAGATAAAATGACCCATTTCAGGGGCTGCAGAGAAGTTCATTTGGTAAAGTACTTGCAGCATAAGCTGGGGGTCTTGAGTTCAGGTCTCCAGAACCCATGGAAAAGGCTTGATGGCACATGACTATAAAGCACTGGAAAGGCAGAGAGAGGCAGGAGGTTTCCCAGGGCTTGATGACAAACTAGTCTAGCCAGCTGGTAAGTTCCACGTACAGTGAGAGGAAAATAAAGAAAATCTATATTCTTAAAAAAAAAAAGTGGAAAAGCAACTGTGGAAAATAAAGTTCTGGCCCTCACATGCAGGCAATATAGGCATTCTCATTCTCTCTCTCTCTCTCTCTCTCTCTCTCTCTCTCTCTCTCTCTCTTACACACACACACACACACACACATACACACACACACACATCACCAGTTGCAGAGACAGACAAATGGCATATGTCAAGGCACAAGGGCACCAGTAAGAAGAAGCCCAGATTCTACACTTCCAGATGACTGTGATGGAGACCCTATGGAAAAGGTAGAAATCAAGCAAGTACAGGATATTGTGAAGTGCCAGATGGAAGATGGACACACAGAGCCCTGGAAAGAACTACCAAGTGGGTCTATCAATAGAAATTATCTAAATTCAAACATAAACTTAAAAACTACAGAATGGGGAAAATTCAACAGAGCATCCAAGAGCAGAGACTGCATGGAATCGTGTAACCCAGAGTTCAAAGGCTGGAAACAAGGTCCAGAAGAAATATTTGAAAAGGTTGTAATTCCTCCACTAATCCAATAAGTTTAAATATTCCAGGAAAAATTAAAAACAAATTTAAAAAAACACACGTCAGCATGTTGTGATCAAACTTATAAAAATATATGGGGCTAGAGAGATGGCTCTACATTTATGAGTGCTTCCTGCTTTTACAGAGGACCTGAGATCTCAGCAACCAAGTCAGGCAGATCACAACTGCCAGTAACTCTAGATCAGGGGGTCTTATGCTCTCTTCTGACCTCCATAAGCTCCGCACATGTGGCATGTGTTCACAGAACCACACACATGCATACAAATAACAATTTTTAAAAATAAAGATCAGGTTAGTAGAGAAAAGTGATTCCAGAGTGAAGCAGAGATTTCTCAATGTGAACTATGAAGTCTGGAAGATGCTGGAGAGACATCATAGTCTCTACACAAAACACACAACAAGTTTGCCCCCTACATATGTATGTGTTTATAGGACCAATAAAAGTACATTTTTAAAAAATGCATGACATTTTTTTCTGACCCACAGGAGAAGAAATAATTCATTGCCAGTATAACTGAATCATTAAAATTCTTCAGGCAGAAAGAAAATAGCATGGGCAAATTTTGATTGACACAAGGGAGAGAACAATTTTTTTTTAAATATGAAGGACATCTTGAACAAAAATACTTAAGATTGTCTTTTTTAAAAAGATAATAGCAGTTTTCATGGCTAGTCAAAGGAAAAAGCCCACTGGAGAATAATCTAAGAAACAAAGGGGTGAGCTCAGCCCTAACCTATGTGTTCCCATTAATATCATGATTTATCTTTTCATTTTAAAAAAGGCTGCTGTGGGTCTGGAGAAATGGTTCAGCAGTTAAGTTGCTGTTCTTGTAGAGAACCCAAGTTTGGTCCCCAGCATCCAAGTCGGGTGGCTCACAACCACCTATAACTCCAGCTCCAAGAGACTCAATGCCTCTGGCCCCTGTGGGCACCCACATACCTATCACATTCACTCATTAGACTCACACACATAAATAAAAGTAAGAAAAATAGATCTTAGAAAGGAGATAATTGCTAATTTTTATGCCCAGCAAGGTACTGGAGTTACAGAAATTGAATTATGTTCCCACTCAAAAGAAAAATAAATTTAAAATGATTCTTAAGAAATTGATTTTCCATTCAACAAAAAAACAGTAAGGCTAAATAAACAAGCAAGTGGGTCATGTGACTGCCCTGGCAAATTGCTTTGAGCTTCTCCAGGCTGACATTCAGTACAAACCAGGCACAGTCAACTCCCAGATGAAGGGGATGGGTACAGAGTCCAAGACAATCAAAGCATCTCTAGGTTACAGTCCAGATTTCCAGAAGGGAGAAAACTACAAAGAGTGGGAAGAGGAGACACAGAGCCTTGTTAGCCTCACCTCTACCCCCTTGGATATTTGCAGATAGTCATTTCTGCACACAGTGGAGGAAAACGCTTTAGGCTTGGACAATAACATGCTTAAAATCTTTGAGGAAACAATGGAGACTGAGCATAGCTTAGAGCAGGGAGTAGGTTCTATTCTCACAGGCCACATGAAGAAAACTCACAATTTGTGGGACAGCAAGACCTTCTACCCAGTTAGACAGTCCCTGGTCTCTGGCTGCTCTTGTTCCCATCATCCCCGTGTTTGGTAGCAGCAAGCAGATACATTGGGCACGTGGAAGCAGCCAGCAGTGCCCTTTAGTGTTACAAATCCTGGAGCAGAGCAATGGGACCAGGGTCTCCAGCCCTCTCTATATGTGCTAAACTCTCCAGGGATTCTGGGGTCCTTGGTTGCAGCTTACAGGCTGATCTTGCATGTTACTGGAGTTCCTGGACCGCCAGCAGAGTTCTTGTGGAGGTCTACAGTGTCAGGATTCCCTACCACTTAAAGCTACCCAGTGTTACATAACAAGACAGACAGATGATAGACCAGACTTGCCTAGTTGAATGATAGCATATTTAACAATACAAACGTTCTCCTCACTTTATATTTTAGATAAATAACATATGAAACTGGGTATCAGCCCATAAAAGTGTGTGTGCATATGAATGCATGCATGCATGCATGTATTATGTATGTATTTGATGTGTATATGTACTTAAGTATGCATCTCTCTCTCTCTCTCTCTCTCTCTGTGTGTGTGTGTGTGTGTGTGTGTGTGTGTGTGTTCTGCATATCCACCACACTTCTTGGTAGCTGCATGATATTCCTCTTTAATAATGTAGTTTTTTCCAAGTATGATCTCTTTATCAATGACATTAACTTTTTTAACCACTTACTCTTAAAAATAGCACTGTAAAAAGTAGGTTAGGAGTGTGTCATTTTACAATTTGCCCATTCTACCTTACAGATAGATCTCCACAAGCAGGTCCCTACCTTCCTGACACTGCGTTACACCACCACAGCACACTGGGCTGCTCCCTTTCTCGGTCTTGCCAAGAGAGTATGCTGCTAACATTTGGGTGTTTTTCTAAATGTGAGTGGTGAAAGAGAGTAACTCAGTTTGGTGTAAATTTGAATTTCTCTATTTGTTTAGATTTGAGCCTCTTTTCAGAGAGACACCATTTTCATCTGCCTGTCTGAACATCACCTCTAGCCCAGTGTTCCTGAGTAACTTCTCTGCTTCAGCATCTCTTTACACACTAGGAAAGTTAAATCTTCATCTGCATTATAAGCTGCAAGAATCTTGCTCCCCCAAATTGTCACCTTCCCTCATATACACTTTATAGCACCTCTTTTACCAAATGAGTTCCCATTTTTCCTTATTGCGTCTGAATTTTGAGGCTTTTGGAACGCTCTCCTTAGCCATGTGGTATAGAGACTTCTGTTTGCTTCTAATATCCATATGGTTTCAATTTTATTATTATTTGTCATGGTTTGAATATGCAATGTCCCCCATAGGCTAATACTAGGTTCCTGGCTGGTGACACTGTTTGGGAGCCTGTTGAACTTTTCAAAATGGGGCCATGATGGAGAAAATGGGTGTTCTGCTTCTGGAGCTTTCTCTCCCTGCAAACTCAGGCTCTTGTCAGCACAATGGGAACACCATGCCTCCTACCAGGGTGGACTGTACCCTCAGACCCAGCACCAATATGAATCATCCAGCCTTAAGTTGCTTTTTGTCTGATATTTGGTCACAGCTCTGAGAAAATAAATTCACTATTAATCTCTAAATTTAACCAGGGGTACATTAATAAACTGATCCAATTAATGTCACCATCCATATTTTTAAAATCTAAAATTCCCAGGACCATTTACCTGCTCTCATTTATTTAAGTGACCCTCTTTACTGTCACTAAATTCATATACAGCTAAGTTTATTGTGGATTTTCTATTCTCTTCATTGGCCTGTTTTCTAAGTATTTGACTGGTAACACCTTCTGGAACACAGGGCTGTCAGGTTGTTCTAGTCTGCATCAAGTCATTTCCCTTCTTCTGCAATGTTTTCTCAATTCATAGGATTGCATATCCTCACACATGATCAGCAGACGTAAGCTTTCTTTCTTGGGTAGAGGCAGCAAAATCAGAAATTTTTTTTGAGGTTGTGTGTTAAATCTGTCTATGAAATTAGAGACACTTTGAGACTGTCATCCTAGCAACATGCTGTAGCTGTTTCCCCTTCTTCAAGAGTCATATTCTAGTATCCCAGACAGGATGTGGGTAACACTGTGCATTGATATTTTCTTTTATACTGTCAACATCACATATGGAGTCTGTATTAGTTATTTCTCTGTTGCTGTGATAAAACATCCTGACCAAAGCAAATTACAGAAGAAAGACTTTTTTTTCTCTATGGTTCTGAAGGGTTAGAGTCCATTATATAGATAATGCCAGGGTAGAAGCAGCAGGCAGATATGGACAAATGCGAGCAAAGCCTTTAAAGCTTGCAGAAGAAGCACCCAAATGCCCAAGGCTGTGGCAGACAGTTGCCATTCAAGCCACAACTGAGTCTTTTCCTCTATTTATTGTCTAGCTTGCTTTTGTTTGCACACATGTTGGCAATCAATCTTTGGGCATTGTCTGACTGGCTAGCTAATGAATTCCATGAACTGTAGGCACTCTTCCATTCATTCTGCTCTGGGTTAGAGATAAGGAAGGACTCGGTTATACCTCCGTATTTCAGATCATTCTGTTTTGACAGCTTTCTCAGTTAATCTCATTGGCAAACACATTAGGCATGTGATAAAGAGCCATGAAGATGATGTCTATTTTTTGTCTCTTTCCAGGCTGTTACAGATAAGCCTCTTGCTTGTCCACTTTCACTGGCTTCTGAGTTATAGTATTACAGCTAATACAACATAGTTTCTATTTTCTTATGACTAGAAGGTATGGTGCTGTTCTAATCGATTTGCTACTTCTGTGTTGATCATGTAATTGCCCCTCATTAGCTCTATCTAATTAACAAATTAAATTACTTGATT
Organism: Cricetulus griseus; assembly: GCF_003668045.3. Classification (NCBI taxonomy): domain Eukaryota; kingdom Metazoa; phylum Chordata; class Mammalia; order Rodentia; family Cricetidae; genus Cricetulus; species Cricetulus griseus. The sequence continues at coordinate 33,734,062 of NC_048596.1, read as the reverse complement.
TTTCTAATATTCTTAGAATGAAACTTTCTGAGCAATTAAAAATGTTCCATTGGAGCACTCGGGAGGCAGAGGCAGGCAGATCTCTGTGAGTTTGAGGCCAGCCTGGTCTCCAGAGGGAGTGCCAGGATAGGCTCTAAAGCTACATAGAGAAACCCAGTCTCGAAAAACCAAAAAAAAAAAAAAAATGTCCCATTGGATACAGGCTGGCATGTTGGCAATAGCCTTTAACCCCAGCATGAGGGGAGCAGAGGCAGGTGGATTTTGATGAGTTGGAGGCTAGCCTGGTCTACATTGTGAGTTCTAGACCAAGCCAGCCAAAGCTACATAATGAGACCCTGCCTCAAAAGTGAAAATTAAAACCAAACCAAACCAAATAAACAACAAAAACAAGAAATGTTTCATTGATGTCTATTTACTAAATTTCTGTACAGCTTTTTTTAAAAAATATATATATATATAATAGTAGTTATAACTAAGACTGGCTTACAGTTTTTAAGAACTACTTATACTATGGGGATTGATGATAATCTGTTTTATAAAGTTAACTTGTATTAGTTACTCTTTTGTTGCTGTGCTAAAATACCATGACCAAGAGCAACTTAAGCAAAATGATTTGGCTTACTGTTGCAGAGGGATAGGGAATCCCATCAATATAGGGAAGGCAAGTCAGCTCTTAACCCCACAGAGGAAAGAGGTGGGACCATAACTATAAGCAACCTCAGAGGCATGCTTTCTCCAGCAAAGCTCCAACTCCTAAGTTCATAATCTTCCCCAACAGCACTACCACCTGGGGGCCAAATGTTCACAAGCATGAGCCTAGAGCCCATTTCTCATTCAATCCACCACAGTCCTCTTCTCAACTTTGGAAGACTTTTAGTGAGTGTTGAATGCTAGGACCTCTGATACTCAGGAGGCAGAAAAGGGGGATTTCAAGTTTGAGGCCAGTGTAGTCTACATAGTAAGACCTTGTCTCAGAAATGAAAATGAAAGCTTCTCATTACAATATCATCTGGGTGAGTTTGGTGCTTTTAATGTGGGACCCTTACATATACCCTTTGCTTTCCATTTCCTTCCATGATAATCACTCTGTTTTGAATTTTTATGTTTAATGGGATCAATTTTATAAAAGTTATTTATTGTTTTTCTTAAGCAGTGCAAAGTAGTTTCATCAATTCTTTAAAATTTCTGCTTAATATTTACTTCTCCTTGTCAGTACAGTTTGGTAGACTTATGCTTTCTTTATTATTATTTTTTTTAGATTAGCTAACAACTTATTTTTGTTTTCTCTATAATAAGAATTTAGAAATGCTTTTGATTTTTCAGAAATATAATCAATACAATGTAGTGGTGTCTTGCTAGTGAACCTACAATGGTGGCCACACCCCTTTGGGTGTGGCTTCAGGCGGATAGAAGAGGAGAGAGGGAAGTGTGAGGTGTGGTCTTGGTGGTGCTCTTTTCTCCCTTGGGTCCCCCAATCAGATAGGAAGGGCAGACAAGCACTCCCGCGGGTCTTTATTATTATTTGTGTAAGTGTTCCTCAAGAAACACCCATTTATCATTTATCTTGGGTCTAGTGAAATCTTGACACCCTTTCCCTCAACACAATACAAAGCGGTTTGGGAGGCTGCAGAACATTAGGAGGGGGCCTCACTGGAGGAAATGTGTCTTGTAGTGTGAGTCTTGTGGATTATAGCCTGCTTCTGGCCATTTCTCACTGTGCTTCTTGACCCACAAGGATGTGATCATCTCCAGGCTGCTTCCACCACACCACCCCCAACACCTTGCAATGCACTCTGCAACCCAGAGTCAAAATAAACCCTTCCTGCATTAAGTTGCCTGTGATGTATCCAACAATGATATTGAACTTCTGATGCTTCTACTTCTGCCTCCCAAGTGTGAGGATTACAGGGGAGGACCTGCTGTTTCACTATATTGGAGATAAAACCCAGGGCTTACATGTGCTAAGCAAGCACTCTACCAACTGAGCTACACTCCAGCCCAGTGACCTTACTTGTGTGTAAGATTTTTGATCCACCTGGAGTTCTTCTTTTATATGACTTATAAATATACTTTTATAACCTAGTGGACTCATGGGGCTTAAGAAAGAGCACATGAAATTTGGAAGAAAAAGTCTAAGGAGAGATTAAGGAAGAATTGAAGGAGAAGAACTGGGGAGTTATGTTTGATCAGAACACATCATATGAACTTATGAAACTTTCAAACAATAAAAAAATAATTAACAATATTGTGCCACCAAACAAACCATTGTATGACTATCAGTTGTGAGAGCCCTAGTTATTTTTCCCTTCATAATATATGCTTAATAATGTGCTGGTAAATGGCCCCTATACATGGTTACATTTAAGGTGATAGAAAACTTCGGCAACTAAGGGTCTTTCAAAAGAAGATGTGAGCCTCTACCACTAATAGCTAACCAGATAAAAGTAAAAATATATGGAAGGGGCTGGATGTCCCAGTGGTGACCCATGAGTGACTTTTGTTGAATAGAAAATGAGACAAATGATGAGTTCTCTTTGAACGGTTTCAACAGAATGATAGTTTGTGGTCCTTATCTCGAGCCTCCATTCCCTAGATGCTACGTGGATCATCTCATTCTGCGCATATCACAGTCATCTCCACAGAGACAACCAGAAGGACCATGTCAAGGCACATAGAGAAGGAATGTAACTTTTTGTAAGCTCATCTACTCCTGGGTCAACCCACTACCAACAATAATGTCTCTCTGTCTTTTAGAACGAACTGTCAACAGAAAGAATCATATTAAATAATGGGTTACTTTTGATTACTGGTAACAGGGTGCAGTGTTACTAGTACAGAAGAGTATTTAGGAGTTATTATAAATGACTAAATAACCACCAAAATCGTGCAAATGGTTGCATTTCAGGGAGTCCTTACCTGCCAGTGGCATTACTGTTCCGACAAGGTATGTTTAAAAGTGGCTGCATGAAGGGAATAAATACAGAGAGCCACAACCAGACATTATGCTGAGAGAGAGAGAGAGAGAGAGAGAGAGAGAGAGAGAGAGAGAGAGATTCCTTGGAATACTCAGCTCTAAGCAGGATGTTCCCATCAAATCCCTCCCACAGGACTCAGAGAACCATGTGGAAGATGAGGCAGAAGGAGTGTAAGAGCCAGAGGAGATGGAGGACACCAAGAGCACAAGGCCCTCTAAATCAACCTTATCAAAACTCACGTGAACTCACGGAGACTGCAGCAACATGCACAGGGCCTGCACAGGTTGGCACCAGGTCCTTTTCATGTATGTTATCATGGTTTCCTGCTTCGTGTTTTTATGGGGCTCCTGAGTGTGCGGATGAGCGGGTTTCTGACTCGTGTGCCTTCTCTTGGGCTCTTTCCCTTCTGTTTGTTTTGTCAGATGTGTTAGTTTTATCTTATTATTTATTTATTTATTTTACTATGATCTCTTAGAACGAAACACTAGGTTTCTATTTTTTGGCCTTCATGGGAGAAGTGTCCCCTCTATGTTCCCAAGCAACTCCCCAGGTTAGAAGTTATAGGGCATGTTTCCCCTTAATTTTAAGGCAGGGTCTTGACATGTATCCCATGCTAGCCTGCAGCTCACCTCCTCCCTCAGCAGCTGGGATTGCAGTGTGTGCCACCACGACTGGCCCACACCTTATAGGAAGTTTTGTGGAAATAGGTACTATGTATAAATTGCAAAAATGATTTGTCCCATGAGAACTGAGGTAACCAAAGCACATTAACACATTTAGGAAAGAATGGGGGCAGGGACCCATAGGTCCTTTTTATAACACCAAGTGATGCTTAGTTGAGGAGATGTGAGAATTAGCATAACCGCATCTCCTCATTTGTCTTATTATTATTATTATTTGAAAGTTCAGGCGCATATTCTAATTAGGAAGGTTTCATTCCCAGAGGAACAAAATTAACTAATAAAAGCAAAAAGAAATTGATGAATTTATGAAAAAGGCTATGGGCCAATTAGTTCATTACAATAGTGCTAAATAAAACTCCTAGGACCATATTTTCCAAGGAACAAAAATCTCCTTCCTGCTATAAAAGTTGCATACTTACTAGATTAGAGCATATGGGCCCCAGTGTGCTTCTTCCTAGAATGACAGAGTGGTGGGAGCACCATCTCAGATTTGAAGAACCAAATGAGAAGGCTGCATTAGAATTCAGGGGAACGTAAAGAAAGCAAGCAGTGCCATTGAAATGCTCATCACCAGACAACATATGACCCACCAGACTGGAAAGATGCAATATTTGGTTGGGGTAGGGGTGGGGCTGGGGCTGGGGCTGAGTAGGGGGCTAATTTTTTTTTAATTTTTTGTAATTAATTTTTTTTAGTTTAAATTAAGAACAAGCTTGCTTCACATGTCAATCCCTTCTTCCTCCCCTCCCCCCAACCCTCCCTCCTAACCCTTCCCTCAAACCCCCACCTGTCCCCTAATCCATTCACCCTCCACTCCCCAGGCAAGGTAGGGCCCTCGAAGGGGCTCCTCAAAGTCCACCTTATCATTCTGGGCTGGGCCTAGGCCTTCCCCCATGTGTGCAGGCCAAGAGTGCATCCCTTCACATGGGATGGGATCTCAAAGTCCCTTCTTACACCAGGGAAAAATATTAATCCACTACCAGGGGCCCCCTAGAGTGCAGAGGCCTCCTCATTGACATCCATATTCAGGGGTCTGATTCAGTCCTGTGCTGGCCTCCCAGACAGCAGTCTGGGGTCCATGTGCTCCCCTGTGTTCAGGCCAGCTGTTTCTGTGGGTTTCACCAGCCTGGTACCGACCCCTTTGATCTTTATTCCTCCCTCTCTGCAACTAGGTTCCAGAGTTCAGCTCAGTGTATATCTGTGGGTGTTTGAGGAGGCTATTTTTAAGGGAAAAATAAAATTGATAACTGTTCTTGAGACAAAAATTCATATAGCCTGTCAAAAAGAATGCATTCTGGGCTGGAGAGATGGCCAGTGGTTAAGAGTGCTTAGGGCTTTGGCAGAGGACCCAAATTCAATCCCCAGCACCCACATGGAGCAGACTGTAACTGCAGCTTCAGGGATCTAAGACCCTCTTCCAGCCTCTGCTGGCACCTTCACTCTGATGCCCAAACCCATACATGTACACATAATCAAAAACAAAACAGATAAAAACTCCAGAAATGAAACGTATCCTAAGTATATTTTCTGAATAATCTTTTGTAGAGTGGTGTAAACTGATATTTAGTAGTTTGAGCTCTAGTTTGCATTTTTTGTGAACTATATGTGATTCTAGAACTATCTTTCACCTCCTTGAGCTGAGTTTCCTAAAGCTATTATCCCATGAATTAAAAGCTTAATATTTACACCCATAGTTGTCTCGCTTTCTTCTCTCTGCTCTTCTGACATGCTATTCCTATAGGCTAAGGAAACAACCCAAATTCAGTGGAGACAAGACAATAAAAGTTCCCACTCAGAGACCAGTGATCTTATAAGGAAGAGCCAGCCTTATCAACAGCAAGTTCATAAAGGAATTACATAAGCCTTTTGTGTTCCCAGCCTAGAGCAGAATTTCCAGGGAGTGACTCTGCATCTTGGCAGCTGAGGTAAGTCTATCTTTGTTTTTTTTTTTTTTGGTTTTTTTTTCCCCTTCCTGATGTATCAGGCCAGCTCCTCTCCTGTAGCTCAGTCTTTTTCCAGATGTGGCAGGGGTTCACATTAGTTTACTGTATTTGCAAATACCCTGGCATCTGGGTTGGGGCATCAGCTGGATAGGGTTAGGCTGTCAGCAGTGTCCACAATTCACATTCCCAGTCCTGCTTATGGGTTTAATGTTTGATTGTTCTGCCACCAAAAGATTCAAGATATGCACAGTCTTAAAGCTTGAACATAGTCCATCACTATTTCTTTTAAAATAAAATTCTAAATTCATGCTGGTATAAATGTCAAGATCTGTTGAAATACATTTGGGTTCGTCTACTTGGGTGGCTTGCTTTTGTTTCCTAATAGGAAAAAGTGGAGTGAGGGGCCCAGTGTCTTTGCTTCCTCCCTCCCTTTCTCTTTCTTTCTCTTTTCTATGCCACACTAATTCCTATTGCAGCCTCAAAAGTTTCACATCAATTTCCGGGTCTTGAAACCACAGCTTAGCCTGTGTCCCCTGCGAGTCACTTAATAAAAGCATTTCAAACAGTGTTTGAACATAAACACAAACCAAAGACTTCTCCACAAAGAAGAAAAACTGGCTAAGCAGCCATATGAAGACATGAGGCTGTGGTGACAGTGAGCTAACAAGAAATGAAACTTAAGTTCCCTCAACATGGTCACTCTGGGTAAGCAGGAGCCTCCTACCCAGCTCTTCAGCCAGAGCAAGGGCAGGGGAACCAAAGGCACATTGGGCTCATTTTCTGTTCCACTGATCCCTGTGGCTCTGTTAAGAGATGCTCTGAGGCTTCAATATGCATCCTTTAGTTCTGAAGTTCAACTGCAGACACCTGAGGGTCTCGGGGGCAGACTGAATCTGATTACTGACTTCAAAAAGAATGATTCCTCCCATGGCACTCAGCAACAATTCTGCTAGAAGTGTGAGGCATATTTTTCTCAAATGGGCCTGTAGGAAGCTGTTCCCAATCAATGATTCTGATGCTGTCTTCAAGGCTCCAGGACATAAGCCCTAGAAAGTAGGTGCTTTGTTCCATTCAGTGGACTCTGAGATAGCTCTCAAAGACCTCTCTTTCTCCTACTCACGTGCTCTTCCCAATGTGTAAAGAATAGAAAAAGGATGACACTTTCATGATTGGGCTAATGTTGTAGAATATTAGTTGAAGGCGTGCTACGTTCATTTATGCTGTGGAATGTTTGTGCGATGATATAAAGGTGTGTTACATTCTTTTATGTTGCATTTGTTTAACTCTGTGAATCTGTACTACTGTGTCTGTCTAAAAACACCTGATTGGTCTAATAAAGAGCTGAACAGCCAATATCTAGGCATGAGAGAGAAACAGGCAGGGATGGCAGGCAGAGAGAATAAATAGGAAGAGAAGAGAGAAGGAGGAGGAGTAAGAAAAGGAGGAGAGGAAGACACCAGTAGCCAGCCACACAGCCAGCTACAGTATAAGAAGTAAAGAAAGGTATACAGAATAGAGAAAAGTAACGGCCCAGAGGCAAAATGTAGATGGGATAATTTAAGAAATACTGGCTAGAAACAAGCCAAGCTAAGGCCAGGCATTCATAATAAACAATAAGTGTGTATTTATTTGGGAGATGGATGGTAGCCCCCTAAAGAGTCAAGGAGTTAAAAAAAAATACTATAGGCTAAGACCAAAACTTTAGGCTTGTTCTCTCACTATCTCTCAATCCCAACACACCCCTCCCTTTCTTTCCCCGGCTTTGGTGAAAGAAGCCATCATGTTGAGCAAACCCATGTGTCTTAGGGTTTCTATTGATTGATTTGTGATGCAACATGAGGTGGAACAGGCTTATATCAGCTTACAATTTTCATGTTATACTCCAGCAGGGACCTGAAGGCAGGGCCTGAAGCAGAGGCCATGTAGGAACAGTGGTTATGAGTCTGCTCTTATGGCCTCCTCAATCTGCTTTCTAATACCATGCAGAGCCACCTGTCCAGGAGTGGTACCACCCACCGTGGGCTAGGTCCCTCCACATCAACCATTAATCAAGAAAATGTCCCCACAGGATTGCCCATGGGCCAATCTGATAGGATATTTTCTCTACTGAGGTTCCCTCATCTCAAAGAACTCTAACGAATATCAAGTTGACAAAAAGTAACAAGTGGATTACTATATGTTAAGAACTGTATGTACTAGCAACCAATCAGAACAAGAATTGAGACCCTTCAAAAAATAACGTCCAAAATACTAATTGAAGTCAATATCCACACCCACTCTCTCCCTAAAGTTTTCACAGACCCCACCACTCCCTTGAATAAAGCTTATGAGAGACTCTGCTGCAAAGGACCCAGCGAAGCCATAACTAGAGTCTGCACCTAGAAACTGAAGTAATTGTGCACTGATTTAAGCTTCTAGGCTTGTAGTTATTTGGGGCATAGCAGTGGATAGTGACATATTGCTATTTCAAACTCAGTGCCTTATATGGAGCCTGGATCACGGTAGATGTTCATGAATCGGCAAATGAACTCAGCTCTGTCACTGGCTCCGGGTACACACTGAAGAGCATTAGTGAGCTGTTCCTCACAGCTCTGCAGCGCACAACAAAACAAGGTGATTAAATCCAATTTTCCGCCACAAACACTCTAACACAGGCAATTTTCTAAGATAAACATAGAGTCAGTAAATATAGTTCCCCATAACAAACATGTTGAGCAAGCTTTTTAGTCATCAGAATAGCCTCAAGGTCAATTCCTGCTTCCTCGGAGACAACAACAAACTTTCTATAGTTACATTCAAAATACAGTTGGAGACCTTTTTGCACTTTGTACCAAAGAGACTGACCAGGAACTCAACTTCATCAAGACTACATTCCAAATATGCATCGCTCGAGCCTTCCTGGTCCTTCCACCTCACCTGCTCTTGCCCTTATTCTTTCTGCCTTTCTGGTTTCTAATTGGAAATGCGCTCCAACCTTGTTGGAAGCCTTTGGGTCAACCTCTTCTCTTTCTCTCAAGGTTTCTCATTACATGCACTCGTGATTTGTGGCTTGTGATAGTACAAGGTTTTAACCAAGCATGCAGTTTTCAAAACTACTTTTATGTCTCATTGCAAGTTGAGAAAATTGTTATGGAAGAAAAATGTCTGTGGTGCATGGTGGTGGGTAGAGCAGGGGCCATGCTTTTCATCATGAGGAGCCCTCTCAGTATGAGAAAGACCCAAATACTTGAAGTCCCAGGGTAAGAGGATGCACCTAGAACAGCATTGCAGACAGAAGGACCAGAAGAAACCATCCTCCACAGAGCTGAAATGGCAGCATTGGCCATATGGCGAGTGTGGAAGAACTGCACACAGCAGTTCTATTACAATGACAAATACACACACAGGGGACCTTCAGCTGTAGACAGAAGTTTCTGTTCCTCCCAGTCCCACAGCAGTTCAGTACCAAACATACAGAGGTTTATATTAATTATAATGCTCAGGTTTCTTTTGGGCTAGCTCTCTCTTAGTTATTAATCTCTGTATCTCCACATGGTCTTGCTTACCAGTGATGCCCAGATCTCTTGCTCCCTCGGCAACTACATGGCGTCTCCCCAGTCACTCATTCTGTGTTCCTCTTCCCAGGTTTCTCTTAGACTGGTCACCCTGCCTCTACTTCTTGCCTGGTTACATCCTGCCTGTCCATTGGTCATCAACCATGTTGATGTATTCACATGTATTCACAGCATGCAAGAGGACATCCCCCATCACACTGCTAGCTCCAAGCACTTGGGTATCTTTTAAGTGGCTCTAGAATATAAGGTCCATGAAAAGGTCAAGACTGGGTCATAACTGCACATAAAATTATATTTACATCATTTTTATTAGATAATTTTTACTCCATTCACTATCAAAATAGAAGTCATTTGCATGCTCACTTGTCATTATTACAATTTTTTATATAATCTTATGAGGTAAGGATTGCACCAGCTTCCAAGAGAGAATAAATTTCTGGTATGCTTGCTATATCTTTCAAGTTCACAAAGCTAGTAAATGGGCAAACGTGACCTGCCCTAGCTGGCCACCAGCACTGCCCCTCACAAGATAGTAGTGAAATTAGAGATAAGACATTAGCTTGGCTGCTTTCCCCTTTGCTATGATAAAACACTTGGCAAAAGCAACTTACAGAAGGAAGGGTTTGTTTTGGCCCAGGATGAGGACACAACCTAGAATGGCAGGGACATCTTGGTAGCAGGGGTGTGAGGAAGCTGAGGACAGTACATGTGCAACTCAGGAAATGAAGAGAGATGAATGCCCAGCTCATATCACTGTCTCCTTTTTTGTTCCACCCAAGAACCAGTCCATGGGATGGTCCACGTGCATTTAGAGTGGGTTTTCCCACCTCAGCTGACCCAACCTAGAACCCCCCCCCCACAGACATCCTCCAAAGGTGCACTTCCATGGGGATTCTAGAGCCTGTTGCATTGATGCATTAACCATTACAAAATCTGTGCAAATGTTTCTAAATTGTAGCAATCTGAAGGTTAGAAATGTCAAGAGTGGTACTGTTGATCACTCTACCCACTCATTAGGTTTCTAAGTTCATTAGGGGTTCAAGGCCCTCCAAACATACCCATCCAAGATTCCCCAATCTATGGGCAAGTCATCTTTCTTGGGGGGAGGGGTTGTTGCTAAAAGTCCAGCTCTAGCTCAGACTAGAGATGGGTAAACACAAGAAGGTGTTATGGAAAGGGAAAGTAGTCAGATTTTGAGGACAACATCGCTGGGCGCTATGGACCCGTGAAATGGTACCATTATTACCTTTTTTCAAAACACATGGAAGTCAGAGATCGTATGTCCACCACCTACTGCAAAGGAGTATCTTTGCTGAATGAACACAAATATGATAATGTAAGAGTGATTTGGGGCCGGGTGTGGTGGTGCACACTTTTAATCCCAGCATTTGGCAGGCAGAGACAGGTGGAAATCTGTGAGTTCAAGGTTAGCCTGGTGTACTGGTGCACGGAATGAGTTTCAGAACAGCCAGGCTAAAAAAAATAAAAACAAAAAAAAACAAAAAGAACCAAACCACAAGAGTGACTTGGGAACCCCAGAAATCTCTCACACTAGAGAAACAGAATTTCTTCAAGGATATAAGATCTTACTTCTGAGTGAATTTGTCTGCACCAAAACCTGCTGCACTGGGGATACAAACAAACCCCTTTAGTCTGAGCAGCAAATTTGGAGAGTAAGGTCTTGGCTGCAATGGAGGAGGAACTAAGCTAGGAAGGGCTTAGCACTGGGAACTGAAAAGGAGAAAAATCATGGGAAGATGAAAGTGATGACAGATGTGTCACTTCTAATAGAAGGCTATGGGAGAAGAAGGCCTCTTCATCATCATAACTTCATATATTAAGCTAATTTTTCAAAACTTTTCATACAACTGTGAACCCTGTGCAAACCATAATGACCACCATGGAAAGATATGCTCTGGGGACTATAATGGCATGAATGATACAAGGGGTCACAAATATTTTCTGATTGGATTTAAGGGCCAATCCATCGGAGGAAACATGTCTAAAACTGTTGGTCTGGGCAAGAGCCCATGGCTGGCAAACCCAGAGTGCAAGTGTACATTTCTGACTATTATTCTGCTAAATGGACATAGCATTAAAGTACTCTCTGCATTTGTATTTCTCTATCCATAGATTAGTGTTGCTCTCAGACTCTATTCAGACTCTATCACAGAAGTGTTTTTAGACAGTGGTCAGTGGTTAATACAGAAACTCACAAGTGACCAAAGCACAGAGAATAAGAGTCAATGAGGAGCCAAGCCACAAGTGGGGCATCTATCACACACACACACACACACACACACACACACACACACACACACACACACGTGAACACTTACGCACACACCCCAAAGCTCAGGGACAATCTCAAAGGAGAGGACAGAAAGGTTGTACAAGTCAAAGATTAGGGATAAGCGAAACAAAACAATGTCTTCTGGACATGCTGGACATGACAGGTAGCCCATGTAAGCCCAAAACTGTAATGGACAGCATGAGGAGTGTACTGGTTAGTTTTTTGTCATCTTGAGACAAAGGAGAGTCATTTGGAAAAAGGGAACTGTTGGAATAAAATTACCATACACGGGACAGGGATGATGTAGGTTAATTTTATTGGGGAGAAATCACTTACATGAGAAACCTATAAGCCAGGATCAGTGTTCTGAGCATCCAATCTCAGCTGCCCTCTGAGACCTGATTGGAACATGGAGAGTGCAAGCCTGTCCCCTCCTCCGGCCTAAATCCCATAAGCCCTCTAGGTACCTGTGGCCACACCCAAATGGGCATGGTCAGCATCACAGGTACCTAGTAAGATGTCTTCCTACAGGGAACCTTAACTGAGAAGATGCCTGTGAGTGAATCTGTTAATTAATGATTGACATGGGAGGGCCCAGTCAACTATGGGTGGGGCTACCCCTGAGCAGCTGCTCCTGAATTATGTATAAAAAACAGACTGAGCAAGCTGGAGAGCAAGCCAGTAAGGATCAGTCCTCCATAGCTTCTGCTTCAATTCCTGCTTCTAGGCTCCTTCCTTGAGCTTCTGTCCTGACTTCCCTTCATGATAGAAGCTAGAATGGATCGTTTCCTCCCCAAGTTGCTTTTGGTCATGATGTTTCATCACAGCAACAGAAACCAAATGAGGACAAAGAGTATGGCTAACAATATTACTCAAAATTCACTGAGAGAATAGATTTTAGGGGCAGTTTCGACACACACACACACAAAAAAAAAAAAAAGAAAGAAAAAGAAAAAAAACAATAGGGTACTCTGGTAGATACCTTCATTTACTTGAGAAAAGTAATCATTTCCCTGGATATGCACATATTAAACATCAGGTTATATACTTTAAGTACATATAATAAAAAACTAACCAAGACAATATCCCATGCTTTCTTGCCACACAAAACGTAAATGCATCACCCAATGGTATTTGATCATTTTGCTCAAATAACTTCATTTCAAGCAGTAACTGTTAAATTTAGGAAAAACGTGGTGATGCTAGCTAACACTTCCTCATGAGGCCTCAGGCTGCTTTTCTCTTCCAAAGGGCATTCATTTACTTACTGTCTGGCTTACTCATCAGTACTGAAAACAGACCATGACTCTGTGAGTCTATGGAAAATGGGGAAAGAAAAGAATCTCCGAGAGTCTTTATTTGGCCAGAGAAACAAGCTTTTTAAAAACCGATTTTCGTGTCAATGTCATTAGAGTTGGCCACACAGGGCTTTGAACAGGCTTTCCTTTGTCACCCATACAAGGTACCACTGGTGCCTGATGGAGGAAGAAAGGCTTTCTCTTCTCTGAAACACATCCCATAATGTCAGCACACAAGATCACATCTACTGAAAGTCTCAGCACAGTAATATTAAGCATCCTTCTTGGAAAGCTGAGAGGCATGAAAGCATTGCTTTTTGTAAGATAACAATGCAAGAAGGAAGTTGCTTGGCATGGTTCTGGCTGCATTTCACATCTTTAAGAACTCAGCTATGTTGAAATGCCATCTAAATAGTCCCTGGGACTAAACAGTAGCAAGGGACTAAGAACATAAGGAGCAGGAAGTCTATGCAGACAAGGACAGTGTTTTCCATACAGTGCATATGGAGAAGTGACAGTTGGGACTGAGTTTGTGACTGTAGATGGAGAACCCTTCTAGCCTTTACCTCCACTCACTCAACAGAGAGTTCTTCATTAACTGCACCAAGAAGAGGCAGAAGCCACTGACCTGGGGCCTGTAATTAGGAAGCCTACTGTGATGCACAATAAAACCCATGTTCTTCTATCAGCTATTTCTGTTATCCTCATAAGATATATTATGGGGTGTGTATGTTTGTGTGCATGGTTATTATATCATATATGAACTGGTCTATAGCACTTATAAAACACGACCCCTACACTGTTTGATTTAGCTACTGAGCTCAACATGACCTATGTAACTAAATATGGTTTACTTTGGACTATGAAATATGATGGAGATGACACTAGTTGATGTCTAGTTAGGTCACAAATAAGCAATGCAGTTTCTGCCTTGTCTCTGGAAAATGCCACCTGGGAAGCATGTGTCCCTATGGGAAGCAGCTATGGGAGGAAGAGGCCATGAAGGGGAAAGAAAAGCATGTGAAGGCCCACATGCAAGCTTTCGATGAATAGCCAAGGCTCCCACTCAACTCAACTCTCTTCACCTTGACGGGACTGACAGAATGTGTGTATGTTTACAAAGAGATTTACCTAAGAAAAGAGATCCTGTGGTCTTAAAGGTTGGCTAGTCTAAGCCCCAAGAAAGAGCAGTGCTATATAGTTCAAGTCCTAAGGCTAACAGAATCCTTTCTTTCTAGGGATCACCAGTTGTGGAGGCCTTCAACAGAATGGATGAGGCACTATGAAGGGCAATCTTCTTTTAGCTGACAGCACCAAATTTGGTGGTAATTTAATTCAAAACACACAGTCACAGAAACACCAAGAAAAATGCTTGACAAAATACCAGTAACCATGACCCAGCTAAGTTGACACAATAAATATCATACCAACTCAAGAGCAAACCTAAGTGAATTAGGCAATGCACAGCTCCCACTAGACCAACCACCAACTGAATCCAATGAATGACCCAGCCAATACCAAAAGGAATTGCCTGCCAAACCTTGCCTGGTTCCTGACTCACAGAGGCCAAGAACAGGCTGAGGTGGTTATTTACACTACCAGACTGTTACAGGACTTGTTATGTTGCCATATAATGAGGACGCTGGCTCCCATCACAACCCCTGTGGCCTTACTTCAGCTACCTTGACTATCTCAGATTCACCAGCTCCCTCCTTTGCTTGGGGACCATCTATCTGCCATTATTGTTTTTTCTGCCTGTAATATTTTCCCTCTAGCTTTTAGTTGAGCTGGATCCTTTCATCCTACCTTCCTGCCTCAGGCCCAATATTAATGCCTTAGAAATCCATTCCAACCTTCCCTAAGCTGCCCTTGCTCCTCTCTTTCTCCCTCCCTATCCCAGCTTGCTCTCTTGCTCTCTCTCTCTCTCTCCTGCCCATTTTCCTCAAAATATTTATCTTATTCTAAAATGAACTTGCTGTGTCTTTAGATCTTGTCCTGCTTACAGGAGAGACCCTCATCTCACTCATTTGCTGCTCACATAGTGATCTGCACAAAATGTGTTCAGTGGATATTTGCTGAAGAAAAGAAATATAGGCCTGTATCCTACGTGGGTGACAGACTTCAGACTCTTGCCTACAGGCCTCAGCCCCCACCCCCACCCCATGCAATCCCATGGAGGAAGATTACAGCATTCCTGCTACACAAAGGATGTTTTTGCTTTGACTTTTCTTCTGCTGTTTTTCTTGTCTAATGAGATGAGCACTGACTAGGGAATGAAGAGCCTAGCATCCCCCCTACGATACCTTCGAGATAAAACACACTGCATTTTTATACTTTACTGTGTGCATGAGGCTTATGTATACATGTTTCTAACTCTTCCACATTAATTAGAAGACAGTGCCAACGAGACAAAAGGAAGAAGACATTTTCTCCCCTCTCACTTAGAAACACGGGCCTATCCTTAGGCATTATGAGGAAGCAGCTTCAGCCTCTACTTTCTCTCTTCTGGAGCTCTGCAACATGGGGCTTACAGAGAGCTTTAGAAGCAAGTAGAAAGTCAAGCCTGCCCACTCCCTCAGTTTGGTCTCCCCTCTTTTTCCAGGATTGCTTTGTTTACATGTAGAAAAGGAAACAGCGTTTTTAACTGAGACATATTATTACCTAAAGTCTTTATCCACAAGCCCTACCCCTTGCCAGCACATAGGCAGCTTGCCCTGCATGTTACTGTCTCTACATTCTGACCTTCCCTGGCATCACCATGCTGCCCAACATTGTGTGATGGGATGCTTTGATGACTGGTGGTACCTGGTTGACCTTGGAGACACTGCCCCTTCCCAGAATCCTCCAATTCCTAAAGATAAGGAACTCCTCTTGGAAAATGCGTCCAAAAACAAACCAATGGTCATCCTCCTCCTTTGGGGTCTCCCCAAGTTCTTGACCCCTCTCCATCTCTTCTAACCACTCCAGGACCAGATCTCTAACAGTCAGGCCGAGTACTCCAGAACCTATTGAAGGCATCTAAACTAGCCACGCTAAGCCTGTTTGCCCTGTTTCACCTGCACTCCTGAACTCACCTGCCATTCTAACTCCCCACGGACCTGGTACTTCTTCACAGTCCCCTTCCAGGACAGCAGGTGAACCTTCCTCTTGGAAGTGGAGGCAGGGTAAACTATGTATTCAGCAGCAAATATCCCCTAATCAATTGGCCTTTGCCATATCTCAAATTTTCTATTAATACACTACATTTTAAAACATCCCTGTAGACTATAAGTAAAGCCAATGTCTTAAACCTCTTTGAGAAATTCTGTTCTGTACTCTCCTTGGAGCTTTGGGTTTTATTTTAGCAAGATTTTTAAAACCCTGACTTAGAGCGCCGGCTCACTGAAGAAGCAGCTACTGACGCTGTCTGTGTATTCGTTATTCCGGAGGGTGCCAGGAATGGAAGGATGAATTAAACACTCTCTCAAGCAGGCTTCAGGCAGGATAGGAACTCAAAAAGTATTTAGGAAGTGAAGAAATGACAGAGTGAATGCCTTCCCAGAATTTACAAGCTAGGATGTCACTTGATGAATATCCTATGATGTACTCTCATCATGAAATTGTTACCAATTTTATAGGGCTTCAGATGAGAAAAAAATAAATCACCTTTTTCTATTCTATTCTTTATATGACAAGCTATTGAATTTGGGAACCTAAAATATTCAAATTTTCCAAGTTATTATTTACCAGATTTAATTATCTCTTTTAGAATATCTTCACAAAACACAGCCTTGCTAGCCCTTCAAAACAGCCTAAGGAAATTGTTATTTCAGGGGCAGAAAGAAAATACAATATGAATAACAATAGCTAGCATTGATTCAACTCTTAATATATGCCAGACATGGTTTGAAACAATGTTTGTATCACTTATTTAATCATCATAGTATGCATCATCATCCTTGTTTTTGCAGATGGATGAAAACTGGAGATTAAATTAAATTAGGTGAACAACTCTTTGCGTGGCTCATAAGAGGCAGAACCAGAATTTGAGTGCAGGCAGTTGTCATTGTCTACTTACATAATAACTAATTCTGGATTTAGTAAATCCTTGAGTTAATAAATTGTAATTTCTCAAAATGCATTGTCTAGACTCGCTTCCCCCCCCCAAAGTCCGATAAACAGTTTGGAGCCATCTTCAGTCTAAAATAAATCTTAGCTGTTCAAAATTCTGCCACTCCATCAATAATACTTGAGTGTACCTGGACTGTTCGTTTAGTAAATAGTTCTCTAATTTGCTCTGCCTAGACATTACCCTCAGAGAGACAGTTGCCAATATAATACGACAAATTGCTTTAAAGGAAAATTCCATAACAATTTCTTTCTAAAACTTTCCAAACAATGGCACTCAATTTGAATAACTTCATTCATTCATTGAATGTGTATTAGGATTGAGGGTGTATCCCTCTGCTTATTGGTGAATACTTCTCAAGACATTCACTAAAATCCATGGCTATGACAACCTACCTTAGCTTGAATTGTCTTTCCTATTCCCACAGACTGGTTTGAATGCCATCTATTATACCAAGTGTATGCCCATCCCTCTCTGTAGAACCATCATGTCCTCACAGAGTTGTGGTTCTCAACCTTCCTGATGCTTCGGCCCTTTAATACAGTTCCTCACATAGTGGTGACCCCAACCATAAAATTATTTTCATTGATACTTCATAACTGTAATTTTGCTACTTATGAGTAGTAATGTAAATATTTGGTATGCATAATATCTGATATGTGACCCCTGTGAAAGTGCTGTTTGACCTTCAAAGGGGTTGTAACCCACAGGTTGAGAACCGCTATCATAGACAAAACATTGGATAACATGTGGAAGAGTCTACAACCAAGACACCTTGGGCCTTACACACTTTTTCTCTTAACACATGTTTATAAGAAAGGAACTGGGTAAAGTTTAAATATTAACTTAGTCTTCTGCATTTCTATGTAGGATATTGTGACAGAGACACTGGCTTGCTGCAGCAGACACACCCAGGTCATCTCTGGATTTCCCATGGAAACACCTTTGAAAAACTACTCCTTCCCTTTCTGTACTCAAAAGACACCTTTGAGCCACAGAGTAAAGTTCTGAATTCCCGACCAAACCTCAAGCTTCCTTAAACAGCCCTTTAATGGCATGCAATACTTTTGTTACAGCCAAACCTTTGCATATTGTCTATGAAAGAGGGAGAAACACGTGTCAGGATGCTTTGTCAGCCCTCAGGGATTTAGTGAGTGCCTACCAAGTGTGGCTTGGAGATTTAGCAGTTAACTTGTATACTGTCTTCACTGTGGACCAAGAATACAATGCCCCATACAGTCATTTGAAATCCCCTCTAGGACCATTTGACAGCACACAATATTCTGCTCAACTTGGGGGTTAGGGATTAAAGGAAACCCAGAGATTTTTGCCTCTGTGATCATCTAGGAAGCTCTGCTTTCTACATTTACTAGAAGGATGTATATAATATTAAACTTAATACTGAAAAACTTTTTTTTTCCAGGACAGTGACCATAGACCTTTTTGGCTATGTCTGGGCCATTCTACAGCTCACAGACCCACTGTGTCTCTTACATTTCAGAACGTATACACATGGACTTCCTTTGGTGAAACCTATGGTTTTGAACTAAACACCAGCCATACCATGTTCTCCTATATGTCACAGCTTCAGGCACAGAACATTTTAGACATAAATGCCAGCCAGGGAGAGAACTGCCAAGCAAAGAGAACTAGAACTAAGCAGTCTGGAGTCCCAGTCCCAAGGCAAGTTTGGTTGCAAAGTGGACTCACCACAGGGAAATCACTTGTCTTTCCTCAGGATGAGATCTCAATTGGGGAATCTCTATGTTGATGCCAAAACTCAAGCCATTGACCTGCAGCTAATTCTCTGAACAATGAAAACACGTGAATTTTCCAAGCCAGAAAGCAGAGCTGCATTTATTTTCAACAATCAATTTGGGGGCACACACCTGCTCCAGGAGACCAGGTGTGCACCCTTCTGTAGAAGCATGCCCCACCCACACACCCAAGATGCAGGGAGCACACAGGCCCTACCCTGCATCCACATACAGGGCACACAACCATTGTTCCTGCACTAGCGAGCCAGGCACACACATTCTCCCTGCAAGCACTGCAAATCTGTGGCTCCTCACCTCCTCAAGCTCTCAGGAGATCATCAGACTGCCCTGCCACCTTACAGGGCAACAGCCCTGAACACACAAGTTTGGAAGAGCAACGGGCACCTGAAGGCAGTTTAGGTATGGAAGCCAAAGGGTGAACCTTACTGTTCTCTGAGACCACTCTGCCCCTATGGGTAGACTGCACTTGGTCATATGATTTGGGCCCTATTGGCATTTAAGCATGAGCAATTTTAACAGGCATTATGTTTTGTCCTCTATGGGGTCCCCAAAGCTGCAATGATACAGCGGATGTAAGTGGTCCATGTGTAGGAAGGACTATATCTGTCTCTCTCTCATCCCTTAACTCAGAGTGGAAATTCACCATGAGATTATGATCTGTTTACCCAGAAGTGTACTAAGAGCCAAGCACTCTGTCCCAAAGTTACTACAGCCCAGTTTCAAAATGTGCTAGTCTCCACAAACAGATTAACCTGTTCATACACTGTTGTTTTCTGTAGATAAGTTGGTCCTCTACCACAGAGAACTTGTAGTTCTTTTTTAGAGTCTCCCATGCTGACACACCTGCATAAAGTCATTTTCAAATCTGAACCAGTTGTCACATGCTCTTGTCTTTTCTCTTGCTGTGATAAGACACCATGACCAAGAAAGTGTTTACTTGAGGGCTAGAGTCCATGGTCATCATGGAGGTGAGCGTGGAAGCAGGCACACAGGCATGGCATCCGAGCAGTAGCTGAGAGCTCACACCTTGTGTAGGAGATAGAGAACATTGGGATTGGTAGAGTCTTTTGAAACCTCAAAAACTGCCCCCGGTGACACACCTCCTCCAACAAGGCTAATTGTCCAAGGCTAATCCTCCACACTGTCCTAATCCTCCCCAAAGAGTTTCACCAACTTGGTGTAACGTGAAAAATAAAAGACCTAGAGACTGATATTGGAGTTCAAACTTCAAGCTGAAGTTCAGAAAAGCAAAGCAGCTGGCCACTAGCTTCTTACCTCTACCTCAGGCAGAATGGGCTGGTCCTGTCTCCATAAACTCTCACCAAGCCTCAGACTGTAACCTTTCTTCAGTGTGGCTCTAGAATGAAAATGCCTCTACTGAGACCTTGCTTCTGTCTTATATACTTCCCTAATGTCAGCATTAAAGGTGTGAGCTATAATTCTCTTTTAGGCTGATTCACTCGTGTAGATCTGGACTCACAGAGATCCATCTACCTCTTAATCCTGAGTCCTAGGATTCAAGGTGTGTACCACCACCTCCTAGTTTCTGGCTTCTGGGATTAAGAGTGTGTGCCTGGCTTCTATGGCCTATGGCTGACTTTCCTTTCTGAATCCTCAGGCAAGCTTTAATAAATCATAAGTAATATATCACCACAACTGGGGTCCAAGTGTTCAAAGCTATGAGCCCAGGGGGCTTTAATCATTCAATCAACCATAGTTCTCATCTGTGCCCTCATAATAGAAGGCATTGTAAAGGACACAAAGAACAATGTCAAGCTTTAAAAAATCCAGTTTCCCTTCTCTCTCACTTCCTCCATTCTTTGAAGGAGCCTTCTTCCCAACCCTTCTTCCCAACCCTTCTTTCCTGGCTCTCCTACAGTACCCTGCCCTGCTTTTCTTTGACCTCATGCTCACTATCTGTTGCCTCCTGGCTTTGATTGAAGGGACTGGATTCTGATACTCTTTGGAGTTGAGCTGAGATTCTGGTCTCAAACTGTGACCATAGGAGACTTTACACCCTGGTCCTCTTTATGGTATCCTATCACTGTTTCCTGCGTTGAGCTCCTCGGAGCAATTTCCTGCCTTCTTTCTTCCCAAGCCCCACCTTGATGGCACTAGGTATCCTCATGCTATGCCTAGTAGCACTTATTTATTTATTTATTTATTTATTTATTTATTTATTTATCTCCCCATCATAAGTCCTGTTCAGTATTCATGTGGTGTTGTACTAAATAAAATTTGAATGGTGGCTAGAATAAGAATCATAAGCATCTTTCATAGGGCCATGTGCTGGTCTTAGTGGTACCCTCCATAAGTGATTGCAGTTTTGTAGCTTAATAATGATAACAGTTTCTTTTTCTTTTTTTTTTTTTTCATTTTACTTCAGGGAATAAAAATTCAACTGTCCTAGTTAGCTTCAGCTATCAATTCAACATCTGGAACATCTGAGAGAGTCTCAAGAAAGGAATTGCCTATATCAGCAGTTCTCAACGTGTGGGCCATGGCCCTTTTGGGGGTCACATATCAGATAAACTGCATATTGGATACTTACATTACGATTCATAACAGCAGCAAAATTACAGTTATGAAGCAGCAATGAAGTGACTTTATGGCTGGGGTCACCACAGCATAAGGAATTGTGTTAAAGGGTTACAGCATCAGGAAGGCTGAGAACCACTGGTCTAGATCAATCAGATCTGCCTGTAGCCATGTTTGGGAGAGGTTAAAGCAGAGTTTATCCATAGTTTCTGCCCTGACTTCCCTCAGTGATGAATTTTGACCTGAACATGTAAACCAAATAAACTCTTTCCTCCCCAAGTTACTTTTGGTCAGAGTGTTTTCTCACAGCAGCAGAAACAAAACTCGAACTCCATCTTAAGCTAACTGTACTCAGAGCAGTGGGACATGGCTGTTGTACTAGGATGTCCTGGGGAGGAAACTGGGACACAGGCTGGTGACTTATGCTGAGTTGATAGGTCAGGGTCAACACTGATTCCTACAACAGTTCACAGGCAAATGCAAGCCCAGAAAAGGTGTGTACTGCTATGGTACGTAGTCAGAAGTCATTCCTTGGTGGCATCACAATGGTGACAGCTTAAGGTCTTCTGGATGCTAAGGCTCATTGTTGCCTTGCTTCTCTCCTCCCCATTTCACAAAGGGACTTAGGAATTTCTTAGACAGCCTGGCTCCAGAGCTGCATCCCCATTATGTTATTTAATAAGCAGCTTTAGCTATGGCCCCAGCACTAGCAGGAAGGGAGCAGGGCTTCTGTACTGTGAGGGCAGACACTCTATCTATCTGCATTGCCACTGAATTCAACTCTAGCCTTGGTTTATCCTAAACATTTGTTTCCTGTATCAACAATCACTCTTTCCCATCTCTTCATTTCTATCACTAGCTCTTCCTTTGCAGGGTCATCAAACTGTGAAACTGTGTGTGTGTGTGTGTGTGTGTGTGTGTGTGTGTGTACATGCATGCACACTTGTGAATGCATTTTTCTAAATCAACCCAGGAGTTACTGAAAAACAGATGAGCAGCCTCCATTTGCCAGCTTCGGCTTGGCTTGGCAGGCTATGCTGTGCTTTTCCATCCATCTACAGAGACCAATAGGGCCACCAGGTCAAATCATAGAAACCAAACTCATACTCTGGATTCTACTTTGCCAGTACCTTCATGACTTTGAGATTGTCTTGACTGAAGGGAGGGGAATGGAGAAATGACAGACACATGTACTGAATAGCTGAGGTTGGGTGCTGTGGTATGTCTCAGTGGGAGAGCATGTGACTGAAGAAAAGCTGAGAATGGGTGTGGCATGCACACTGATGGAGATACAGCAGTAGCCTGGAAACAGCACATTTATTATATATTGCTGCATAAGGAGGTAGGTTATCATATACTGTTGAATGAGAGGCCAGTTAGCTAATATCTGTGGCGTATGATGGGGGCGGGGGGAGGTCTCTGTAGTGAAGCAGTCTCAAGCTACAGTCATCTAGGAAGAGGAAGCTGTGGTCAATACTATCAGCATACACAGTCAACATCTGTAGGCCTTGCCAGTCCCATGGATCTGAGGGAGTGTTTATGTCAATGAGACATTCCAGACCTCATCTGTTCCTTACACTATTCCTCTAGAAACAATATGCCCCAAGGCATCCCCATTAGCCCCACCTGCTGACATGATTCCAAGTGTGGGCTGAGCAGCCCAGATGCATGGATATAACATGTTCCTGTCAGAAGACTTTTGAGCACCCACATAACACCACTAGGGGAAAATTCCATGCCTGACCTCGTAGTAGGAGGAAAGCTGTTAGTTGAAATATAGGTATGCTAAAATTATCGTATAAAATTACTTTCAACATACATATATAATTTACATAGGAGACACAAGTTATTTGCATGTTTACACAGATTCCTGTAACAATAAGTCTTTCGGCCAAGCCACCCGAGCCCTGCTGCCACATGGGCACTTTCCGCCAGGCCGCCCAAGTTCTGCCCACCACCACGTTAAGGTCCTAAATAACATACAGAGACTTCTATTAGGTACAAATGCTGCTTGGCCAATGACTAAGATTTCTCATCTGCTAGCTCAGTCTTAATTATCATAAATCTATATATTTTATAAGACTTATCGGAAGCCGGCAGCAAGCATCCTGTCTTCCTGGGCTCACATGGTGACTCTGTGCTTTCTCCTACCTTTCCCAGAATCCTCCTTGACTCCTAGTCCCACCTATCTTGTTTTCCTATTGGCCAACAGTACTTTATTTATCAACCAATAAGACAATCATATACACAGAAGGACCTCCCCCATCATCTCCTCTTTTCTGTCTAAATAAAAAGAAGGGTAACTTATCTTTTATAATAACTGAAGAAAACTGTAACCGTAACTATCTGTCTTCAACTCCATCAAAGACCACAGAAGGATAATATATAAACTCTAGAATAGGTTCCATTCTCAAAGTATCTTATTTTGTTTTTATCCACAAAATTGCAACCTGAATCCCTTTGATTCACAAGCATTTTGGATAAGGGATATGCAACCTTACTAATACCAGAAGCACCATGTCTCAAGCCTTGAGAGGTTTCTCACCCTTCTTTGCTCCAGATAATCTAGAGAGGAACCTTCGGTTGACATCATGTCCAGGAGATGCTGGCAATTTACCCATCAGATCCGATCTGCTGCAGATCTGAGACAGCAGCAACGGCAGACAAGTCGGCGAGGATGGGGAGGGAGATGCATTCGGTGTGGAGTGTGGTAAGCTTGTGTCCCTTTGTCTCTCTCCCGTTTCCCTTGGGGACAGCCCAGTGAGTTGCTGGTCTGCAGTTCAATACCTGGAAGGTGGACTGGAGGAATCTCCAGTGCCTGGCACCTCCTCCCTCAGTCACAGGCCCTGCCTTCCAGCAAAAATGTGGTTGAAGAAACTCAGACAAGAGTCTTCCTGCTCCCTCCTCCCACTTCCCCCTCATATCTTATTAGTTCTTTGAGAATCATACAGCATCTTTTTATTATTTACCCATCTCTCTACTCCTCCCAGATTCATCCCACCTTCCCAACCCACTCAACTATGTCCTACTTTTTAAACCACAAAGTCCAATTCCCATTGCCCATGACAGTATATACATTTTATTCAGCAATGCTTCAACCATATCCCTTATTGTGGCACCAAAAAGTTCATATCTCAATCAAGCAACATATTTCCTCATCTCATGTAGGTATTTTCAAAGTAAAGCAATGTCTTTTTCAACAAGAAAAAAATGTGCCAGGCATGTTGGTATGTATCTATTGTCTCATCACTTGGAAGGTCAGGCTAGGAGGACTTTGCGTTCTGGGCTAGCCAGGGCTACATAGGAATATTATGTCTCAAAAGAACAGAAAGGAATGGAGAAAGAAAGAAAAACAGGCTGCCATTGTGTTGGTTCTGAGGTGGCTGCTGTGGGGTGCCACCTGAGTGAGCAGGCATGTGGAGCAGAGAGCACAGCATGGGATCTGCCTGAGTGTGAGCGGCAGCAAGATCAGCCTCATTTTCAAGGTGGAGATTTGCTACAAGGGCATCCTCTACACCACTGACTCCAAGGACTCCATAGTAGCCCTCACCAAGGTTCGATCCTTCGGTACAGAAGACAGCCCAACTCCACCTCAAGGTGAAGTCTTTGAGTGTATTATATTCCAGGGAAGTGATATCAAAGACGTCACTGTTTGCGAGGCACCAAAACCAGTGTTCTTTGCCTCAGGATCCAGCTATTGTTCAGTCTTTCATTTGCTCAGCTTCTTCATTCCAGTCAGTGGTTTCCTATGGACCCTTTGACAGGATGCCAGTATACAGTCAGTTCAGTCTGAGCACATTGGTTGGGCAGCAGTTTGAAGTCATTGGTGTTGCTGGGAGCTCTTGACATCCTTTGGAACAGAAGCATTGGGTAGCAGTGCATTATCACAGAGCAGTGCAACTAGTTCTGCCTTCACACAGGCTACAAGATCTGTAAAACCACAGCTAGCCTAAGGTCGACAAGCCCTCAGTTAGACCTTTTGAGCAAAGGCCCAACCATGGAACAAGCAATACAGACAGCCTCGGTCCACTTAGCTACTCTAGCACCTGTTAGGAGAAGGAGCCCTGTACCAACCAGGTCTTTGCCATCTACCAGCCAGAACCAACAGACAACCAAGAGTACAGATGAGCTGAAGTACACAGAGTTACAAGGCCAGAAAATGAGCAGCTCACAAGTGACAGCAAGAGGCAAGTAGCTCCAGGTTCCTTCTGCTCCAAGGGGAAGATGTGGGGGTCATTGAGATGGCATGGGAAGATTTGCTTGCTATCAGTCGAGATAGTCTAATGAAATTTGAGAAAGACTTTGACTTTGAAAGTACAAATGCACAATTTAACAAGGAAGAAATCAAAAGAGAGTTTCATAATAAACTTAAATTAAAAGAGAAACCTGTAATGGTGAAGATAAAGGAGGCTTCAGAGTTGATACTCAAAACATCAAAGGGAATGCTGAAGAAGAAGATCCTCTTGGACCCAACTGCTATTAGGACAAAACTAAACCCTTCTTTGACAGCATTTCTTGTGATGGTAATAGAAAAAGAAGACCAACCTGGGCTGAAGAAATGCTAAATTAAATGCTAAAACAACTGGAATCCAGCTTTGTCCAAATCATGACCATAGGGTCTCCCCAGGCAGAGGAGGTCTTGGCTTCCACAGTGGCAGAGGATGTGGCAATGAAGGACTTTGACTGTCCCTCGAGGATTTCATGGTGAATTCAGTGGTGGGTGGTCACGGGCGAAGAGAGTTTGCAGATTTTGAACATAGGAAAACCATGGCTTTTCAACCCTAAAAGGTCTGGATTGGTCATACTGCTTTCTGAAAAAAAGACAACAAAGTTGCTGCATAGTCTACAAACAAGTGTTTGAAAATAGGGGACTCCAAGGTCTTCATGGTCCTGGAAAGCAAAGAATGAAGAAGTGAGGTTGCTGTCTGTCTGTCACCAGCACTGGGTTTTTTTTTCTGCTTCATTTCAAAGCCGCACTGCAGTTGCTTTAGGGCAGGATGGCTTGTCTTGAAACACAAGCATTGGTGTATGTGGAGGAGCAGAAGGCGGTGATCCTTGCCAGAGTTGAACCACAGCAAGATGAATGGAACTGGCTAAGTCTTTTTTTCAATCACTGAAGGCTTCCAATTTCTTGTCACAAATTAATTGTATTCGGTGATTACTTCCAGCTGCCTGAAGGTAGGCCGTGATACTGTGCTTTGAGCCACACAGGTTTTATGTGTGTGTGTCTTTCTGTTTCTTTTTGGAGAGCCTATAATATGAGGTATCTTATTTCAAAACTTAATTAGGGTGCTGGATGGTAGAGAATTTTGTCAGTCAACTATGTACACACAGGTAAATAGTGTTTCTTCAGCAAAGATGTGTGTGTGTGTGTGTGTGTGTGTGTTGTAAAATTCCATTGCCAAAGAAACATTAAGAACTTTGTGTAGCTGTATAAAAAGCAACTAACTTTTTAAAAAAATAAACATTTTAAGTCATCAAAAAAGAAAAAGAAAACAAATGATGAAAAAGCAAAAAAAGAATGGTAAAACACATACAAACGTATGCTCATCACTCCTGACTGTGGGAAGCAGTGGGTCTCTGACTCTTGTACCGGCTCTTGGGACTCTTTTCCTCTTGTTGGGTTGCTGTGTCCAACTTCAATATTATAGCTTTTGCTTTATTTTATTATATATTTTTGTTGTATTTGGTTGTGATCTCTTGGAAGCCTGTTATTTTCTAATGAGAGGCAGAAAGGGAATGGATCTGGAGGAGAAGGGAAGTATGGAGGGACTTGGGAATAGAAGGAGGAGAAACTATAATCAAGATATAAGAAAAAAGAATATTTTCAATAAAAGGAAAAACATAAGCCCATCATTTTAATGTCTGTGTTAGCTTTCTGATGCTGTAACAAATAGCTAAAGTGAACAAGTTAATAAGAAAAAAAATATTTTGACTCACGATTTAAAGGTTTCCATCCACAATCTAGACAGTCTGCTGACTTTTAGGCCTCATATGTAGAGACAAGTCACCCAGGTTGGGACTGTGACTCCATGCAACTAGTGAGATTATTCCCAAGCTAAGAAAATATGATTGATCGTATCTGCATCTCACGAAGCCTAAGAAGCAAATCAAATTTTCCTTATTGGCAGATCCCACATTTGCAAAGTTGCCCTGTGGCTAAAATGTGTTTCCAAGTCTCCAAATCAAGATTAGTGGCACTATCATGGCCATTTGTAGAAACAAGGCAGGTGAAAAATTTTTGAGTTGCCTGAGGCTGTGTCCCCAGAGGTGAATGAAAGTGCTTCCTGACTTCCATTTATGATTCTCTGAAGGGTAAGGGTGTGTTCTTTCCAAAGCCTTTACCTATTGATGCTGTTCATGGGTGAATTTATTGTTGAAAGTGTCCCCAGGTAGTGCACAAGTGCTCATTAGCATTCCTACCTGTGGGACTGTGGCACCTGGGTAGCACCCGTGTGCTAGAGAAGGTTTGCACAGGCATGAGTTACAGCGTGCTAGTGTAATACATGAACCATCGATAGAATAAATGAAGTATCTAAATAGGAAGCCACATTAAATGAGCTTTCGCATCGATCCGTTCATGCAAACATGACCAGAGGTGCACAGGAGCACAGCCACATATGTCCCTCAGGAGAGATGCTATTGGCAGCTTCACAGGCAAGGCTGCACTGGAGATACTACAGGATTCTAGTCTATTGTGGAGCAAGTGCATTCTGCAACTACTGAAGAATCTCTCAAAATAAGTTCAGAGTTGCAGCCTTCACCCCAAAGGATGGCTCCCCCATGGCTAACCAGCTCACACAACCTTAATAGGCGGTGTCTTCCAGGCCCTGGGCCTCTCAGTCTCCCAGATCAATTCACCAAACGTGACTCAACATCGTCAGATCTGCTTATACTGTGGACTCCTTACTAATATAGTTCCAGCCCCCACTGGGAACTCCACTGTGTGGTTACTGCGACCTCTCAAGACCCAGAACAATACAGGTGATTTGAACCTGTGCTGGCTTCCCCCAAATGTCCCTGGCCCTCCACTCCTACCAGGGAGGCTTAGAGCTAAATCAGGATAGTCTAACCGGGAAAGAACTTCTTTTCTGTTGAGGTCTTTCAAAGCTCATTCTTTACAATCCTTTAAGGTGATGCTAGTATTATTCATTGATGAGAAATCTGGCTCTTTGCATTCCATCTATTGTTTCTTTAAGTGGGTGCATTGGCTTCCAAGAGCTTTCATAGCAAAAATGCCACAAATGACTTTAAACAAGAGCATACCTGCTCATGGGCAGCCATCTGCTGCCAACAGGGTCTGGCTCTCTCCAGATGTTCTCAGAGAGGCACCACTTCTCTTCAGCTTTTCCATGCTACTAGACTTCCCCACTGCATGATTTCGCTCTCTGCCTCCCTGTGTCCTTCTCTTCAGCATCACTGTCATCCGTTCTTCTGGATCTCATCAAGGTATCTGTTTAGAGCCCACCTAAGCACAACAGAGGATATCATCCTAAGATCCTTGGCGTAATTCTACATGTACAGATGCTTCTTCCAAATACGGTCACACCCACAGGTTGTGGGAATATATTTACCTACTTATGGTTGCTTTTGTTTGCTATAATGAAATACTTGAAGCTGATTCACTTTATTTTTTTAAAGACTTTATCATCCCACAGTTCTAATGGTTCAAATCTAAAATCAGTTTAAGTTGAAGATGAAGAATCCGTATGATTTCTGACTATAAAAGAAAAGCTTCAGGACTAGAGAGATACCTTAGTCTGCATCTGCCATGCAAGCACGAGGACTTGAGCTCAATTCTCAGACTACACATAGAAAAATCCAGGCACGATGGTATACGCTCTATTCCTAGCATTTGGCAGGCAGACAGGAAGATCTCTGCAGCTCACTGGCCAGCTAGCTTAGGCCACTGAGAGGTGAGCTTGAGGTCCAGACCTCTTATATCTTTTGTGGCTACATATCATGTTCTTTACCTTTCCCAGAATTCTCCTCGTCCTAGTTCCACCTATCTGCCTGCCTCATTGGCCACAGTGTTTTATTCATCAGCCAATAAGAGAAACACATATACAGAAGGACATGGAGGCAGGGAGGGAGGGAGAGAGGGAAGGGGAGGGAAGGAGGGAGGGAGGGAAGGAGGAGCCTGAGGAATGACACCCAAGGCTGCACTCTAGCATCTACATGTATGCACACACCATATCTATACATGCACCTGCACACATGTATACACACACACACACACACACACACACACACACACACACACACACGCACGCACACACACAAAACATAAAGAAAACCTCATTCACATATTTTAATTATTGGTAAATATCATATAAGCCATTTTATTTAAAGCCACTGGGTCCATTTAAATGTGATACAGCTGGGTTTTATTTGTTTGTTGCTTTGTTGGAGACAAGGTGCTCACTATATAGCCCTGACTGCCCTGGAACTCTCAATATAGACCAAGGTGGCCTCAAATTCGTAGAAATCTGCCTGGCCCTGCTTTCCAAGTGCTGGGATTGATGGTGTGAGCCACCACACTCTGCACCTGCCTTGCCAAATGTAAAATAAAAGAGACATGAGACCTGACTTTCAGAGTAGAAGATCTTTTTTCCTTGTAGACTGTGCCCAGCATTATTGATGTGGAGGAAAGGTTACAAGGGAGAAGTGGCAGGGAATTCCCACTGGGTTGGAGTACAAGGCATGGACCAAAACCACACAGAGAAATATGCTAGGGGCCTAGAGAAGACAGATCCATGCTTCAGTATGAGACCATTAATATTTTGAATATCTGGAAGTTTTCACAGGAAAACCTTCAAAACTCCAGAAGATCATGATGCAAATTAAATGGCACCTTCTGAACAATGGCTCATTGTGTAGCAGCTGTCCTTGGCATCGTTAGCCACAGAAGCAAATATGGAAAAGTAAAAAGGCAAACTTGAAAGAGGCGTTTCCCTCACCTGAAGGCAGTCACTGGGGCTACTTCAGAATAGTGACCTCTGTTTCCCACCAGCCAGTTAGTCTTTGCATAAAGTCCTTTGTATTCGGTGGAAGTAAAAAAAAAAAAAAAAAAAAAGTGTGACTACCAACTGTCTAAGAAATGAATTCGGAACCTTACAGAGTTTCTCCTAATAACAGAAAGAAGACATATTAAATATGTAGCATGTGAGTCTGAGCTTTTCCTTATTTGTGCTTCCATTGTACTGTCACTTATGCAGCTTGTAATTTATGCTATATTCATGCCCACGGGCACATTAACATGTTTTGTAAATCAACCAAATAAACAGATTGATTTCCAGGTTTATTTGCATGGAGGTGGAAACAATTTTTTTAAGGATGAGGAAAACAAGTTGGAAAATTGAAAAAAAAAAAAAAAAGAATGTGGAGTTTCGGAAGAGCATTTTGGAAAATGAATGTGATTTTTATTAAGCTGTCAATCGGCATTTGAACCCAGAGTGAGATTGCCTCAAGCAAAAATCTATGTCCTTGAGCATTGGTTGGCCTTGAGTTCTTGAGAGAGGTAGGGAGTTTATACTCAATCTATGGAAGAGTTTTCACAAGGCTCTTTTCTTCCTTTCTGAGCAGGGATTGTAAGAGTCATAGTAAGCTCAGTGACTCACTAATTTGATCATCATCTGGCCATAATCTAGAGGGGCTTTGCTTGCTTGATTTATTAGAGTTCATAGAGAAAGAAAAGACAGGTTCTGGTCTCATTATAGGTACTTGTGAGCCACCATGTGGTTGCTGGGAATTGAACTCAGCAGCCAGTACCCTTAACCTCTGAGCCATCTCCCCAACCCCAAGGACTTTTTATTTTCCCATTGTGGTAACACAATACCTCACGATAGCAACTCAATGGAGAGAAGTCTCTTTTGATTTCCAGTTTGATGGTGCAGTTTGTCCTGGCAGCAGGAGCCTAAGGCCTTTGATCACATTGTATCCACAGTACGAAAGCAGGGGGAGAAACACTGCTCTTTTTCAGTCTGTCCTGCAGCCTCACCCAACAGAAGGTGGGGTTTTGCATTGCAATTAACCCGATGTAGAAACTCCGTCATGGACATGCTCAGAGGTTGGTTTCCAAGTGTCTGAAATCCCATCAAGTTGGCAAGATTAACTATTACAGGTACCAAAAAGGGATACCACATCAGCATTTAGTTCACTACCTATACCCTGTCATTCCTATGAAAGGGATGTGGCTGTATTACTCAATCTTAACACTTCCTTGTACAAATCCCTATATGTAGAAAGTAGTTAATATTCATTCATGTTCAGCATCATCTGTAACACGATAAATAAAAGACCCAGAGACTGATATTGGGCTTCAAAATTCAAGCTGAAGATCAGAAAAGCAAAGCAGCCAGCCACTAGCTCCTACTCTACCGAAGACTGCAAGGCAATCCTGGTTCCACCAAACCCCGGACTGAAATCCCAGACTGCTATGCTTTCCTCATCATGGCTGGACAATCCTGAGACTTCAATGTCTTCCTCTCCTCAATGTGGCTGGAGAATGAATGCCAGCTCTGTGACCTTGTTCCTGTCTTACATACCTCCCTAATGCTGGGATTAAAGGCATGTGATCCCAGGTGCTGGGATCAAAGGGATGAGCTCTGCTACAGTTCACTTTTGTGTGGGTCATGGTGGACTTGAACTAACAGAGATCTGTCTACCTCTTAATCCTGACTCCTGGGATTAAAGGTGTGTACCACCACTGCCTGATCACTACAGCTTGTGTCTGACTTTGCTTTCTGAATCATCCTGACTCCTGGGATTAAAGGTGTGTACCACCACTGCCTGATCACTACAGCTTGTGGCTGACTTTGCTTTCTGAATCCTCTGGCAAGCTTTAAGAAATCATAAATAATATATCACCACAATCATCCCCTTTGAAAGTATCACATACTGTACATTTACCTTTAAGCCATGTTTAACACTAGTCCAAGGCCAGCTAAGATTTATCATACTAATGAATCATCTGGAGAAACTGTTAAAATTGAAGGTGCTGCATCTGTCCATAGTAATTCTGATTCCACACACCCGACGCAGGGTCCAAGACTTTTTCCCTTTTCTTTGGAGTGTGGGTGCATGTGTTTGCTCTCACACATAGTTGCTCCATCTACAGGTGCCCACAGTGGCCACAATACAGCCTCAGATCCCCTGGAACTGGGATTACAGGCAGTTGTGAAAGGCCTGACTCAGGTGCTGGGAGACAAACTCAGGTCCTCTGGAAGAGCAGCATGTGCGCTAACCACTGAGCCATCTCTCCAGCCCCTAGCACTTTCATTTCTAACTTCTGCCAACCATCTTGGGTGCTGCTGGTGCTGCTGTTCTGATTGTGTGGGGACAGGCAAACAAAGAAACTGCTTCTGCACAAAAGCAGGACTGCATGGGAGGTCGGCCTGCATGAATCCTCGCAGCAACTGATCCAGGTGAACCGCACGCAAATGGATCATAGTCACTATGGTCTAGGTTTTTTTCTCCATTTTTATGCTGAAATCCTCACCCTAAACCAAGCCAATCCCTTCAGGACAGACTCTGAACATTCTCTCCCTTTTCAAATTTCCCTATTTTACTTTGGTATTAAAGCTGGAGAAATTTAAGTACCACCTACTTCTAACAGCTCTGACCTAGCTTTCCTCAGCGTATTCCCCGGAGATCTAACTGGTTGTGTGGCATCCTTCTTCCTCCAGCATTTGTATCAATCATGCACCAGGCCACAGCACCAGAACCTGGCACAAGGGCCACAGAGCCTTGATGAAGGGCTGGGGGGGGGTTGGGCTCTAGCCTCACACAGCTAAGACTGTCATCACTGTGAGTCACAGCTGGATCCTACTAGACAAAGGGGAACGCTTAAGGCCCGCTAAGCCCTTAGAGCAGCATTTAGTGTTTAAGAAGCTAATTTGCCTCTGATGTTTATTTTATAATTTGTTGCCACATTTTTTTTAAATGTCTATGGCTTGAAGAAAAATGTAAGTGAATGACAATGTTAGAAGTTACAAATACAGGTTTACAGTCCAATGACTTCTATTGATCCGTGAAATTTGTTAACTTTGATGTTGACAGAGGGAAGTAGGGGATTGCCTTTTGATTGCCAAGAACACTGTCATGTACACAGAACATCATGGCATACCTCTCAAGGAATAAAGCCTTTTTTGGTATGAGGATGCCATTAATATGTAATTGACTATCCAAGTTAAAATAAGAGTCACATAATACACATCATACTCATGGATCCAGGTGCAGGCAATATGTATTTTCTTGAAAGAAGCAACCATTTCAGTTTCTGAGGTAGATGTTGCATGAGGAACATATATGCACATGCTAATTACAAATCTTAAAGCCGTTGTTACATTCACCTCCACGCCAAGTAGGCCAATGTATACAACATCCCTATGCTTTGCAATCAGAACTAACGCTGCTGAGTCTGTGCTGTTTGACACATGCTGCATTCACACCAGAAACTTCCAAAATAAGCCCACATCTGCAGTTTCATGTGCTTCTACCATTAATTTTTCATTTTAAAAACTTCATATATGTATACAATTTATCTTAGTAATATCCAGCCACCATTTGCTTCTTCCAGCTCCATGCACCTCCAACTTGCCTCCTGCCACCTGTCCAATTTATGTCTTTATTTTATTTTTAGAGCCCACGAGACCAATTAATGTTGTCTACATGCCCGTGGGTTGGGTCATCCACTAGGGCATTGGCAGTCTACCAATGACCATTCCCCCTCAAAAAAAGTGACTGTCCCTCAGCAGCCACGAGCCCCTCATTAGCTCCTCAGCTAGGAGTTAGTCTGGAGCCTTTTCCCCCTTAGTGCTGGAAGTTTTAACTCTCACAATCTTATGGCAGTCTTGTAGGCAATCTCAGGAGTTGTGAGCTCAGGTGTGTGACAGCCATGCCATGTCTAGAGGCCCGGGCTTCACAGTATTCCTCCCCAACCTCCAGCTCTTACATTCTTAGAGTCTCTGCTTCAGAAATGTTCCTTGGGCAGCAGGAAGGGAATTGATATAGATGTTCTGTCCATGGCTGGGTACTCACAGCCATTCACTCTCAACAGGTTGAACATTTTGGCGCCAACATTAACCATCATCCTCTACCATAACAAGCTTCTATGACCAAGGTTGAAAGCAACAATCTAGGAGTATAAGCATAAATACTTGGAATGGAGTTTGACAACAAAACCATTTGGTAAAACATCATCTATAAGTTCTCTCCTAAGGCCTATGACATCCCTAACTATCAGTTTGACCATGTTTTCAGTACCAGATACAAGTACCCTCTTGAAGTGCAGGCCTCAAATCCCACCAAGAGAGTGCTTGCTTATTCCCATAAACACTGTGACCACTGTTGCACCAGTGGGCACATCTTGCTTGGCAGGTCTTCACTAAACCCTGCAAGATACAGCACTGGTTCAGACCATTGATGTCATTTCCTCCACAGCAGCCTACATGGCCTTTCCTAGCACTGTGAAAGCCAGAGAGCAGGGAGCAAGTTTCCCCATCAGTTTAAGACACGTCTCTATCCTGCACCCTAAGTGTGTTGTGTCTTCAGTAGTGCTGTCTGAACTTCTTGTTATGATGGGCAAGTGAGAGAGATGGCAACAGTCTATCTTCTTTGGGGGTGTCTCTGGGACCTCCCTAAACAATAACTTCTAGGAGAGAAGCCTGGGTTTGCCATTAAGGTTTTTATTTAATAACCATGTTTTCTGGGAGCAGCATTGTCTGCTCATGCTGTGTAACTGTTCCATTCATCACTATTGAGAGGAGGGTTCCTAGGATAGACTAAATTGCACATCAATTTCAGTTATTATAATGCTAAGAGACTACAAGTAGAGCCTTTTTTCCCTCTTGTTTTACAATACCTTCCAACCTTTGTAGGCCTTAAGTATCCCCACCTTATAAAGGGGGATAGTAACAAACAACAACAATAAAACAGAGAAATAATAACAGACAAAGTGGCCTAGACTATTGTCTTCATTTAAAGTCAGTTTCTAGTTCGAAAACAAGCATAATTAGGTTAAATTCAGTAAGACATGGTAATAGCAAATTTTAAAAGTACCCAGTGATATTAAGAACCACACATTTTTTTTTTGTTGATGATATTTTTGTTCCTTCTGTAACAAGGAAGAAACACAACCAGGGACCCTCAGTAAAAATGGCCCAAATGGTCACTTATGCAGTAAAATCCCTGCAGGTATGCCAAGTCTGGGCCTCCTGAGGTCTTTTAGAGCAAGTGATGCTCTGTGCTTAGCATCAACCTTCAGGAGCACCTGCCAATTATCTTCCTGAGGTACCTGCTAAGAGGGGCTCTCTCCAGAGCAGCTACAACCTCTGCTCTTTAAAAATAGAAAAGCACTTTGCCTTACGTGGGCTTAACAGGAGTCGAGGCAGAGAGGCTTCTCCGCTGTAGTACATCCAAGCATTCCTCCTCCACAGCAAAACAATCTAGAGCTTTTCTCAAATAACACGGAACTTGTATTCTGAAAAATTGAAATGACAATTAGCACATTTATAAATGACAAGTAGTCAATGCCAAATAACACATTTATTGGTAGATCAATTACAATGTAAAGTTTGGATAAGGGCTATATTTTTAGTCTTCATTGCCATAATTGAGAGAAAGCAGCATCCTGGAAGGTGATTTTCCACAGGATAAATGTCATCTGTTCACACACCAGAAGGAAATATAAGGTCAGATGTGCAGGGTCTGGAGAGGTGGCTCAGTGGCTAAGAGCACACTGCTCTTGCAGAGGACCTGAGTTTGGTTCCCATCACCCACATGACTTACAACTGCTTGTTATTCCAGCTCCAGGGCTCCTATGCCTCTGGCTCATAGGGCATATACCTACACACATACACATGCATGCACACATGTAACTAAAAATAAGAAAATATCAGATGCTCAGGTGTATTTAGTTTCCAAAATATGAAACAAAAGCAAAGAATTTGTTTTTCATTTTAGAATCACATTTTCTACACTGCATTAGTTAGGACTGATTGAAGAGTGACCTTCACAATCACCATTTATGGAAAGAAAACTAATAAATCACTTCAGTGGATCAGCAACCAAATTTCAGAACATTCACATCTTTTTTTTTTTTAACCCAGAAGTCCCTTTGATAAGAGACTACAGATGGACCCCAGTGAGAAGGCCGGAAGTTAAGGTGCAAATTAAATGAAAGTAAAGCATTATCATCAAGTCCCTTCAGTCCACCCCAGAGACCAATATCCCCAGACAGTGAGACTGGAACCCACAGATAAGAAATAGATGAATGTGCACAAGCAGGACTCAGAGTATGGTTTTACAGTGCTTCTGGCATCAAAGAATGAGACTAGAATAAAGACAAGGTTGGTCTGTTATTTCAGTGAAGGGGGCATCTGTGGTTACAGAGCCTATTCTTCTGAAACAGGCTGCTGATCTCATTGGCTGTTCAGAAAGCCTCTAGGTCGGCTGGCATGTTATCAGAAGTGCTGTTACCATCACTGAAGGGACCTAGAGGCAAGTTTAATGGAGCGAGGGTACCTCAGTGGTTGACTTCAGGAGGGAAACACTGTCATCCACCAATCTGCATGTTCTGTGTTGATCTCTTAGTGTATGGAGTTCTTTAATTATTATTCAGATATTATGCTGCATGGAAATAGTTCTGATGGCTCCTTGATTTCATGACTGCAAAACAATCTATCTTTTCCCAAATTTTGAAAAGAATTTTATTCTTATTTCTTGAGCTCAAATTGTTTGCTTATTTGCTTGTTTGTGGCAGCGTCTTGAGGCTGACCCCAAACTTGAGATTCTCCTTAGTTTCCTGAGTTTTAGGATTATAGGCAAATGTCACCTTGTCTCCATGTCTCCATGTTCAAATCACCACCACTATCATTCTCCATTCTCTCTCTCTCTCTCTCTCTCTCTCTCTCTCTCTCTCTCTCTCTCTCTCTCTGTGTGTGTGTGTGTGTGTGTGTGTGTGTGTGTGTGTGTGTGTGTTTTAAGACAAGGTCTCACACTGTTGCCCAGGTATGCCTAGAATTCCCTAAGTAGCCCAGGCTGGTCTCAAACTCATGGTGATCCATGATTCATCAGTACTGACTCAGATGTCTTTTGCTACAACTTGGTAAAAACAAATGAAGGCAAGCAAAGACAAGGTATTCACTCCTAAAGAGATTAAAGACAGCTTAAGCAAGTTCATCATATTTACTCCATCTGTACCATGGAGTATAATGTAACTGTGGAGAAGGAGGGAAATGGCCTGAAGAGATGGCTCAGTGAATAAGAGCTTGCTGTGCAAGCATAAGGACGTGAGTGGAGAATTAAGCACCCATATAAAAGTTGAATGTGAACACACACATGCCTACAATCCCAGTATTATAGGGGACAGAGAAAGAAAGACCAGTGTGGCTTGCTGGCCACTAGCCTAGCTCCAGGTGCAGTGAGAGACCCTGTATTTGAAGGAATGTGGTGGAGTGTGATAGAGCTAGGTACCTAACATTCTCCTCTGACCTCTGCACATTGCTCACAGGAATGCACACCTGCAAGCACATGTGTCCACACACACACACACACACACACACACACACACACACACACACACACTATAGTGTGAGACTTTTCTTGAGGAGAAACAAGTAAATGTCTATTCACCCCAGAGAGTGAACCACCATCTCCATACCAAGGTAATGATCCTACCAATGTCGAGGTTGGTGAACCAGTGTTTCCATCGGGCTACTTAGGGGACTATGGTGAGGGGTTACATACAGGAGCAAGGGTGACTCAAAGACAGCTGTGTCACCACAAAGTCCACCCTGATCTGGGTGACAGTTCATGAAGCTTCTTCCTTGGAACTCTACAGGATTTACAGGCAGCTAGACAGATAAAAGAGTCTCCCCTGGGCAGCTCATTTGGTCCTCAGCAGTTGTTCACTGCTTCTATAACCCTGGAGAGGCGCCATGTGAGTTCTGTTTTAATTCTTCAGGACTTTGTTAGGTTGTTTACTTTCTGAGTCTCATGGGCCTTCTTTCTATGAGGGAACGTTTCAGTTCCAAGGAAATTGGTACCCCAACACACATACACACACAAAACACAATACACACACAACACACACATACACACATCATACACATACACACAAATCACACACACACATACATACATACCACACACACACACACACACACACACACACCAAGAGGGGGAAGAAATGTGCTTCTATAGATCTAAAATTAATCAATGAGAAAAATCAACCAATGAGAAGGAAAGACAGGTTGGGGCACGGAAGGACTGACTTGTCAAGAGCCCTGGCCTTCTTAATTTGGGAAGGAAACCTTCAAGAGGTAGGGATATGTAAGAATAAGAACCCACCACCCTACTACAAGCTGGGGTAGTTAGATGGGCAGAAAAGGGTAAGGAGCCGAAGAATACTTTTGGGGCTGGCAGTGATCATTGCTGGGGTAAGCAGTATCCAGTTAAAGACTATCAGGTGAATTCATAAACATTGCCTTTGCTGTTTGTCCATCACTGCGGTTCCATGGACCAGGGCAGCCAAGAATCTAGAGAAGAAACTTTCATTCTGGAAAAGGAATGACTGTAGCTACAGGGATTTTCATAGTTCAGCCAAAATAGAGGAGCTTTACAGCATGGCTAACAAGAACAATACTCATGGCATAGTGGTGAGTAAAGGAATGTAAAGAATAGTGCTGGGGAGAGCGTACTTGCCTGGCATGAAGAAAGCCCTGGGTTTGAGCCTCAGTATGGCATAAACTGGGCATAGTGGTGTGGTGGTGCATGCTCTAATTCCAGTCATCAGAAATGATAATAGGAGGGTCAGAAGTTCACAGTAATCCCCAAGTCCATAGTGAGTTCCAGGAGGCCTAAAAAAAGAACACACACACACACACACACACACACACACACACACACACACACACACGGAGAGAGAGGCATGCACCAAAACCCAGCTCCTGTCTGTGCCTAGAACTCTCTAGAAGGATGATGTGGGGACAGCAAGAGAATATGTCAGTACCTTTAAAGAAGCAGGGGGAAGGAGGGGCTGGAGATCCTGCTCCATGCTGTGAACATAACAGCCTAAGGACTTCTCTTCAGGGGTCTCCACTCCGTTGAAGCTAGGAATCTTGACTTCACAGCAGGGAAGAATTTCAGAATGAACGGGTGGGAAGCAAGTTGGAGTTTATTAAGAAAAGGTCTTAGCAGAGATCGCAGTACAGGAATTAATAAAAGGAGATTAGGAAACACACCTAAGCTTGGCTGAGGATTTCTCAAGAGAATGTCATGCTCAAGAGCCTTAGCAGCAGCCATATATATGATTTTGATGTTTTCCAGAAATGATTCTAAGGAACTCTTTCTTTCTTTCTTTCTTTCTTTCTTTCTTTCTTTCTTCCTTCCTTCCTTCCTTCCTTTTCTTTTCTTCTCTTTCTTTCTTTTCTCTCTTTTTTCCTCCCTCCCTCTCTCTTTTTTTCTCTCTCTTTCTTTCTTCCTGCCTTTCTTTCTCTTTCTTCCAGAAATGAAATAATTGGGTGGTTCCTCAGAGGCACTGGGGAGACTGTGTAGGATTACATCTCAAGAAGTTGAAACCATAGGCCACAAGGGTTACAAAAGGCAGTCAAGACTCATTTTACAAAACAGGGAATGTATAGTCTTGTTTGTGAGGTTCTCAGAAAATGACAGGCTTATGTCTGGGAAAGGAAAGGGCCATACTGAAAGACACCTGGGTCTTAAGCATTGTTATTCTTATTTGACCTATCTCTGGATAAGAGAGATTTTTTTTTTATGTAGTCAGTCTTCACAGCAAATTGTATTAACTATTCTGGAAGTCTTTATTTAGTGGATGAGAGGTTAGTAGCCCACTTCTACTCCATTTCAAGAGGACCTGGGAGACTTTGAATGTGGAGTGTAGAGGACCTCCCCTTTTAAAAATAACTGATACATAAAACTTTAAAAAGTCTATGTATTTGTGGTGATATGATGTTTTGATATATGCATATATTGTGTTGTGTTTAAAGCATGGCATATCTGTGTTCAACACATCTGTCTCATCAAACATTCATCTTCTTTATAGTGAAAACATTCCAAATCCTTTCTTCTGGGATGTTTAAATTTGCCCGGTAGTTTCATAACCAGAGGCTGTTAACAGGGATGACGTAGGTTTATAAGCCCATAGCCTCTTCAGTTAGACAGACTGATGAAGGAAAATAAATTGATTCACAGTTTGGCGAAGCAGGAAGGGAAAGGTTTCTAGTTTTGTCTCCTTCATTCCTTCAGCAGCAGTGTTATAATTCCAGAGAAAAGATGAAGCCAAAGCCAGGAATCAGGTATGTGTTCATTGTAGCCCTGTGAGCCGTGTGTGAAATGTCTGCCCAGAGTCAGAGCCAGGAATTCCTGGCACTCATTTCAATCCAATAGTCTGATAACTGTTTAAAATATCTTCTCTCCTGACCATTCAGTCACAAACTCATCCTACACTGCAATAGCACACAAAAACTTCTAGTGCATGTCTAACCTTACTATATCCTCACTGCTGTCCTTATAGATCAAACCATGTCTGAATCCCATGGGAAGCTTTAAAACCCAAAGTCACATGAGCTTGAGCCACCTTGGAGGGAGTCCCACAGACACAGTTGTCTGTCATTATGGATCAGGGACAAATTAGGGGGATGAGCCTCACCTTAAATGGAAGCAGGTCTGACACTCATCTGGGGCAAAGGTGGGATGCACCTGCACTGAAACATACAAACTCCTGGGTATCTCCTTAGGGGCCACAGGTTCCAGATATGAATACGGGTTACCTAATCTGATGTTCACGACTGTCAGAGAGCTGTGTCCTGTCTTTCTAGAGAGAGAAACTAAGGCTCATACAGGGGCAGCAATAAGCCAGAAGGCAATAGAAGGTCAATATTCATAAAGACAGAGATCTGGCTG
The DNA here is from genome assembly GCF_003668045.3 of Cricetulus griseus. NCBI lineage: Eukaryota > Metazoa > Chordata > Mammalia > Rodentia > Cricetidae > Cricetulus > Cricetulus griseus. The sequence goes on along the minus strand of NC_048596.1, from coordinate 33,692,966 downwards.
GGGATGTGGCTCCGTTGGTAATGTGTTTACCATGGGAGCATGAAAACCAAGTTCCAATCCCCAGAGCCCATGTAAAGAAGCTGGGCATGACAGCCTGTTACGATAAATATTTCTGCCGAAAGCTGCCTGAGCCCCACGTGTGTGCTTTATGCCAGCTGCCTGCCCGAGTTAGGCCCAAATGAATACACAGAAACTTGTATTAGGTTCAAAGCTGCTTGGCCGATGACTAGGATTCTCATCGGTTAGCTCAGTCTCAATTATCATACAGCTATATATTTTATAAGACTTATCTTATTGGATGCCTTATTGGCGTCCCTCCTTGCCGGTGGCTCACATCCTGCCGCTGGAGGAGGCAAACAGGAAAAAGGGACCCTTCCTGTTTCTCCTCCGCTTAAATATGAGTCTCCTTGCTATGTCATTTCCTGTCTGGGTCATCACTTCTCTACTTCATTTCCCAGAATCCTCTTTGACTTCTAGTCCTGACTAACTTCCTGTCTCATTGGCCAAACAGTATTTTATTTAATAATCAATAAGATAAACATACAAAGAAGTACATTCCCCATCAGCAGCCCATGCCTGGCACACCAGCTTTGGGGAGGGCTAGAGACAGGCAGATCCTTGGGCTCTGCTGGCCAGTGAGTCTTGCCAAACTGGTAAGCTCTAGATTCAGTGGAAAATCCCATTTCAAATAATAATAATAATAATAACGATGATGATGATGTGGGAGCTACAGAAGAAGATACCACATGAACTTTTGACATTCCCACACATGCGCATACATGTGCACAATGCAAATATATATGCCCCTGCCCATAAACCACACATACAAGGCAATAATAGAAACACATACCTTGGACTCCAAATCCAATCCTTCCCCCATTACTCACTAAACTGCCTCCTTTATATGATTTTTTAGGTAGATATCCTGCTTGCATTGGTTAATGTTTTTGTCAATGTGACAAAAGCTGGTCACCCAGGAAGAAAAAACTTCACTTGAGATGATGTCTCCATCAGATTGGTCTGTAGGCAAGTCTCTGGGGTAGGGGAGCTTAGTCTTGATTAATGATTGATGTAGGGGACAGCCCACTGTGGGCAGTGCTACCCCTGAGCAGGTGGTCCTGGGTTCTATAAAAGAGCAGGCTGAACAAGCCAGTAAGCAGCATTCATCAAGATCTCTGCTTCAGTTCCTGCTTTGAAGTTCCTGCCTTGAGTTCCTAGCCTGACATCTGTCAGGAATGGACTATGGCCCAGGATGCATATGCCAAATAAACCCTCTCCTCCCCAAGTTGCATTAGATCATAGTCTTTCTCACAACAACGAAAACTAGAACACTGCTGTGCACACACCGAAAAGAGCCTTTATCACGTCACCTCACACCATCAGGCCAAATCCCTCTTCTCTCATTTTCTCCCATTGCCCTTGCTAACCTTGGCAGAATTGTCCCACTCAGAAATCTCTGTACTCAGGGCTTTCCATGCCAGGTCTTGTCCACACCTGCAGGGGGTCTCACACTTCTGAATGCTCCACATTTATACAGTCTTCACAAACTTGTAGTCTGTTTTCCCCAAACAGCCTATTAGTGCAGCTGACACAGTCACAAGTGTGTCTGTCACCAACTCCTGAATCAATGCCTCAAGGCTTCCAGATACCACCTCCTCTCAACTCTTCACAGCCTTGTGTGTGCAACTGAGAAGCAAGTTGCGGAGCAATTATTACCACATTGAGAAAACTCATTAACTCAAAATACAATGGGGCAGGAATAAAGTCTTGTTTGAATGACTGAAATTTCTGGGGCTGATTGAATAGGGATCTGGCAGAGGATGAAATAGACACAAACCTTGGTGAAACACAATATTGACAATGTGTAAGCCCCCTGGTCAGACTGCCAAAGGTGCTGGAAGAACAAAGCTTGATGGGAGGAGCTGGGTTTTTCTGTTGGGTGTAGGTAGGTTGGATTAAGAAGGTGGATTTATTCAGTTTTTGTTTGACTTTAAATGATTGTACTGCATAGGCACTGTGGAGAAGGGGATGATACATAAAACAGAACAAAGCGAAGAAACATCACAGTCTGTGCAAATACGTGCAATCCTTGTTAACATTTTGTATATATACTTCACACCCAACTTCTGCTCATCTGCAGATACGATATTGAAATTCATTTTAAAAATCAGTGACATTTCATTATTGTGAACATTAACCATCCTTTGGTAGCTTCCTACTGATTACAAGGGTGTTCCTTTTTGTATAGCCTTTGCCCAGTGTTGGGCAGCCGGCTAGTCACACTCACAAAAATAGTGGCTGTGTGGTTACCTTAGAATGCTTGCTCTCTGCATGGGCCCAGTTACTGAAGATTTTTATTGTCACTTTTCCTCATGCCAGGGAGGAGCCTGCCATTTGAGTGTGGCTTCTGAAAGGGATTCTGGTTACTTTGGGAAGAAAGACTTTCTAGTTTGTAAATATTATCAGGTCTGGCCCTTTGGTGATAAAAAAATATCTACAGTCATTCATGCTTTTGTTTTAGCCACAAAAGTTACCTCCACATCTGGATAGAGATGCTACAGACTCAGGAGGTAAGCACCTAGAATTCTGTAGTAGCTTTAGCTCAGTTGCTCCAGTTAGGCAAAGTTTACTTCTGACAAATACAGTTTTAACCTGAATGATAGATGTATTATAACCAATAGCCATGGAGCAGATGATTGAAACAAGAGGGCCATTCTCTCACAGCTTCTGAGACTACAAGTCCGGGGTAAATGTCCTAGCCCATTTGGTTTCTGTTAAGAGCTCTCTTGATGGTCCACCATGGTATCCTGTTGCTGTGACCCTCCTTGACATTTCCTGGGCACCTGAACATAAATAATGTGAGCTCTCTTGCTCTCTCTGAGACAGGGGAAGGTTAAATTGACCAGAGTGGCTTTGAACTCCTGGACTCAAACCATCCCCCCCCCCCGCCTCTGCTTCCTGAGAGGGTTGTGCCTGTTCCCAACTTGGGCGCCTCTCTTCTAATAAGGACATTAGTCATTTTGAACCAAATTTATGACATCATTTAATGAACACAGAAGGAGTTAGGAATCAGGGAAGGACAGCATCAGCCGCAATAGTGGGTATCTTTTCCACAGCCTTATTTGTACTGACTTCTCAGAGAAGTGTCAATGTTCTAATGCCTTTCTCTGGATTCAGGGAGTTTTCCTGACAGTTGACTATTCCAACCAGGCTCAGCTGCAAAGTGGAACACAGTCTGGTCCCTGCTTGGAAGTGGCCAGATGCTGAGTAGGGTCCTCTGGCATGGAAGTCCAAGGGCTCAGCCCCAGCTCAATGCAAGGAACAGCTGTGGCTCCTGTGAGGTGTCTCATGGATGCTGTCTACTTTGAGCCAGTTTCAGAAGTACATATTCCAGGGTGCTAGGGTGCCATGCATGCTGTGACTAAGCCAAGAGCAGCCCCTTCTGACACCACACAATAATTACCTGGGCATGCTAGAACCTAAAAAGAGAAAGAAGCACTAATCAAGCTTCAGTTTCCTTACCTGTAAAATGAGGTTCAGTGTGGCCCCAACTTGTTCACCAATTTTCTTCATATTCTTGGGAGACTATTGATTTTCTCTGATCTTCAGTTTCTACATCAGACTCAGGGCCTTTTCCCAGTTCTGCAATTCAATTCCATGACAACCATCAATGCTGAAGGTGAGGAAACATAAGTTGCTGTTGTGTTAAAGTCCAAAACACTTTTATGATGGCTGTGAGAGAAGACTGATAATTGGGTTATTTTCTCCCATGCACTCTGGAGAGGATACCATGAGTTTATGACATTTTGATAAAAGACACACAAATGTATTACCAGTAATTATGTTTCTAGATATAATTCTGGTTCTCTCCATGGCTTGTCAATGGTATGCCCTTGCTATGACCCCATTTGGCATTTCTGAGTTCTTGTGAATAGAGAAAGAGAGTTTCTTGTGCTCTTTGAGAAGGGTAAGGTTATTTCACTCAGGCTGGCTTTGAACTCCTGGGCTCAAGAGATCCTTTTGCCTCAGCTTCCTGAGAGATCTGTGTACAGACTCACTTGCTAATTTACCAGCTACCAGATGCGGCCCTACTGTGAGTCCTACATTGTTCTCCATTCCCTAAAGCCATTTTAAAAATGTCTCACAGCCTGTCCCATGGCAGTTTCCAGGGTAGAGGGGGAAACAAGCAGCATAAACAAATAGGTGCTTGACAGATTAGGGCATAAAAAGGACCATGGGATAACTGAAGCAGCAGGCAGAGAGGGGACATCTTAAGAGCTGTGTACATGTGGGCAGGGAAGAAAACATGTCATGTCCTAGTCCAAGCTATTAGGGACCAGTGTCTCAGGGTCTCTATGTGTAGTCCTTATATGATTTTCTTTTAATATAAATGTTTAGGTTTTGTTTTGTTTTGTCTTGACAAAGGTCTCACTCTGTAGACCAGGCTACCCTGTAACTCACTAAATAGCCCTGCCTGGCTTCAAACTCAAGGTTTGAACCCTCAGGCTCAGGCAGTTAGATTGCAGGTGTGTCTCCAGGCTGGTTCTTGGATTTTAAAAGATTCAGTGAATGAGGTAACATAGAGGGGGAGAAATTTCATGGGTAGTACACCTAGACAATGAACTACAGGGAACTAATTACTGCTGGAAGAAAGAAAATTAGTTCTCCAGGGATGAGACCGATTATTGTCCAATGTAGAATAGTCAACCTGAAACCATGAACAACAAAAATGTAATCAGCAGGATATATATATATATATATATATATATATATATATATATATAAAATTTATGTGTATATGTAAGATGCATGCACACACACACACACGTGTGTGTGTGTGTGTGTGTGTGTGTGTGTGTGTGTGTGTGTAAGAATAGTAATAAAAGAAAAAGGCTATGAACTGGAGAGTTGTTAGGATGACATGGGAGGGGTTTGTGGGAGTATAGCTTGGAGGGGCTGGAGAAAGGATTCTATTTCAATTAAAAATATTTTTGCGCTAGCTAGGCTGTTGTGGCACATGCATTCAGAAGGCAGAAGCAGACAGATCTCTGAGAGTTCGAGGCCAGCCTGGTCTACAAAACTACACAGAGAAATCCTGTCTCAAAAAAATCAAAAAATATATCTTTGCTGAGTGTTGATGTCTCACGCCTTTAATCCCAACACTCGAGAGGCAGAAGCAGGTGGATCTCTGAGTTTGGGGCCAGCTTGGTCTGCAGATTGAGTTCCAGGGCAGCCAGAGCTACACGAAGAAACCCTGTCTCAAAAATCAAAATCATTTTTAAACCTATAATGGCTCCCTCTATTATAATATCTCTTTTCTTGCTCTCTTCTATTCTTCTCCTGACTGGATCTTCCTGATCTCTCCTGTTGTCCTCTCCCCCTTCTCTTCTCCCCTTCTCTTCTAACTCCTTCTCCCCTCCCTCCATGCCCCCAATTAGCTCAGGAGAACTTGTCCCTTTCTCCTTCTCTGGGAGACCATGTATGTCTGTCTCTCTTAGGGTCCTCCTTGTTCCCTAGCTTCTCTAGTGGTATGGATTGTAGGCTGCTACTCCTATGCTCTAGGTCTAAAATCCATATATGAGTGAGTACATACCATTTTTGTATTTTTGTGACTGGGTTACCTCACTCAGGATGGTTTCTTCTAGTTCTATCCATTTGCCTGCGAATTTCAAGATTCCATTGTTCTTTTCCTCTGAGTAGTACTCCATTGTGTAAATGTACCACATTTTCTCCATCCATTCTTCAGTTGAGGGGCATCTAGGTTGCTTCCAGGAAGACATCCAGAGATCTACAAGGTTGACCCCAACTAACAATCTAAGCAACAGTGGAGACGTTACCTTAAAAGCCCTTCTCCAATAATGAGATTGATGATTACCTTATATGCCATCCTAGAGCCTTCATCCAGTAGCTGACAGGAGCAGAAACAGATACCCACAGCTAAACACTGAACTGAACTCTGGAATCCAATTGCAGAGAGGGAGGAGTGATGAGCAAAGGTGTCAAGACCAGGGTGGAGAAACCCACAGAAACATCTGACCTGAACAAGGGGGAGCTCATGGTCTCCAGACTGATAGTTGGGAAACCAGCATAGGACTGTTCCAGACTTCCTGAACCAGGAGGTCAGTTTGGAGGTCTGGGCAATCTTTGGGGCCTCCGGTAGTGGATCAGCATTTATTCCTAGTACACAAATGGAGTTGGGAGCCCAATCCACATAGAGGGATACTCTCTCAGCCTAAACACACGGGGGAGGGACTAGGCCCTGCTCCAAAAGATATGACAGACTTTGAAGATCTCCCATGGAAGGCCTCACCCTCCCTGGGGAGCAGAAAGGGGATGGGATAGGGGGTCAGTGGGGGGCAGGGGAGGAGGGGTGGGAGAGGGAACTGCGATTGACATGTAAAAGAAGCTGCTGGTTTCTATTTAAATTTTAAAATGGAAAAAATTTAAAGACCTATGTAGAAAAAAAGAAACAAAATAAAAAAAATCCCGTTTTAAATTCACATAAAAGATTCATGCACATGTGTGGAATTTAGCTACTAATCACAGAACAAATATTGGTTCACTTATTACCTACTAACTCAGACTTCCTACACTAATGCTGAATTTTTTAACAGTGATATTTGTGGAAGAATACTAAAGAGTAGGAGAAAATAGACAAGTAGAAGTATTAAGTGAAAAATGTAGGCAAGAAGCCCTCTAAAATATGTCCTCATTGATATAAAGACAACAGAGACCTACAATCACATGCAAAGCAGCCAGGAGCAAGTGGTGTCCAGCACTCGGTGTGTATGCATGTCTGTGTTCACAAGGTAGAGAGAACACAGAGAAGTCTTTCATTGCTGTCTCTCAATGGTAGCATCCTCCACTAATGCTGCTCTTCATCTAGGTTGCCCATATTTCTTGGACCTTCACAGTGAACACACAGTGTTTTGCATAAGCTGCAATTTAAAAGTGATTTAGAACATAGCATTTTTTCCCATTAGCAAAAATTCAAACGGATTTCCTTTAGGCTGGGCAATGATCCCTGTAGGAACCATTAGTCACAACAGGCAGAAGGGGTTCTGGGCAACATCTAAACAATTATAGGTGTGTAAGAAAGCAGTGGCATTGTGTGTGTGTGTGTGTGTGTGTGTGTGTGTGTGTGTGTGTGTTATGGTGTATGTATGTGTACAGGAAGTGTTGTATGTGTGTTTGTGTGGTGTGATTTGTGTGTGTATTGTATGGTCTGTGGTCTGTGCTTTATTTGTGTATGTGTGGTGTGTGTGTGGTGTATATGTGTGTGTGTGTGTGTGTGTGTGTGTGTGTGTGTGTGTGTGTGTGTGTGGTATGTTGGGGCATGTCCTTCTGCATGC